>NC_091832.1:25978619-26281650 GCF_037783145.1 Equus przewalskii | reverse complement strand
ACAGCGAGCTGTGAGGGAAACCAAGGCCCTGGGGAGGTCTGGGGCGGTTGGAAACCACTGGCTCACTGAATGGAGTGTCTTTCTCTGGGTCACTGTTGGCCCGTCAACATTCCACTGTGCCACCCGGCATGGTGGCTCACCTACCTGCTCGGGGACGGCAGAGAAAACTGTCTTGATGCGTCCAAATAGAGGCGTCCTGGCAACCCTGGACGGAGACGTGCTCCCGAGGCCATAAATCCGAGGCTGATGACTCACCCGGGCAGGTGCCCCTGCCACCTCACCCTTGACTGACCATTCAGATGTTTTGTTCTTGCTGTTCCCTCTGCCTGGTGCCCTGTCCCCTAAACGCTTGGTCTCCCCAGATGCTGCCCCTCCTCAGTGCACCTGCACCCGTGGACCTTGAAGGCCGAGCACAGAGGAGGGGAATGGACTGTGGAGCCAGAGAGGTGTGGTTTTACCCCTGCTCTGCCTCTCACTTGCCTGTGACCTCAGACTTGTTGTTGAAGTGCTGCACGGCTCGGCTCATCCATCTGTCGTGTGCGGACGGTGACGCCAACCCCACAGGGTTTTTACACGGAGTGACTGTGGTAATGCGTGAGAAAGGTCTGGTGCACAGCGGGTGCCTAAGAATTGCAGGCGGACACAGTCAGCACTGTGCTGACAAAAGCTGGCTCTGCTCGGGCCCTTCACCTCAGGAAGGGCAGGCGGGAAGCGGGAACTCTCACCCAGCAGCCTCGCTCTGGGAAGGAGAAATGGAAAATGTTCTAATTCCAAAGAGTAAATGTCAGCGGCTTGGGAAGGATTCTGAGGTTCTGAAAATAAACCCCCAGGCATGGAAGGGAAGGGGGGAAGGCGGGAGAGAAAGGAGGGGGATGTGGGGGAGGCCCCGGGGGAGCAGCAGGGTGTGAGAGTGGGGTGGGGCTGTTCTGCCAGGTGCCTCCTTGAGACCTTGGGTGGGGGTTCAGGCAGCCTCTGCGTTCTGGGGGGCTCTGCTGCCACTGAGCAGAATGCGGGGATGGCCAGTCTCCTTCAAGTCTCTCATACACCCTTGATGCTGTGACCCCACAGGCTGTGGGGCTCGGAAACCCTGAAGAACCGCGGGTCTCCAATCTGAGTCCTCCTTGCAGTTCTGGCCCGGCCCCAGGGCCCGCTGCTGGTGGCTCCTTGAAGTTCCTTCTGTGGCCCTTGCTCCTCTTCGGTCTTCCCCTGCTGTGTTCCCAGCTGGGAGACCGCTCCTGACTCGGGCTCTGGTGAATTGCTCTGCACTCGGGCAGGCCGCTCGACCTCTCTGTGCCCGATTTCCTGGTGTTGAAATGGGATTGGAGCGTGTGCTCACGCAACCCTCTCATGCGTGTTTTCACTCCTGCTCCACCGTGCCGTCACCGTGAACCCGCTCCCTGTTTAGTGTTCTGAATCTCACCACTCGCTCCAGCCGGCCTTCAACAGATCACTCGGGGGCCCTGCTCTGTCCGACAGCCTGTGATTTTCAGACCCCCGTCCCCCGCGGGAGAAACCCGGGCTGGAGCGGGAGGCTGTCTGATCCTACCTCTCCCTCAGGGCTCGGCGAGGGCCTGGACGCCCCACTAAGGGTTGCTCTGAGCAGCCGCAGGGCGAACGCACAGGCCCCGCCAGGCTGGACGACTAATGCCCTCACACTCTGAAGACACCATTTTAAGGACCTAGGCTGGGCATTAAAACACTCGGCTTGACCAAGGTCACACAGCAAATTCGTGGCAGACTTGAGCCTAAATAACCCAAGTGTCCTAACGCCCAGCCAAGTTCCTGTCCCACCACAGGCAGTGTTAGACGTGGACCACAGCCCCATAGACCCTCCTGGCCTGGTGTGGGAGGGGGAACCTGAACTGGCCTTGACCTGCCAAGCTCTGAGTCTGGCTGAGCTGTGTGACCTTGGTCAAGCCGCTTAACCTCTCTGGGCATCAGTTTCCTCCTCTGTTCAGAGAAAAGCTGGCATTATGTTCCCTTTCACTCTAGGGTTCTGCGGCATATGAATGAGAATAACTCAAAAATGTATTGATCGCTTACCATGTGCCAGGCATCACACTAAACACATAGATGGCTTATGTCATTTGATTATATATAGAGATGTAAGACAGAAATAATCCTGTTTCTGTTATTACTCCTGGAGGAGGCAACTGAGACTCCCAGAGGTGAAATAACACGCCCGGGGTTGCATAGCTAGTTATGGCAAAGCAGGCTCTCCCATGCTCTGCTGGAGCACCCACTCCCACCCTGCACACGGCAGATCCAGAGCCTGCTCTGCCTCCCCAGAGAGGGAACCGCTTCATTACAAAAGCAGAACGGCTTCATTACAAAAGGCCCCTCTTCACAAAGACCAAACACGGAGGCCAGTGAAACTCACTCAGTTTCAGCATCACTTTGGAAATCAATGCGCTGTGATTGCGAATCCAGCATCTGTCAGCAGCTGCCTATCTTTGGCTGGATATTTGCAGGCGTCTCCCCAGGCTCCTCTGCCCCCGGGGACCAGCAGAGCAGTTCCAGAGCATCATTGATCTTTTGGCTAACGTGTCCCCATGACGTACAAATCTGCTGTTACTCAGAGAGCTGTCTGCCGTGGCGGCACAGAAGACGTGCTACCTGGAGAGCAAGAGCTGTCCGTCATTTCATTGAAAAGCCCGCCCCCATGCACCATGCCCACCCCCACCCCACACACGCCTTGGTCCTGGGCTCACAGTGCAGTTCTGGAAAGCTCCTGCTCTCTACTGTCTCAACTGTGCACAGAGTGGTGGGGGACAGCCGTCAGTAGGGTGTCAGAGATACTTCCAGTTATGTGCACGTGCCCCGTTCCCAGGGCCCCGGGCTTCTCCCAGGGAGTCAGCACCTGTTTCCTGCAGGAGGGGAGTTCGTGGGAGGTGACGCTGTGCCCCTGTCCTGGGCGTTCTGTCTAGTGTCCAGTGTAAGCAGCTGAGGAGGCAGCAGGGGAGGGCCTGGGGCCCCCGAGAGTGGAAACACTGTCCTTGGATTGCAACGGCCTCTGCTGGGCACTGTGGGCAGAAAGGGCAGAGTGTGTGGTCTCACAGCCTATTCCTGGGCATGGGGGCTTTCCTGGAAACCAGGGGTGGAAAAGCACTGGCTGCTTTGGGGACGGATGCTTCTCGGCCGGCTGGACATCAGATCTGAGTGGGAAGGCTCTGAGGGTCCAGCCCCTCATTCTACTACTGGGGCCCTCAGCCCCAGGGGGAGAAAGCTGACTTGGTCTCAGGCAGGAAGCAGACACTGATGTCCCTCACTAAACCATCAGTTTGGTGACACCAGTGTCCAGCGAGCATTAGTGAGTGAGAGAGTGAACGAGGTGGTAATCGTGATATAAATGTAGACGGTGATGTCATGTGTCCATTGCAGGCTCTGGAACCACGTGGCCCGGCTTTAAATAGAATCGCAAGTCCACCACTTACTGTGTGACCTTGGGCGGGTAAGGGGACCTCCCTGAGACTCAGTTTCCTCAGCTGTGAAGTGGGGTTCCGCTCGTCCCCACCTCATGCGGTTGTTGAGAGGCTTAACTGAGGAATGGCAAGTTCAGCATTTAGCACAGTGCTGGGAACACAGAAACCAACGGAAAGAATAGTTCTTAGCACTCGAACTATTTTTCACCATTAACCTATTTTCTTTCTTCTAGGATACCATCTATCAGAAGTTACCTCAGCAATTTAATAACAGCTTCTGAGGGGGAAAGAAAACAGAAAGAAGGATGAAATTAAATGTCTAGATCAATTGAAAGAAGCATCTTCTTTTGGACAGTTTGAAATGTATGCCCCAGAATTGAAGAAATGCAATATTAATATCAAAAGGCGGTTTCTAGATTTCGGATTCCTGGAAACGCTCCCAGGAACCGCCAAAGAGGAAGAGCAGAAGCAGCGCTGTTCCCGCGAACAGAGTAGAGTTCTATTCTGCTACCAACTGGCCGAGGGACGCGGGGACGTCCCCTGCTCACTGTCTTCAGTTTTCTGTGGGACAATGAGCCTCAGGCCTCCTAGCCCTGACTCTGGCAGAAGAGCAAATTCCTTGGCCTGACCCAGCGGCACGTGCGGGCTCCTGGGGAGGGGCGTGGCCGACCCGGCCTCCCCCAGTGACCTGCACCTCCCCTCAGGCCCAGAGTGAAGAGCAGGGCAGCGGAGGCCACACTGCCAGGACCCTGGGCCTCGGGACGCAGCAGGCCGGGTTCCCAGCCTCCTCCCTGTGCGTTTGCTGGAGTCCTGTACCCACTCTTGGCGCCAGCCTGTCCCCATCTCTGCCCTCCCCGCCCTGCCATCCTAGACTGGCTCCCAGGATGCCTGGAAGGCAGACTCTGGCAGCCTGTGAGAGGGTGGGAGGGAGGGCAGGACCCCAGAGGAGAAGGGAGAAGAAATCATGGGCTCCAAGTGGGTGCATTTACTCCCATCTGCTCCAGGTTATCTTTAAATAGGATAAAATTACCCTCTCAGCTCCTTTATCTCCATGCAGTACTTCTAAAAAAAGAGCATCTTGACATTTTAGGAGGAAAAAAATAAGGAGAAGATGAGACATGTAATATCCAGTGTATACTGAGGATGGAGAAATTTCAATGAACTCATAGTCAAACCTCCTTAATGTCTTGAAAAAGAAAACCACACCGGGGTCTGATGTCGGGAGGGGAGGAGAGTATTCCAGGAGGAAAGCCCGGCTCCGAGGTAGAAAGAAGGCTGTGGGGAGGGGGTGGGGCAGGTTGGTCCCCTGGAGCTGGGGTCTGAGACAGGCCGTTGGGGTTTGGGGGGCTGATGCAAGAACTCTGGGACTCAAGCGCCCCAGGACTCTGCACTCACTACCCACCCCCCCCCCCCACTTGCTTTCTACCCCTTTGCAAACTGGCTCCTGGCCCCCCTGCTAGTGAGACTCTCTCCATGGTAAGGCCTCACCAGCAAGTCCTTGCCTTGGCTGTCAGCTCCCGCCCTCTCCCCACGCCCACCCTCTCCCTGGTCAGCCAGGACCCTGTGCTCCCTGGTGGCCCTCTTCTGTCCACTCTGTTTCTGCTCTTCACTGCTCCTTCTCTGAAGATGCCCCCAAGCTGTGTTCCCTAGTCCCTTCTCCTTGACCTGCTAACAGACCTGGGACTCAGGGACATGGGAAGGAGACTTCGGTCAAGGTCACAGCAACAGGCACTAGAAGCAGGTAAGACCATGAAAAGGCCAACAGATAAATGCGCTTTTTTGTTTTTTGCTGTTTGGTTTTGTTTTTAATAATACAAAGCCTTAGAGAGAGACTTCGGCAAGCTCCCAGGGACCCAGTGCCAGACTCAAAGAACTATTGTTATATCTCCAGCACAATCATTCTCACATCGTGTCTTCTGTCCTTGGGGCTACAAGAGATGGTCTGAACAGAGGCGGCCAGACCCCTCGGGCCAACCTAAAGCAGAGGCGGGCAGCCTGCGTCTCCCTTCTGTCCCACACAGGATGGTCTTTAAATACTCTTTCTTCAGGAGACCTGTTTCCTCCCCTTTTTTTTTCTGGCACTTGTCCCCTGTCACTGCTGGCCTCCCTCCCTGTCCTGTGGTCCTGAATTCTCAGCACATCCTGGATGCAGCCTGTGGTCTGAGATGCTCCATTGTTCGTCTTGCAAATAGCCTTTGCCTTGGGGCATGACTTTGCTGGATGAAGGCGCTTGCTGTTCTAAGCCTCACTTGCCTGGGCATGGAAACCCTCCCTAGATGAAGTCTTTACATACCTGTGCTCCTCCCATAGGGACCAGTCCTGTCCTCCTCCCCAGCCCCAGGGAGACCCAGGCCCCTCAGAGTGAATGCTGGAACAAGATCCATGGGACTCAGCATCACTGGTACCTTCCTTACAGAGTGATGGGTCTTCGAGCTGATGTGAGACTGCAGGCAGCACGTTCAAGGAGAAAGAGGATGAACTTGGAAGCAGACACACCTGCCTTCAGATCCTGGTTCTATCATTTGCCAGCCACGTGACCTTGGGCAAGTCACCCTCAACCCTCTGATGACACATTTCTCCACAGGAGCAACCTGCCAGGGTTCCTGCGAGGCTGGGCCCAGTGTCTGACACACATCTGCTCCAGAGGATGAATGCTAACCTCTTTTCTAGAATTTCTCCAGTTTCTTTTAATCATCTGTTTATTTGCCTGTGGTCCTCACAGGCTCGAGAGCTCCTGAAGGCAGGAATCGCATCTGTGCTCTCAGCTTCAAGTCCCGTGTGGGCAAGGCATCAGTTGCCGGTACAGGCGGCCTGACCTCGTGGGACACCTGGGCTCTCGAACACTGCTTTGCCTGAGTCCTTGCCTTCTCTTCCTTGAAGCACTGCGCATGGATCAGAGCTCCTTGGTCTGTCCTGTGTCTGTCACCCTCTCTATACTCATTTTTTCTCTTAGAGTCAACAATGTGTTTTATTATACACCTTAGATTTATACATTTCACATATGACTTTAAAGCTTCAACTAATAATTCAATGAAGAAATTTTATATATAGATAGTATGTGTACAGAGAACATAGTATATATATAGTATATAATATATAGCATATAGACTATATATAGTATACAGTACGTATATAGTGTGTGTATATACACATATATATAAAACTATATCTATAGTTTTTACAGTTTTATCTATATACAAAACTAATATATATATATATAGTTTTTCACCTGGATGTACTTAATACTGTGAACCATGATGGAAAATGTCTTCTCTTGATCTAACTGCCTTTTTTGTTGCATTTTATTACAGCAAATGGCTTCAGTAGATACAATATTGCTAATTGGAAACAACGAGAATGACTTTATACCCTGTATCTTTTTGAAATCTCTACGCTCTAAGGATTATTTGTATCCTACGAGAGGCCCAAAGATGGTCCAAAGAAAATAACACTGTCCACAAACTACTGGAGCGCCTGCCTGAGAACCGCAGGACTCAGGATCGTCAGCCTCCCGGGACGCGGTGGCGGGATGACGGAGTTCTCCTCCAGGTCCCCCGAGAATGCTGTCCTCGCCCCGCAGGCGTCTTCGCTGCAGGCTGAGTAGGACTCTGAGATGGTCTTGTGCACGCTGAGCCCAACTGCTGGTCCGTGTCGACTGCAACCTGACTGACAGAGACCAATAAAAATAATATGACCCTTTCCTTTTGAAATGTCCTCTAATAACTCCATTAGTTTCGCAGCCAAACCAAGGCATGGAAATTCCAGAACAACAGAGAAGTTTGTGCCACTCCCCCCCAGCTATGGGGACTGTTCTCCCAATCACATAACTCGTAACCTCACCAAGGGCCTCTGTAGCCGTGAAATGCTCTGGCCAGTGGGTGAGGGGCTGTAGGTGGACAGTGTCTGTGGGCAGACCAAGCTAATGTTGTTGGAGCGGAGCAGGTCACCGCAGGGGAGGGCCCTGGGAGTGGTCACCATGCTACAGCCACCGCTGCAGCCCAGCGTGACCTGGACAGCCCTGCTGGAAGTCGTGCTGTGCCCGGTCCCTGCAGGGCCGGCCGAGGAACGTCTATATTCATTTCTTGAACTTCGTTCTGTTCCATTTTCATTCAAATGACTTCCTGAAACCGATTTTCTGGGCCCCTGGTGGCATTTCCATTCATGCTTGCTCACTTTTATTGACTTTTATGGCATCGTCTCTGGAACGGGTTCATTAATTTCCTCCTTTTCTTTCTTAAGATACACCAGCTCATTTTTCAACACTTTCTTTTTGTAGCTCTCATCAATAACTCTTCTTCGAGCCCTTGGGTCTTTCAGTTTTTCATTTTGTTTCGTGTCTGGCCATCCTGCTAGCTTGCCTAAGCATTTCTTGTGGTTCTTGGGTAATTCTATTTATTTGGGGGTGGGGGAGGGTAGCTCTTCTTATGAAGTAAGTTCTTCATTTAACTTTTGGTTATGTTCCTTTTTTCTCATGGTATTTCCTTCATGAGGGGCTGTTTCTCTGTACAAGCTCTTGTGTTCGTTCCTTGATGGTGATTATTTACTTCTGAATAGACCTGACCATTTATTGGAGCAGAAGGGGTGGGGAGCAGATGGTCCCAGCTTCCATTTGGGTTGTCATCTCAAACATCCTCACCCCAGATACGTCATTTCCTTTGTCCAAGGCGGGTGAGATGTCCCCGCAGCTTTCGGTGGTCAAGAATTGAGCATGGCTTGCTGAATCGGGGCACTGGGTCTCCTGTGGGCACTCCCCACCTCCACCCCTCCTCAGCCCATCAGAAGGTGCCTGCCCAGCCTTTCAGGGACACTCACATGTGGAAGTTAGCCTCCGCAAATCGTTGAACAACAATCTGATCCTTCCGGTACTCGAAAGTCACCCCCGACTCCTGTATTTCTCTCACATCCCACAGCGAATCCGTCAACAGACCTTGTTGGCTCCATTTCAACACACATCCAGAATCTGTCTCTTTCTCCCCAGCTGCACTGTGACCACAATTGTGACCGTGGTCCATGCCATCACTGTCTCTTGCCCAGATAGCACTGCGGGCCTCCAGACTGGGCTCCCCACTTCCTCCTTTGCCCCCACACTCAACGCAGTAGGCAGGGAGGTCCTGCTAAATGTGAGGCACCTCGTGTCATCCCTCTGCACCAGGACCCTGCGAGGCTCCTCGTCTCACAGGCCTGTGAAGCCCTGGCTGCTGTGGACCGTCAGTGCTCTCTGCCCTCCTGTCCCATACCCCCTCGGTCGCTCCCTCCACTTCATCCCTGCAGCCTCTTTGCTCCTCCCTGATGACCCAGGAACCCTCTGCTGTGGGGGGACCCTTCCCTCTCCATCCGAATCTCTTTCAGTTAGGAATGAGTTTACATGTGGCTTTAGCTTCAGAGCCTGCCACATCCTGGGCCCCTTCTAAGGCCCTGGGAGGGCCCAGCACTGTGCTCAGTGGGCATCATCAATTCAAGGATTAATTGGGGTCCATGGTTGCTCAAGAAGCTTTCAAAAGTGCTGAAATCTCACAGCTTCTATATGAAACATATCTTCTATATGAGAGATAGATAAACATATCTTCTCTATGATAGAGGTTTTCCCAGGTTTGACCACAACCCTGAAAATTTACAGGACAATTCATCAATAATGAAATGCGAGGATGGAAATAAAACATTCCTAAACCATCAATAAGAAAAAAACAATTTCTATCAAACTCTGCCAGAGGAAAGACTAAATTATCTTTCCATCCTCTCTACAGAAAATGATGTCACAAATTATTGCCACAGAAGATGTGATCTGAGAGGACGCAGCTCAAAGATGTGGGGAAAGAGTGTTCTGGAGGTGTGTCAGGATGCTAATTCAAAAATGCAGTGTTATTTTCCTCAATTCTGTGATGTTTTTGGTAATTTTGAGCTTTTTGAAATCTGAAAGATACCGTGATTTCTTTTCTCATTCTAAATAAACATCCAGTTATGTAGCTAATTTTGACTCCTGATTCTGGGCTCTTTTAAAGAAAATGCCCCAAACTGTATGTTTCAGGTCCCACAAAATGTGGGTCTGCTGCCTTCCAGGGCTTCCCGCTGCACTTAGAGTAAAATTTAATCTCCTCCCCGTGGTCTTATCCCTCCCTGCCCTCTCTGGCCTCCTCCCTGCCCTCCCCTCACTCACCACACTGCAGACACGCCCGCCTTCTCCCTGTTCCTCTGACTGAATTGGGGGCTAGGTGCCTCCTTGGTGACTCTGCCTTTGCTGTATCTCCTGCCTGGAACCTCTTCCCCTAATGTCCCCCTCTGGTTATTGAGGGCTCAGCTCAAGGCCACCTCCTCTGAGAAGCCCTCGGGGGATAACCCTACTTAAAAAGCAGAGCCCCCTGCCCATCCCGCCCTACCCCCATCACTGCTCCACCTTCTGCTTTGTTCACTTCACAATGCACATTTCTGTCGACCTGAAAGTATAGTGTCCCCCTTCAGTGCCTGTGCCCTTCTCCTGCCCTCGGAGCAAGGGCCACGGGACCCCAGGAGGGCAGGGTCGTGTCTGTCCCCAGCACACACAACAGTGCTCGGCTCACAGTAAACGCTCCATGATATTTGCTGAGCTAATAGACTGCTGTTTGTAGTTTGAATTAACACCTCTCTGGAAGGTGTGTTGACAATCTGCCCCAAGGGCCTTGAAACGTGCAAACCCTTTGACCCACAACTCCCACTCCGAGAAATTCATCCCAAGGCAATTATCAGGAAGACACACAGAAAGGGGGGTTAGTTACTGGTAAAAACCACGGAAACCAATCAAATCTGGGTTTTTGTCTTGGCACCACCAATTAAATACCTGCTGTGTGACCCTCAGCAAGTTCCTGACATCTCTGAGCCCTGGTTTCCTCATCTGTAAATGGGGATGGAAGTAGCACCTATTGGAGAGGGAAGCTTGAGGCTCCCATGAGGTTATGCATGGAAAGTGCTGAGCACAGAGCCATGCGTATGAAAAACACAGTAAGCGCCGACTATTACTGCATTCCATGATGCTCCTTACAGCGTCGTTTAGGATGGAATAAAATTTGAAAGTGCTTAAATATCACACCATAGGGGATTGTCTAGATCAGTGCCATCCAACAGAAGTTGAAAGCTACAAAAACCACAAAAGTGAGCCACGTACGCAATTTTTCATTTTCCAGTAGGTACATGAAAAAGTCAAAAGAAACTGGTGAAATCAATTTTAATAATAGATTTTGTTTAACCCAACATATCCACAACATTATTTCAACATGTAATCAATATAAACATTATTAATGAGATATTTCACATTCTTTTTTGGGGACGAAGTCTTCAGAATCTGATCTGGTGTGTCCTTGGCGCTCACACATTTCAGTTAGACCAGCCACATTCAGAGGCTTAGGAACCACCATGGCCAGTGGCTCCCTCGTCGGAGAGCCCAGGCCTGGATGATTTACCCCACAGCTTTAAAATATGGTACAGCCCCGGAAAAGAGCATTTCAAAAATAACATTTAATCATGCCAGAAGAAGCTCACAAAATGAGATCAAGTGAAAAAGATAAAATTAAAGGGCAAAATTAAATAAAGTATGATCCCTTTTCTGTTATATATAAAACTATGCTTATGTTTATTTGAGTATGTAAATCGATAAGTGTGCTGCCTGGAAACGCAGCAGAATCCCAATGGGGTCAACTGAGGAAGCAGAATTATGGTGATCTTAATTTTCCCCTTCATGCCTTTCCGCTGTAAGTGTATAAGCATATGTTACTTTTAGAGTCAGTGGAGGAATACTGTTATTTTTAAAGTGTTCGGGGTATGTTCAGCCATCTCTCGCTGTGACCTGATCACAGAGATTGTGGGTGGATGTGCGTGGGGCTGGATTAAGGAACTGGACCCCAATCCTTTCCTTTCCCCTTCCTCATCCCCGTGCCCCCGCCGTGTGCCCGCAGTTGCTCCCACAGAAGTCAGAGGGAGCCTGGGGGACACCGGGCTCAGTCAGTGGCCTCTTTGATCAATGGAATGTGGGTGCAAGTGACGGTTTTCAGTTCTGAGTCTGGGCCTTAAGGGGCATCACATGCTCCTGTGTGACCTCTTGTGCCTCTGCCATTGCCTTGAAAAGCAGCAGCCCCGGCCAGCTCACCAGTCCCTGGAGGGCGAGAGACTCAGGGAGCAGAACCACATCCAACCCGCAGCTGAGAGCCATCAGCCTGTAGATGTGTGGAAAATGCATACCGGTTGTAGCATAGCAGGTAGATTTTGTGGCTGTTTGTTACAAAGCTCTAGCTGACTAATACGGTGCTGCTGAACTGTTTCACAGGCTCTAGACTCTGAAAAGGAAGGAAAAGCTTTGTTGGAATTATAAGTTAAAAAGCTGAAATCAAGAACACTTGAAAACATTCAAAAATACATTTCCCAAGGATCTTCAAGGCAAAAGAAACCCGGACCATTCCCCCATCAGCCTCTGCTCCTTTTCAGACAGTCTTGGTTACTAAGACCTACAGTCACAGAAAGACAGAATTTCTTGTTCTTGGGTATTATTGATTCCTGGGGACGCCAAAATGTAAACCTCTTGACCTCTCAATTTGAGAATACATTGTTTTCCTCTTAGAAAAATTATCCATGTTCATTGTAGAAAATACAAACAAAGAAAGACAGGAAAAGAAAACTCACTCACTCCCATCACCAAACCACAGCCTCTGTTTAATGTTGGTGTCTGTACGTATACAAATATTTTTGTATGTTTGTATTTTTCCTACAAAAAGGAGAGTGTACTGTCCATCCTGTTGTATGATTTTCTGTTTACATTTACTGTGTCGTAAACATCTTCCCATGCCATTTTACATCTTCTGCAGGATTATTTTGAATTGATTCAATCATCGATTGAATCATAAACCTCTTCTCATGCCATTGTACATCTTCTGCAGCATCATTTTGAAACTAGGAATCCTTGCCTAGTTTTCCATTGAATGGATTTGCCATAAATAACTTTTCCTAACTCCTGTGGTAACGTGTAAAATATATCCAGTTTCTAGCTATCATCAGCAACTCCTACATATTAGATCTTCATGAACAGCTCTGATTCCTTCTAAGGGTTAAATTCCTAGTGGTGGGTTTTTGGGTTGGGATTATACGTATTTATGAAGTGTCCCATCTCCGGGTGTCATTGTCCTCATCTCTCTGACCAAAGGGGTTTGAAATTGGTGACCTTTGTGATCAGCTTCCCTCTCCCAGGATCCCTGTTGAGTCCAAACACCCCTGGGAAGGAGGCATCGCTCGTGCTTGTAGCATCACACTAAACATGTAGCTTGACTATATCAGATGCTCTGTATCTTCTGCCCAAGAGGAGAGCAGGACCGTGGAAGAAGTGAGAGATGGGAAAGGCCAATTATGAGGGTGTCAGCGTGTGGAAAGCGCCAGAAAAATGGATTGAGGATTATGCCCTTGTGGCTCAGAAAGACAGGCCAATGTGGGGGTGGAAAGGAAAGAGCCCAAATGCCTGAATAAAGATCCCAAGGGGGCCTGGAGGCAGCTCTGTGTCTGGACCCACCTCCCAGCCCAAGCGCTGGGGCTGCAGCTCTCTGTACACACCGCTCCCCCCGCCATGATTCCTCCAGGCAACAGAGACAACGTGTTGACCACCTGTAGCCTCTCTAATCCCTCTTCGGGAGGAGCTGGGTCTCAGGTCCGCTGACCCGTGCTGTGATCTGGTGTGAAGTGTAGAGGGCAGAACCTGGGGTCATGATGCACCCCTGGGAGCTGGGCTCTAAGGAGGGCTCTGCTCTCAGCCTGCTGGGTCTCCCGGGGCATCATTTCACCTCTCCAGGTGTGGCAGAGGCTGTCCAGCTGTTCACCAAACATGTCTCTTCTATTTCCCAGGCATCTCCCAGCCTCCTTGGCAGGCAGGTGGGCCCATGTGACTACACTCCAGCCAATAGAATGTGAGCAGAAGTGACATG
This sequence comes from Equus przewalskii, assembly GCF_037783145.1. Taxonomy (NCBI): domain Eukaryota; kingdom Metazoa; phylum Chordata; class Mammalia; order Perissodactyla; family Equidae; genus Equus; species Equus przewalskii. The sequence goes on along the minus strand of NC_091832.1, from coordinate 26,268,299 downwards.
CGCTGTTTCCACATGGGGCCCTTGAGAACCTCACATGAGCTCCTTCCCTTTCTGCCAGCCCAACTCAGATGAGCAGGAACACCTGGACCTCAGCAGTCAGTTATTGAACATGGCAGAGCCACAAGATGGAGGGAGCCTGGGCCCAGGATTGCCCTCTGGGGGGCAGTCACCCCCCCATCAGTAAGACCTGTTCTCAACCTTATATGGGAGAGAAATCAACTGTTATCATGTGAGACCCTTGTACGTTAGGTTTTGGTTTTTAGAGCAGCTAACATTCTCTTTGGTTATGCACATTTGCACTTTAACCCCACACAACTGGACCACCAGCTTGGAACTACTATCCCCATTTTTCCAGAGCAGTGAATGAATCAGACTTCAAACCCAGGTCTTCTGGATCCTGATGCCATGGTTGGCACAACTTTAAGGTTCTGGAGGACGTAACACTCCGGGACCTTCTGTTGCCGGATTCCCACCAGGTGATCAGAGAGGTGAAGAGCGAGCAGCTGGAGCTGACAGGCCAGGGTCCAGTCCTTCACTGACGGGGGCCTCAGCTTAGGGCTTGGCTTACCCATGCCTCAGTTTCCTCATTTGTCCAATGGGGCTGCAGGGAGAGGACCCACAACACAGGGTCATTTGAGGATGCTTTTCCTGTTTCTGTTCAAGGAAAGCACCTTCTTCACCTTTGCTGGAGATCTCCAAAGCTCTGCTTCACCGGGGGAATGGGGACACGAGCCCCATTATTCATGGTTACTTAGGAAGCCAAGCTGCCTTTGATGTTTTATTGGTCTGACTTATTTTCTTCAGAGGGCCCCCATCAACCGCCTGGGCTGGTTTCTACCAATTTAATGAGATGAGCGTCTGCTCCCTCCCAAAAGGGAAAGCTGACCGTCAACTATTTCAAAGAGAAGAATAAAGGTTTGACTTCACTCGGGGCTGGTTTTGGGGGGCTGCTCCTTGGGGCTCTGTGTGAGCAGCCCCCGCAGAAGCAGTGGGAGGTTGAGTGTTGCTGGTGCACCTGTGGGTACAGAGAGCTGAGTGGGAGTCCGTCCCAGGAGGATTATCCTGCGTCTTGGAGTGAGGCCCCCCAGGAGGGAGCCCTGGAGACGAAGGCTTGGGTCTCCCCATCAGCTCTGGGCTCTGTGACGGGCCCCCACCCCCCTCCAGGACTTCATGAACCTGTTTGTGTAGCTTCGATTCCAACGAGTCTGTTAACTTTCACGTGAGAGTCACCAGCCGTGGCTGACTGTGCTGGCTCAAACCCTTCTGATGGGCCCGCCTCGTGTGTGAATAGAGCCTTCGCACGCCCCTTGAGGGCTGTCACCCACTGACCTCCAGGGCACTTCCACTTTGGCCTCTGGCCTCTGGTCTGCATGGACCCTCACCCCTCATCACAACATGAATTGTCTCAACACATTAGGCACCTCCCCAGCTCGGGGCCTTTGCACCCGGGTCTCCCCTGTCTGTAATACCCATCCTCTCTCCCACCTGGTGAAGTTCTCAGCACTTACCCAAGACTAGCTCAGATGCCACCTCCTCCCTGAAGCCCTCCCGGACCCCACCAGGAAGAACTAACTGCTCGGTCTTTCATGCCCCAAATGCCTTTGTCCGAGAATTGACTTGTCATTTTTTCTGCCACTTGTCTTCGTCAGGTCGGGCTGCCACAACAAAGTGCCACCGACTGGGTGGCTTGCACAGCAGAAAGTGGCTTTCTCACGGTTCTGGAGGCTGGAAAGTCCACGATGAAGGCACCAGCAGTGTCAGTGTTGGGTGCGAGCTCTCTCCTCGGGCTGCCTTCCCTCCGTGTCCCTCGCAGCCTTTGCTGGTGTGTGCATGCTCTTCTCACAGGGCCACAAGTCCTATTGGGTTAGGACTCCACTTTTATGACCCCGTGTAACCTTAATCACCTCCTAAAAGCCTTACCTCCAAACACAGTCCCACTGGGAGTCAGGGCCTCAACATGTGGATTTGAGGGGACACAGTTCAGCCCACAGCACAGCTCTTCCCACAGCCATGGTGAGCCCCTTTAAGGCAGGGGCTGTTTTTTATTTTTGTGTTCTGAGGATAAGTCTCTATTGTGGGACAAGCAGAAGGGCCTAGCACATGGAAGCATTGAGTAACAGACTTATACAGCTGAGCTGAATAGGGAACAAGAAAAAAAGACTTTGAAGATAGAAACTTGTATCAAATGAGATATTTTCAGTTTCTAGAAACAGAAAACATGCCACAAACTTCCTAAAACAATAAAAAGAGTTTAATGGCTCATAGAACTAAAAATTTCCAGATGTGGGCTTCAGGAGCAGATTGATCATGGTGTCAGGTTCATTACTTTACACTTTTTTGTGTTGTATCCACATTCATATATTGATTTTGGCCTTGGGCTGCCTATGCTCATTGTGACAAAGTGGCTACGTCAGGTTTCAGTCTCATGTCCTTACACAAACCATTAAAAAGGACAGAGAACATCCATGTCCCATAATTCTCAGCAAAAATTCTAAGATTTACACTGACTTAACTGTTTCTGAACCAATTGCTGTGGCAAGGTGAATGTGTTTCCTGAGCAGCTTAGATGAATCATGCTCCGCCTCAGTTTCTCAGGACGGTCAGCCCCATCCAACCTACACGGCCATACAAAATGGGATATATATATATATATATATATATATATATATATATATATATATATTTTTTTTTTTTTTTTCTGCAGAGAAGGATTTGCCCTGAGCTAACATCTGCTGCCAGCCTTCCTCTTTTTTCCCTCCCCAGAGCCCCAGTGCACGGTTGCATATCCTAGCTGTAAGTCCTTCTAGTTCTCTGTGTGAGCTGCTGCCATTGCACAGTAACCAGCAGACGGATGGTGTGGTGCTGAGACCAGGCAGCGAACCCGGGCCTCGGGGTGAGGGTGGGGACCTCTAACCACTAGGCCACCAGAGTTGGCTCCAAAACGGGGTATTTTAAAACATGAAATCCAGTTTCCCGTCCTTCCCTCCTTTGTCCCACAAACAAATAATGTACAGCTCTTCTAAGTCAGCATCCGTGCCAGCTGTGGAAGACGCGTCCGAAATTAGCACAACGGTGACCTCAAGCTGTGACAATCCTACGTAAAGAGACTGTGACGCTCATCCTGCAGGCGACGAGCAGCCAGGAGGAATTTGGAGTGGTGAAGGGCGGCATCAGTTATCTTCTGCGGCGTAACAAATGACCCCAAGACTCAGCAGCTGAAAACAGCAAACGTTTCCTGTCTCACAGTTTCTGCCCATCAGGGATCTGGTCCAGCTCGTCTGGAGGCCTCCGGCTCCAGGTCCCTCCCGTGGCCGCCGTCAAGACCTCGGCCAGGGCTGCTGTCATCCCACAGCCGGCCAGGGGGAGCCTGAGTCCAAGCTCGCTTGTACGCGCCTCTCCGCCAGGCTGCCTACCCCATGCCAGCCCGGCCCCCAAGGCCAGCAATCCAAGAGAGAGCGGGAAGGAGCCCCCAAACCTAACAGTGGAAATGAATCCCGTCTTTCTGGCACGTTCTATCTAACGGGAGTGAAGGAATCAGTTCTGCCCACACTCGAGGGCAGTGAATTACGCAGACGCGAGCATCATCGGGGACCAGCTAAAGGGCTGCCCAGTGCGAGGACTTACCAACAGCTCAGCGTCTCAGAGCGATGACGCCACGTCGCCCGCAAACTCGTAAGGACGATCCTCAGTGAAGGAGGACTTGGAGTCGGCAGCAGAAAATTGCGTTGGGCTGCAGGGATTGATTTATTCACTCAACAAACTGTTCCCAAGTGCCACTGTGGGCTGGGACGGTGCTGGGTGCTGGGGCTGCTGCTGTGCCAAAGATGGACCCCGTCTGGCCTCATGAATATCAGTGTCTAGCAGGAGGCGAGTGGATCAAGACATTCGCCTTGAGTGTCGCAGAGAAGGGCAAGAGTCAAGACTGTGGATACTCCCCTCACCCCACAAACCAGTCTGGGGGACAAGGAAGGCCTCCTGCAGAGGGACCTTTCAACCGAGCCCTGAGGGATGAGGAGGTGAGCCAGGAGGAGGGGGTCCCGGCAGTGGGTCCCGCTCCCACATCTGCTCTACTCCTGGCCCGGAGCCCAAGCCCCCTCCTGGCCGGTCCTCCCTCTGACACTCAAATGTCTGCTCCTCCTTGTCCTTCAGGTCTCAGCTCTAAGGTCCCTTCTCAGAGAGACCGTCCTGTCCCCACACTCCAAGGCTGTCACTGTCCCTCCCCTGCCCAGAGCCAGACTCAAACACCCGCTGTGTTACTCTCTCCCAGCCCCTCCCCCACTGGAATAGTCTTGTGAAGCCGTGTCCACCTGTCCTCCTGCCTCCCCCTCCAGTCGTCGCCTCCTGGGGCAGGACCTCGTCTCTCCGCTGCTGCACCCCCAGGCCCCGCAGGCCGGCACACAGTAGGGCGGCAGTGAGCCTGGGGGATGGGTGAACCTGACGCTGGCCTTTCTCGGACATCGCACGTTCCCTCCTTGAGGACTGACCAGCGTCCTGAAGTGTTTGCGGCTCGTGGGCAGCACGTCCCCCGTCCCCTCCCCTCCGACCCCCCCGCAGCCCGAGGGAGCTCAGAGCCCAGGTGGGAGGTGGCTCGGCCATGCCCCATCGTGTGTTACGGCTCCTCTCTGGATTCCCGATAGCAGCCCTGTCTCGAGAGTTTGGAGAAGGGGCATGAAGGCCAGCCACGTGGATAAATCACATCTTTTAAAACAGGCCAGGGGCTGGCCCCGTGGCCGAGGGGTTAAGTTCATGCACTCCGCTCTGGCGGCCCAGGGTTTTGCTGGTTTGGATCCTGGGCATGGACATGGCACCGCTCATCAGGCCATGCTGAGGCGGCATCCTACATGCCACAACTAGAAGCACCCACAACTAAAATATACAACTATGTACCTGGGGACTTTGGGGAGAAAAAGGAAAAAGAAAAAAGAAAAACCTTTAAAACAGGCCAAATATGGATTTATATGACAGCCTGTGAGAAATGCATCTTCACGGGACGATCTGGCAGGAAAAATCGTTTTTCCAAAGGGTGGCACGGTCCTGGGAGCAATAACGAGGCTTCTTTAGGATTCTAATTATTCCCGGTGCTGACAGGCTGAAGAACGAGACTGTCGCCCACTCAGCGCGCACATGTGCACCTGCCATATCTATTCTTGGGTCTCCCAGGTGAGCATCCTGCTCCCAGGGGCGGCCTGGCATGTCCGGTGTCTATCCTCACGGTTGCTGCCTCCCTCCTGCAGATGGGCCCCTTGTTCCCGATGAGGTCCTTGCGTGGCTGTGGGATGTCCTTCTCCCACTCACCCCCCTCGCCCAGAGCGCGAGCTGAGCTGTGGGTCAGACAGGCCTGGGTGTCGGGGCCCCGCTCACTGAGAGGCGACAGGTCCTCTGCCCCCCACCAGTGGGGGAGAGGCAACAAAGCAATTGAGAGGAAGGAAAGGAGCGATTATGGGGCTCAGTTACTGCCTTGATGGCTGCTCATCGAGCTCAGGCTGGTGGAGCCGCGGGGCTGTGTGGCTTCCCCACATCTCTGCTAAAGGACGGGGCTCCTGGCTCCACTTGTGACCCCACTGCTGCGTTCCCTCCACAAACCCTGGAAGGCTCTGCAGGGCAGCGCCCCCTGCAGCTGCTGCCCCAGCGATCCAGCCCCTGGCCCAGCCCACCTCCTGTCCCTCGTCCTCCAGGCGCCCTTGTCTGGGGCTTCAGGACCCTGCAGAGTCGTCCTGCCCGAGTGGGCCCTGTCTCCACTTCCCCCAACTTGGACCAAACCCCCTCGCACTCGGCCTGCAGAGGCCCCCAACGTGCTCCATCCATCCTCACCCCCCATCCATCCTCCCCCGGGGCAGGGAGGGCAATCTTAGCAAAACGTTGAATCAAAACTTAAGTCCTGCCCACGCGTAAAGCATCTAGCATCTTAAAGTAAAGCCCAAACTCCTCATCACAGAGCAGCGCGAATGCGCTGGCAGGAGCCGACAACTGAGCGCTTTCAACGGAGGGGCCATCGCCAAGGTGAGGGTGGGACGAGGGACCAACAGGGGACAGTAGGGCACCTGGGGGCGAGCAACCGCGGGGGGCCGTGTCCATCCCAGTCCTGAAGGGGCCAAAGGAGGGAGCAGTTACCAGACCCCAGGGAGAGCTGCAGCCACAGCAGAGGGGCCGCCCGCTAGAGCTGGGGCCGCGGGAGGGACATGGGCCACTGCCAAACGAGGCTCAGCAGGAGGAGCCGGGAACGAACTCCTGACCCCTCCCCTCCTGTCCCCGGTCTCCTCTGCTGCCTCCAGGTCCCAACAGAAGCTGGGGGCCCAGAGGCACAGGGGCCTGTCGATGCCGCCCCTGCAGGTCAGTCTCCTGGGCACAGAGCAGGGGAGGCGGGGAGGGTGGGTCTGGAGGGACACATGCAGACGGCAGCACATGTGGCCCCCAAGGCCTAACCAGATCTGCCCCTCAGAGGTCATCCCCTGCCCTCCGCCCCTCACTCACTGTTTCCCCCACACTGACTCTTGTTCAGTTTCTCACATACACAAACTCATTCCTGCCTCAGGGCCTTTGCACCTCCTGCATCTTTGGCCTGGGGGCTCTTCTTTCTAATCTTCTCAGGGCATTGAGGTCTTAGTACAAGTGTCACCTCTTCCTAGGGACCATGGAATCACCCATCCAAGTTTGTCCCCGTACTCTACCCCACTATCACTTTCTCTCGCCCTTCCTTGCTCTGCTGTCCCCGTAGCTCACATCATGGATGTGCGCTGTTTCCTTCTCTGTCAGGTTAGAACATCAGCCGCCCCCACTCCCCAGGGCAGGGACCATGTCTCGATTATTCCTTGGAATGCCCTTGGCGCCAAGAGCACCGCCAGCTGCTTATTTAGTGTTTGCTGAATGACTCCCTGATCTCAGGGCAGCGAGTGTCGTGGTTAGGAGCCCAGCCTCTGCAGCAGCTCCATCTGAGGGTGAAGCAGCTTCACGGAGCTTCACAGGCAAACGACGTAACGTCTGCGGCCTTGGCTTCCTCTTCTGACAAATGGGCACAAGAACGACTACCGCATGGAGTTGGTGGCGAGGTGACTGAGTAGACACGTGTGGGCTGGGGCCACACCGGCTCTCAGCGGGCGCTAAGGAAACGCTTCCTCCTCCCCTTGTTGCTCTTGATTTTGGGGAGCTCCAAGCCCCCAGGAACTGCTCTCTGCTTTTCTTCCTGGGGGCTGAGCTGCTGCATCTCTCCCGAGCCCGGGCTCCCTGGCGGACCCCTTTCCTGCCTGGCAGCCCCGGTGGTCTTCCTCCCCCAGCCCCCCAGCTGCACCCTGCCCTCTCCTGCCTCAGAGTGGGGCACACCTGTTCCTGCTCAGCACTTCCCCTGTTCTCCTCATCCACAGATGCTTCTCAGCGCAAATGTCACCTCCTCAGGGAAGCCTCCCGGATTTCACTGGACCAGATCAGGCCGTGTTTTCTCAGATGCTCCTCCCTGCCTCCCCGGGGCAGCGCTCCCTCCTGGGGACTCATCGTGCTGTGACAAACCAGGAAATGTCTCCTCCTCTGCCAGGATATGTGTCTAGTTCTCTGTCACATTCCCAGTGCCTGGCTTGATTGACATTCAATAGATACAGGAACCCCCGCCCACCGGGAGCGCCCCCCACATCCCCAAGGCCCCACAGCCCGGCGTGTAGGCTCGGCTACCCCGTGGTCAGGCCCAGCTGCGAGGGGGTGTCGAGGTCTCCAAGCAGCGGGATACGAGGCTCAGGGTCCAGGTGTCTCCTCACAGTAGGGAGCCCAGCGTGGCTCGGGCAGGCATCCATCCCCTGGTGTCCCCAACCTTTCCTCCCAAGGTTCAGCCTCTCCCTCCCGGAAACGCTTACTGAGCTTCTCCTCTGGGCCGGGCTCTGGGGTTCAAGATGCTGCTCCTGACCTCAGTGGCCCCCAGCCTCCCAGAGGCTACGCACCCCTTGGGGTGATAAGCACTGTGAGAAGGATGGAGGTGGGCGAAGGAAGCAGGGGAGCCCCCAACCAGCCTGCTGGGTGTCTGGGGTGCTGGTCAGGGAGGGCTTCCCGGGGGAGGTGTCCCCGAGCTGAGTTTTGAAGGATACAAAAGAGCTGCCCTGGTGAAGTCAGAGAGGGACATTCCTGGCAGAGGAGCAGCAGGTGGGGTGTGTGCCAGGAGCGGGAGAGAAGCGGGTGCCTGCTGGAGCCACCACAGAAAGCAGCTGGGGAGGGGGTGGAGGGAGGTGAAGCTGGAGCCATGGTGTGGTCTGCCACGTGCCCGCGAATTCCTCCTCCCTGAGCGCACGCCCTTGGCAGGTGACGTGGTCAGGTTCTCTGTACCCTGAGCTGGGCCTGGGGACATCAACAAACACAGGCAGAGGCTTGAAGAGCCCTTGTGCACACGGCCAGCCTTCCCTCCTCTGGGGACCCTGCAGGCCCCACCACGTGGGTGAGTCCGAGCTGGCCTCCTGGAGGGTGGGAGACCACGTGGGGAGAGGCCCCAGGCATCCATGTCATCCCAGCTGTCCTGGACAGTGGAAACCCCGACAGGTGAGTGAGGCCACCATCGGGGACCGTCCAGTCCCAGCAGAGCCCGTCCGAACAGGAAGAACCCCCACCCATCCCACAGAATCACGAGAGATGACAAATGCTCGCTGTTTTAGGCGGCTACGTTTGGGGATGGTCTGTGGGGCAGCGGAAGCGAGCTGACGCACGAGGGGAAGGCCTGAGCAGGGAGGGCCCCTGCGTCCGACTTGGCATCTGGAGTTCATCCCGGGGCTGCGAAGGGAGCCCTGAGGTGCGGGCTCGAGTCCTGGCTGGGCCATTTTCCCGCTGAGGGACCTCAGGCAGTTCCCTTCTTTCTGCGCCTCCATTTGCTCCTGGGGACAATGATGCTTCAAAGGACAGTGAGAGGATGGCACGCCTACATAAATCAAAGAGCCGAGGACATTACCTGGCACATCGAGTATGTCAGGACACGCTGGCTTCTCACTGTCAGGCTCACACTGTGACGTCCACCCCAGAGCTCAGGCCCACATCAGCCGCCACAGGCCTCCCGTCTTCAGTGAGCTGACCCCTGACCTGAGCTTTTGTTCCTGCCAATAGGGTGGTCAACCATCTCGGTGTGCCCAGGACTGTCCTTATTTTTGTACTCCAAATCCTTTGTCCCAGGGAACCCCTCAATAATCCCAGATAAACTGGGACGGTTGGTCACCTTACCTGCCAGGCAACCCTGTGGGTCTAAAGAAATTCTCGGTCCTGGTCCCTCAGCCCGGCCAGGCCCGTCCAACTGTCCCCAGATGGCAGTCTCCTCTTCTCATACAGCTGAGATGCCCCGGCTTACAAATGAACGTGTGCAGCAGGCACGGCTCCGGGGAGAGCCTCGTTCCACACGCACACGAGGCGGGAGCCGTGTTGTTAGCTGTTTCTCTAAACACCTGGAACCTTTGGGTCATGGCTGTGTTTAAATGGAGCATCAGAGAAACTAGAGACGACACCAGGGTTCCTGCGACAGCGTCTGGCTCTGTGAGAAGTTAGTAAAGCGTCACGCCAGCTCCAGCGCGGGGCCACTGGGTCTGCTCTGAGACAGGGGCATAGGGACCCTTGGTCTTTGCTGCCTCCACCCCCAGCCGCAGAGCATGGGGCTCCCAGGAATAGTGGGCCTGAGGGTGGCCTCCCTTGGGGACCTAAGAAAGGGGGACGTGGGGGGAGTGGATGTCCCTAGGAGGGGCCCAGGTGAGCGATGCAGGAGTCAGGGGCTGTGACACCTCGTTTCATCACGTCTTTATCACTGATGCCCCCTTGTCTCGCGTATTTGTTCTTGGGGGTCGGAGCTAGGCAGGTTGTGACAAGAAGGAGGTCTCAGCCCTGAGGACCCAGGGGAGCCCTGGGCACAGAGCAGACTGCAGGAGCCCCCTCAGGTCTGGACTGAAGTATAAGAGGCCGGGAGGCTTGGACGGGGCCCGGCCACTTCTCCAGAGCAGGAGGCCCAACAGGGACTTGTGGCTGAGTCCCGCGTCCTCCCAGAAGACGACTGTTTCCCTGAAAGTGCCGTGTGCAGACGTCCTGAGGAGCCACGTGGGCCAGGGGCTGTGACAATACAACGCCAGCCCCACGGACAGCGATGACCGCTTTCTCTAAATGCAGCCGTGAGAGGACGCATGGCACAGAGCAGCGCCCCACCTGGCAGCCTTTCTCCACCCTCAGGGCCGGCCTGGAAAACGGCAGCACTTGTCCAGCCCCCTGGGGACGGGACGACACTGCTCCCCGTGCTGGAACTATGAACTGAGCGTCTGACTGCCCCAAGCCCAAGGCCGAGGGGACTGATTATCTCTGTCCCCGTGTGACCCATTGGGGGCACCAGGGCCGGGAAGCGCTGGGCAGGGCAGAGGGGGCAGGCTGTGGGGCGGCCTGTCCAGTGCGGATCCTGGCCTGACATTTATTTACCAGCTGTGTGGCCTTGAGGCAGTAACCCCACCTCTTGGCCTTCTGTTTCCTCATCTGTGAAATGGGCACAATAAGGTCCCCACCATATGAGGTGCTGTGAGGAAAAAACGGGTTGACACCAGCCATCCCTTCACATAAGAGGCTGGGAAGGAAAACGATGTGACAAAGTCACCCATGCTGTGGAGGCGGTGTGGCAATGAATTTCATCTACTGGTGTGCAGAGCATGGGGGTCATTTTTGCTCTCTGGCTCTATCCTCCCCCAGGCCATAATTAATTACATTACTCCCACATGCGAGATATTCTCCCTGTCTTTGGGGAACCCCCCTCTCCAAATCTCATCCAATTTCCACAGAAGTCAGGACACCCCGGATCTCATGACAGAATCAGATCCGTACGTGGCTGGGGCTCTCTGAGTGTGGCTCTCTCCATCAAAAGACCCAGAAGCGGAAATGACAAGTTATTTCACCTTCTCCCAGTATATACACCCATCACGAATCTGTGAGGCACAGACAGGATAACCATAATAAACCCTCCCATCGATAGAGGGGGAGTTGAGGGACACTGGTGACATCCTGGTGGGCGAACGTCGTCAGGTGCTGCCCCTGCAGAGATGGTCCTGACTTCGCCCCCGGGGAGTGGCTCCCCAGCCCATCGTCCTCCAAGGTCTTGCCTCAGCCTCAGGTTCTGGCTCCCTGCTCTGTTCTGTAAGAAGCAGCCTGTGTTTGCAGCCCGGCGTCTTTCTCAGCCCGCTTCCTCCACTTGCAGCATCAGAGGCCCAGGCCTTTCCTTCTAAGCGGGAGTCCCTTTTGCTGGTACAACACACTTCAGCACTCTGTGGGTTTTCGATGCATCCCCTTACAGTCCACTCCATCGGACAAGAGGCCCGGCAACACTGTCTCAAGACGTGCCTCTGCACTCGCTGTGTCCAGCTGCTGCCGGACCACATCCTCGAGAGTCTTAATCTTCTCTCGAGCCGAGAGGCTCTCTGAGTGAGCGCCTTACGTCTTGGGTCTTCAAAGATCTCACAGACTCAGCCTCGCTTTGGTCTTTGGCAACAGGCCTGGTTTCACTGCAAATTTTTTACAGGTTGGGAGACCGAGGATAAGAAACAGTTTTATTCTCCAATCTGTATTTCCTCTCGCTTGGGCTTGCAGACTGCACCGTCTTCCTTCAGCTCCTCTGTCTTCATGTGCGTCATCATCAAGAGGCACCGGTGTGTGCACCATTCTGCCTGGAAATCTCTTTGCCGGGGGTTCGTTCGGTACGCTTGCCATCTTCCAAGCTACCGTCAATTGTTCCGAGACAACATAACAAGGGTTGTCATTTTTCAAACCTGCCGCAGGAGTTTCCTCTCTGTTTTTCTCACATCCTCTCACAGTTTGCTCTCTGGTCTTTCTAGACTTTGCTCACAGATTTCCTGCCACTTTCCTGTACTTTCATGATCTCGGTTTCACGCATTCTATTGACCAAGGCAAGCGAGAAGGCCAGCCTCTCCTCCAGGTCGGGGGCAGGGACTCTGCCTGTGGATGGAGGAGCTCCAGCCGTGATGGCCCGTTTCGCCCTTTTCACAGCCAAGGAGCCCACAGGGAACACTGTTTAGAGCCTTTTTCTCAATGCGTCGAACGTTGACTGTCATCAGTGGGTCTCGGGCAGCTCCCGAGCCTCCAGAGCGTCCTTGATGGTGGAGCCACCGACGGCCGGAGCACTGAGGACGCAGAGTCCTGGACACCAGCTCACAGACACCAGTCTCCTCTGTGTGGATGCAGCCCCCTCGGCTGTCGCGGGCTCTCAGCGAATCATCTTTGAGCAAACACTCAATGAATTCTTACCTGGCACCAGGCACCCTGTTTGTCACAGGTGGAGAGAAAACCAAAGTCACAGTCCCCATCTGCCGAAGACTCATGCGGAAGGTGGTGGTTTCGATTCATTTATCATCTTAGGGACACAAAACTATTTTTCCTTCCAAGTCTGCTTTATTTATTTATTTGTTTTCTTGAGGAAGATTAGCCCTGAGCTATCATCTGCTGCCAATCCTCCTCTTTTTGCTGAGGAAGACTGGCCCTGAGCTAACATCCGTGCCCATTTTCCTCCACTTTATATGTGGGACGCCTGCCACAGCGTGGCTTGATAAGCGGTGCCATGTCTGCACCCGGGATCTGAGCGGGTAACCGTGGGCGGCTGAAGGAGAACGTGCGCACTTAACCTCTGCACCACTGGGCTGGCCCCACCATCAAATTAGTTTTGATACCAAATATAAGAAGGAAAAATGCTTTCCTTTTTGGGAGCTTTGGGCATTTGGGAATTTCAGGGAAGGGACTGTGCTCTGGAGAATGTTTGCATCCCCCTCAAACTCATGTGTCAGAGCCCAACACCCAATATGACAGCATTACGAGGTGGGGCTTTGGGAAGTGATGAGGTTGAGGCGAGGTCGTGAGGGCAGAGCCCCCATAACGGGATGAGCGTCCTTAGAAGAGACCAGAGCTCACGCTCTTGCTCATACAGATGAGAGGTCGTGCAGGCACACGGCGACATGGTGGCGTCTACAACCAGGAAGCCGGCCTTCACCAAGAACCAGTCTGCCAGCACCTCGATCTTGGACTTCCAGCCTCGGACAGTGAGAAATGATCGTCTGCTGTCTAAGCCACCCAGTCCTGCAGTCAGACAGCAGCCTGAGCGGACTAAACCAGATGTGAGCCTGGACGTACAACGTACAGCCAGGGAGGCTGAGGCAGCCAGAGGAGACGTAACTGTCTGTCAGCCAGCTGGAGAGGGGCAGAGACGGGACTCTCACCAAGCAGCCTGGTGCATGTCCATGCTCCAAACCCTTGTGCTGAACTGCCTCCCTGACCCCCACCAGGTCCGGGTATAGACAGATGGGGTTCTGATCCTGGCTCTGCCCCTCGCCACCTGAGTGTGATGTCAGGCTGGCACTTCACCAGTTGAGCCCCACTTTCTCCATCGATGAGTTGGGAGGAACGCTGCCCATCCTGAGCTGCAGGAGGGCCCAGTCGGGGATGGTGGGACCCTGGAGTCCGCCTCACCCTGCCACTTATGGGGTAACGGTAGGTGTGGGAACCTCACCCCCCATTCCCTCCTCTGCCCATCTCCTGCTCTGTCCTCAGCCTCTGGGGCCTGGCTTGTGTGGGACGCCATAACCTACAAGTTCAAGAACACACATCCCTTCCAGCCTCTCCCAACAGCTGCCCCTTGGCCCCAGGGGCCGGGGGTCCTCACACAGACAGTGTGGGCTTCTCTCGGGGGAGGGCCCTGGGGAAGAGGGCTGCACAGGGTCCAAAGTGGGCTTGGGGCATTCGGGATGGGAATTCTAGGAGCCGGGACAGGTAGAGATGGTGTAGGAGGGGAGGCACAGGCTCTGGTGGGCCTGTCCCTTGGGCTCTGAGGGATCCATATGTGGCTGTGGAGCTGTGGGCTATACGCAGGCAGAGGATGGCGGGAGCGGGGCCACCAACACAGGGACCCAGGGCAGGGGCCCCTTGCACCGGGGCTAAGGGTGGGCTGCCTTAAATATTTGTCCCCTCCCTCTCCCGTCTGCCTCATCCCAGGCTGTCCAGAGGCACTCGTCTCCACCCCACGTCCGCCTCGCTCGGTGCAGCCCGGCACGTCTCAGCCCGGCAGGCTGCTCAGCTCTGCTCAGCACACAACCCGGCTGATGGAACTTTATCAAAACATCCAAATCGGAGTTTTTCCTGCTCGTCAGCCCTTCATCTTCTCACCGTGCTACTCCCTGAGCATTTTATACCAGGGGAAAGGGAAAGAAAAAAGTCACCCTGGCATTTATTGAGATAAATTGTGAGAGACTGCAAGGCTGAATTGTTAGAAATGCAGCTTCACCTGCCGCCAACGTCGTGCGTGGGGCTGATAAGTCCAGTTCCCTTTATCTTCGCGAAGCGTCTCTGCGCAGACAGGGCGCCTCCTCCCCACCCACTCCGACGCACTGCTATTCGGATTGCAAGAGCGTCTTCAGGCCCTCAGCCATCCACACAAAACGAACTCAGAACACCTGCCTCGTTCTATTACCAGCAATGAGCTGGAACGCTTGTGAGAGATTTTTTTCTTGTGGGAAAGAGTGAAGAGGTGACACTTGCTGAAAGCCAATGACGTTGAGGCATTTTGCCTGTTTGATCAGTTAAGTGTTATGGCGACACCTCCCTGCCACGTAGATGCGGTCAGCACAGGGGCCTTCGCTGGCTCGGCTGGGCTGTCTCCTGAGCCTGGGCCTCCACATTTGCCGACTGACTGATGTGGCTCTGGTCCATGTGGCCAGGCCTGGCCTTGCCCACTTGGAGGTCATGGGGTCCGGGGGAGAGAGGGAGACAGGAGGGGACGGGAGACAGACGTGAGGCATAGGTTCAGAGCCAGCACAAGGCTGCTTTTGCGCATCCTTTCGGCCAGAACAAGTCCCAGACCAGGCCAGACTTAAGGGGTGGAAAAAGACTCCAAGTGTCATGGGAGGAGGTTCAGTCACACTGCAAAGGGCCAGATCTGGGGTGGGGGGTGGTAATTTGCAGACACCTTTGCCAACAGCCTACCTCGTTCCCACTACAGCATTGAACCCCTGAAGCCGCCCTGTGAGGGAGGAATACTAACCCCATTTGTCAGGTGAGGAAACTAAGGCTGAGAAAATTCCACTTGCCCATTCCTTTGTTCCTTCCCCCTCGATTGGGCACCGTGGTGCACGGGGCACTGACTGGCACTGGGTGCGTGGCTGTGACCCTCATAGAGTCAGCCCTGCACTGGGGAAGCCAAAGGTGGGAGGCAGACACATAAACGGATGAGGACGTTGTGGGATGATTCTGGCTCACGGCCCAGGGACCAGCGGAGGCGAACAGAACCTGGGGCGGGGGTCCGAGAAGTTTCCCCAGAGGGTGTTTTGAGCTGAGGTCAGAGGAGGAGATTTTAAAGGCAGAGAAGACAGGAAGAGTGTCCCAGGGAGAGGGAACAGCAAGGGAAATCACCGTAGTTCAGTGGACAGAGACAGACGGCTCGAGCTTCCTGAGGCCACGCAGCTAAAGGGCAGAGCCAGGACCCTGTCCCAGGGGAGCTGCCGCTCTCATGGGGCTCTCAGCGCAGCCCGCCGCGGACGGTCAGTCTCTGCAGCAAACTCTGAGAAGGGACCTGGGAGCCAGAGAGACTGTGGGTGGCCGGGGACTCTCGCTCTCCACCTGCTCAGAGGCCGCGGGAGCAGGTGGCAGCGCCCAGGCTGGAAGAAGCCAGGATCCTGGGTCGCTGCTGGGAGATGTGTCTCCAGGGAGAACCCCGACCAGGAGGCTCTGCAGGGACTTTGCACAGCAGCGAAATCAGCACTTCCCGAGTGAGGCCGCTGGGACGCGGGCTCTCTGTGACTTCACCTGTTCTGACAGACGCCACCTGGTCCCACTCCTCCTCTGACCTTCACCGACAGCTGTTGCCCGGCTCCTCCAGGTGCCAGGCTCGGAGCTGACCATCGGGAGAGCGGGGGACGAGACCCACAGGAGGTCTCAGAAGCAGTTGGGAAAGCAGCCAAAAAAGATTAAATAGAAAAATACGTAAAATTGTCACCTAGACTGAAAATTGTTGTGAAGGAAAAAAATAGGGTGATAAGACACCAAATGCCAGATCTGGGGAGGCCGTGGAGGACCTCAGGAGGGAGGCTGGGAATGGCCTGAGGGAGGAGGGGGCAGGGCGGGAGGGGCTTCCTGCAGAGAGAACGGCAGGTGCAGCACCCCCATGTGGCCGCCTGCCCCCAGCTTTATGCAAATTACCTCCCTCCATCCTCACAACAACTCCAGGGAGGGGGCCGCTACGGTCCCATTTTACAGAGGTGGGGACTGCAGGCCAGAGAGGTGGAGTGAAGGGGCCAAGTCACACAGCCAGGAAGGAGCAGGGATCAATCTGTCCTCATGGAGCAGGACAGGTCAGGGCCGGGGAGGAAGAAGAGCCTGGGGGCCTGGCTGGCCCAAATGCCAAGTGGAATATCCTGGGAGTCCCCTCTGATGCCCCGGGATATGACCCCAAGGGCTGCAGAAGGCGCCTTTGGTGGCAGAAACGCAGCCAGGGTTTGCGGGAAGAGCACAGGCGGGGATCTGACCCTGGCCCTTTGGGGCTAGCTGTGTGCCCTTGGACCATGCACTTGACCTCTCTGAATCTCAGTCTCCTCGTGTCTATGGGGAGCAATACTAACCCTCAGGACTGGGGTGAGAGGTGAGGGAGAGGCCCAGGGCCCATCTCTCTGCTGTTGTCTTTCATCCCACAGGTATTTCCTCAGCTCCGACAGCGCGCAGGCCCTGTCTCCTGGGCCCTACGTTCCTTACCCTGATCCCTCGAACCTGGGGCGCAGGAGGACAGTCCACTAGCTGGAATGCCATGGAAGCAGGGACCCTGTCTGTCCCCACTACTCCGTCCCCAGCACCTAGGACACTGCCTGGGACCCTCCAAGCTCTCACTACGTATGTGTTGTATGAATGAAATATTCCCGATTTCTTGGAGAGGAAGCCGACAGCTGGCAGTCGGGCAGCCCAGACTGATCCAGGCACAGAGGGCTCCAAACCCATCAGGATGCCTCAGCGAGTGTCTCTCGGGTGCTGGGGACCATCAAGTTGGGCTGGGGTGTGACATGCTGGGGACACTGCAGCTCCTGGGATTTCCTGGCCAGCCCTGGCTCAGCTCTCACCCTTACACGGGCAAGGTGGGTCTGGGAGGGACAAGCAGAGGCCACCTGGGGGTCCCTGGAGATCCTGGCCCTGTGGACCAGGAGGAGGGCGTGGCCGGGGGGGGTCCCTCGGCCCAAGCCCACCGCCTCGGCAGAGCTGGACCAGACCCCCAAACCCAGCCTGGGCCAGTGCCTCCGCTCTCTTCCAGGCCCGGGGCTGGCATCTCTCCCATTGCTCTCCCCGGCTCTCCAACATCCCCAGCTGAGTGCAGAACGACCCTCGCAAGGAACCTTCACTCCAGACAGCTCCTCTGAGATGCAAACTCTGACCAGTTCTCATGTCCGCCCGAAGGCTCAGAGCAATTTGTACTTGATCGAGCAAAATGTTACAGGTCACAGGGTGACCATGCTAAATCTCTCATCTTTTCTGTCTCCCGCATTTCTCACAACCTATTAATTTCCAATTTTCTTCTTAGCCTCCTATCCTCGCTCTGCGCCTGTGAAGCGGGTCCTTTTGTGTCTTCCTCCTTCCCTCCGCCCTCTCTCCTCCCCCCCCTCCAGTATTTTTGGTCCAGCTCTGTGTCCCAAAGCGGCCCAGGCCCCAGGAAACAGCAGTGTGTGAGATGGACAGAGCCCTGTGCTCCTGGAGCTTCCCGTCTGGAGGGACAATCACAGGAAGGAGCTGACAACGAGACACCTCTCCTCAACCCCTGAGTCTTTCTTCCTCGTGGGCCCCAGGAGGGGGTGCTGGAGGCCTGGTACCTAAATCACGGATTCGCTATGCAAGCACAAAGGAGGGGCGGCTTATCCCGGGATCAGGCAGACTCCCCAGAGGAGAATACATCTGGGCTGAGTGTTACAGGACCAATGGGTGTGACCATGAGGAAGAGAGTGGACAGACACCAGGGCAGAGCAGGTCAAGGGACTCATTCCAAGGTCATATCTCTTAAATGGATGATTGACTAAATGAATGAACCTAACTCAAACTCTCCTTTTTTGGCACCACCACTTAAATACTCCAAATGCCTCCACTGTTCTTGGGATAAAGACTCAAATCCTTAATGCAGGATTTGAGGCCACACACTGTCTGGCCTGTGCCTCCTTCTTCAGGCTCCCACTCACTCCCTGCCCTTCCGCCACACAGGTCTTAGAGTTCTTCATGGTCACCAAGAGCCCTCCGGCCACAGGGCCTTTGCACATACCGTGCACATTCTATGACAGATAATGCCTGTTCATCCCTCAGACCCAAGCTCAGGCATCTCATCCTCAGGAGGGCTTCCTGGAGGAGGGGGAGCCAAAGCTGGTCCCTGAAGGACAGACTGGAGGAGAAGAACATGCAGGGAGGGAGGAGCAGTCGGCAGCTTGATGCCTTGAGCCCACGCTGGCCTCTTCCTTTCCTAACTCCTCTCTCAGGCTCTGCGAGGTGGGGTGGGGTGGGGGAAAGAGCATGGGCCTTGGTGGCAGAGGCTGGGGTTTGGACCTGCTCTGCCCTCTGGAGCTGTGTGACCTTGTGCGAATCACTTGACTTCTCTGGGATTCCATTTCCTCCATGAAAACCAGGGGCATTAAGAACAGGAACAGCCACCATGCTGTTTCCTCTGTTTCCAGGTCAGCCTCCCCCATGGGATGATGAGGTCTCCAGGGCGGGGACTGGATTTCCTGGATCAAACTGACACTTTCTCATCCCAGAGGGCTGCCCACTTTCTTTCAATCTCACTCTTAGTCGAACCCTGACAGCTGGTCCGAGACATCAGGAATGTGAGGACATGTGGTTTCAAAAGGATCAAAAACAGACATCACTAGTGACTGCAGGATTAATCAATTCAGCTGCGTGGACACCTACTCTGCGCTGGGCCTAGGCCTGGGCTGCACAGAGCACAGAGGAGGAGGCTGGCGCGTAGCAGGCTCATGATGATCCTTAGTTGTTGTTCTGATGATGATGGTGGTGGTGGTGACGTGCCCTCCCCCATTCCTGCCCCTCTCCCACCATCAGGGTCAGCCCCTCCTGGCTGGTCCATCTCCCCCGAGACTCTGTCTTCCAGGAGGGGCTTCCCTCCTTCTCGCCGGCTTAGTTCATCCTAAAACTCACATCTCAGACGAGGGGCACGTGTTTTTGGCTCAGGGCTTCATCTGGCTGGGGACGGAAGCTCCCTGCAGCCAGGCCAGCGGTGACCAGCACGAGGCTGTGTCTGTGTCTGGTGGTGGCGTTCACGGTTCACAGTCAGGCCGGGGTCTGTGCTCCTTCCTCCCTCCTGAGGAGAGACGGTCAGAACAGAACTCGGCCACTTTCCTACGAACATCTGAGCAGAGCTTCCTGCCAGCATCACAGATTCTGGGACCACCAGAGGGGGAGGAACAGGGAGGGCATTCAGTCCAGCCCTTCACGGTACAGTTGGGGAAACTGAGGCCCGCAGTGGGGATGTGACCTGCCCGAGGTAACTCAGTGAGTGGTTGGCAGAACAGGGACCAGGACTCGCTCTCCTGACCCAGGGCTGATGGTCGCTCAGCTGTGCCCTAGCCTCACGGATCCAGACCTGGGGCTGGCGGGGCCAGAATCCCCAGCCTGGAACAGACGAGGGAGGGGCAGGAGGCAGGAGGCGGGGACGTGGGTGCGGGTGGGGGATTATGCCATGGGGTGAATGCCTCCCACTGGGGCCCTGGCCCTGCAGGGCACAGTGCATGAGGGTCTCTCCAGTCCTGACTGAGCCAGTGGACAGAGCTGAGCCTGCTGTCCTGGCGGCCTGGGGTGGAACTGCCACAGGCAGAGAGAAGTGCAGGGCTGAAGGCTGGGGGGCGGAGCCTGCGAGAGGCTCCCTAGGGCTTCTTCAAGGTCACCTGAGCACCTGCTGTGTGCCAGGGGCTCCTCGAGGTGCTGGAGACACAGCCGTGAGCCACATGGTGTGGTGGCTCAAAGGGGGAGACCAGGCTTTGGGGGGGCATGGGGGACATAGATGACAAATTGGCAAAACCCAAAAGAATGTCAGAGAGCAAGAGGCTATCAGAGGGTTAATAGGGTGGGGCGCTGGTGAGTGGAAAATGAGGTGCTGTGTGTCCCCATGAGGGGCCCGGCAGGGAACAGGTGACCCCCTCAAACTGAGCAGACTATTTACAAAGGTGTGGGCAGGGAGGAGGGGACCCCGGTGGGGTGCAGTACCCAGGTCCGCCTGCAGGGGCTCCATCACCTCCCTCAGGCCTGAAGGGTCCAGAGGCAGGGCTGGGGCAGGTGTGTAGGGGAGGCTGTGTGGAGGGGCAGGTGGAGGAGTTTTGAGGGGAGGGCTGTATCGAGAGTGGGGCTGCCTGACTAGAGCTGAGGGCTGGGGTTTGGGAACATGAGCCTTGGACTCTGTATGATTGAAGTGGGAGGACCTCAGCACCCTGGTGTCCCCTCCCCTCCCTCTCACACCTCCCGCTGGGGTCCCTGTTGACCAAACCCACCTGGAACCCGGATGGAGGCGCCCGTGATGTGGTCCATGTGGGTGTGATCCAGCTTGTCTGTGGGGCGAGTGGCTTCGACCCGGGCAGGGGTGGAGGCAGGCGAGAGGCCTGGACCAGAGCAGCGTGCATGGGAATAAAGGTAAGCGGGCGGGTTTGAGGTGGAGATACGTGTGTGCACATCCTCACCTCTAGGACTTGCTAATGGATCCGATGGGGGCTGGGGGATGCCTGAGCCCAAAGGCAGTGGTATGGCCCTGGTCAGAGCTGGGTCAGCTGGGGAGGAGCAGCTTTGGCGGGGGGGGGGGGAAATGCAGAGTCCCGTTTTGGACGCTAAGGTTGAAGATGCCGGTCAGGCCTCCAAGTGAAATTGCGGAGCAGGCAGCTGGATCCCCAGGTGGATGAAGCTCAGAGAAGTCAGGGCTGGGGCTGTAAATCTAGAGTCATCAGCTTAGAGAACACAGTCCTCCTGGAAAGCAGAATTCCTTCTTTGCATTACTATTGACATGACTTTTCATAGAAGGATTCTTTTTTTTTTTTGAGGAAGATTAGCCCTGAGCTATCATCTGCTGCCAATCCTCCTCTTTTTTTTTTTTTTTTTTTTTTTGCTGAGGAAGACTGGCCCTGAGCTCACATCCGTGCCCATCTTCCTCTACTTTATATGTGGGACACCTGCCACAGCATGGCTTGATAAGCAGTGCCATGTCAGCACCCGGGATCCAAACCGTCAAACCCCAGGCCTCCGAAGTGTAACATACGACCTTAACCACTGTGCAACCGGGTTGGCCCCAAAGGATTCATTCTTGAACATTCTTTTGAAAATAATTGCTGAGAGTGCCTCAGGCCCTGTCCTGGGAGTGGAGATTGTGTGGGCTGCTGTCAGAGGAGGCCCGGAGAGCCCAGGCTCAGGCAGGGGGAGGATGGAGGTGATCTGGCCCCTCCCCCACACCCCTCAAATTCCATGCGGTGGGGCGGGGACTGGGCACGAAGGGGGAGTGGGTTCCTCATCCCATCTCTGAGCCTCTGCCCTCAGCGCCTCTGAGCTGGGGTCTCCAGGGAGCCTCGCTTTGGCCTCCCCAGCTCTCTGTCCTCAGGCCTCCAACTCCACGTGGAGTCCGTTCTCAGAAGCTGTCCGGCCACCCCTGGACGCTGTCCCTCCACCTGACCATGAGGAGTGGCCGCAGGAGCCTCCTCCAAGCCCAGGAAGCCTTGGTTACCCCCCGGGGTCTGCCATTTGGACATTTCGCTAAACATAAGAAATCTCCATGGGGACGGTGTGACATGAAAGCCACTTGAGGCTGAGCAGAGATCAGGCGAAGCCTCCTGGAAGACGAGGGCCCCAGTCTGCGGGACACTGACAGCGCAGCTCCAGGAGGAGGGCTCCCCCACCAACGCCAGGTGGGAGGCCCGGCCGGGGGTCGGTTACTGCACGGGGACAGCCTCCCTGCTGGGCCGGGGGGCACAGGCTCGAGTCCCTCCGGCTGGGGCTTCCTCCTGCCATGGGCAGGACACCCGACCTCTCTGTGCCTCAGTTTCTCATCTGACAGTGTGACTCAGAAGGCTTCTCTTGCACAGGCCCTCATGTGTGGGAGAGGTGTGTAAAGCACACGCAGTAGGCTCGTCGTTACTGAATCTGAGAAGGCACCTTGGAGAGGAGGGAAGAGGGGAGCCCAGAGCACCTCCGTCTGGTCCCCGTGCTGGCCGTCGGCAAAGCTTGTCATCTCCCTGAGCCTCGGCCTTCCTTACCTTTAAAATGGGTGTGGGAGGCCAGACGAGAAAGTGTCTGGGAAGGTGTCTGGGGGCCCTGTGTGCCACACGCGTGGCTACTGTCAGCCCCTCAGTGACCCCTTACCCTCCCTCCAGCCCTCAGTCACCTGAGAAAGTGGACATTCAGAGATGGGGCAAACACGGGGGTCAGGCCCTGGCCGAGCCCTTTCTCTGCATCACCTAGTTAATCCACACCGCAGTCCTGAGAGCCAGGAGCTGTCATAGTCTCCATGTTGCAGATGAGGAAACGGAGGCACAGAGAGGCTGAGTGAACTACTTGAGATCACCCAGCAAGTGAGGGGCAGAAACAGGGCTTGAAGCCCGGGGTGCCTGACTCAAGCCTGTGCTTGTGTCCACTCACAACCCCAGGAGCGGGGAGACAACTGCCCCAATGTGGTGGGGGCCACGCACAGGCACCCCTGTCTCTAGGGTCCAGCCTCACTCTCTCCCGCCCCCTTGCTCTTTTCTACCGCTGTCTCCGCAGCCTGCCTGGCTCTTCTGTCTGACTGTTTCCCAGCCCACAGCCTCTCCTGGCCTCTGCATCTCTGTGCGTGAAGGAGGGGCCGCTGGGAGAGTCACAGGTCTGCAGGGCTGTCCTCTGCAGCCAGGCAGCCCTGTTGTTGTTACCGGAAGGGCCTGGGATCAGGGGTGCAGGCCCAGGATGCGCTTCCTTCCTGCAGCCAGGCAGCCGGGCCTCTGGCCTTTGCCAAATGCCTGGGCCTCTCTCTGCTCCTGTTCCTTGGGGGCTGCTGACGGGGGGCAGCTCAGAGTCCCTTGGCAGTCTGCAGGTGGCAGGGGGGAACAGGGGAGACCCAGGGCAGAGAGTTGTCCCTCTTTGGTGGGGCAAAGCAAGATGACTGTGGTGAGAACTGGCCAGAGGAACAAGAGGAGAGGGCGAGAGAACCAGCATGTGCAAAGGCCCAGAGGCCTGGAAGAACCCAGGTCAGGAAAGTGCAGGAATAATGCAGTGTGGCCCCACACAATGGCGGGTGTGTAGAGGAGATGGGATGGGGACAGTCTGGATGCAACATGAAGGGCCTCAAAGGCCAAGCCAAGGCCACCCATCTGAGGAGACAGGGAACCACAGCAGATTTCCAGCCAAGTTTGCCACTGTGGGAGGAGGGTGGGTTGTAGCCAGCAAGATGGGAGGCTGGGGCCATGGTGTGGGGGAGAGAGGACGGCAGCCTGAACCCTGGCCGGGATAGGCCCTGTGAGGGCATTTGAGGGACGATGACCCCAGGTGTCCCTGTGGCTGGGGCTTCCTTTACAGACTTTGCCCCATTCTGGTCTCGCTCGGCCAGGTCTGGGCCCGGAACCTCGGCCTGGGTCAGACTCAGCCCTCACTGCCGCCAGTCAATTTCAGCTTGTCGCAAGTGTTCCCGGCCTGCTGACGGATGGGGACTGGGCAGCCGGCGCTGGGTCTCAGGGGAAGGGAGCGAAGGACTGAGAAGAGGCCGGCCGTGCGTGTGTTAACACGGCCGCGCCCACCGCCTGCTGTCGGAGTTAATTACCTGGTGGCTGCGTGAACCTCTTGTGACTATCAAGCGATCCTCTCGCCGTCCCTCACGTCGGTCCCCGGCGCCATGGCGGGGTGGGTGTGCAGAAGGGGGGCCGCACCCGGGGCTGCAGGAAGGAGTGAGTGACATCGATGAAGAGAGGGGGCTCCTTCCAGCCCCTGACGGGAGCAGCCCCTCCCCTAACCCCACAGGGCGACCGTGGCGGCCTGCAGCGGGGCGGAGGGCCAGGCTGCTGCTGCTGGGGCCGTGGCCTCAGGAAATGACAAAACCGTTGTGGGCGGGAGTTTTTCTAAAATGGGGTAATAACAGCCACCTCGTGGGGCTGCTCCCTCCTGGAATGTGAGTCTCAGGATGGGGCCGAACTCGGTGGATGCTGCTGGAAGGAAGGGACGGGTGAACGGAGGGGGTGGCATGTTCTGCGGACGGAATGCCGGCACCCCAGCCCGGGCGTGACATGTGATACAGGAGGATGCAGAGGGCACGGTGGGGGACGGGGGGAGATGCCTACAGGGGACACAATGCCCGGCCCCGGCCTTGAGGCATGAGTAGGAGTTCCCTGGATGGACAAGGCAGGGAAGGGGGTCCCAGGGAGAAGGCACAGCGTGGCAAAGGCCTGGAGGCATCACCTGCATTTTACTGTGGCCTGGCTATAACCCGAGCGTCCGTCACAGCAGAGGAGCGAGGGTCAGGTCCCAGGGTGTTGGGGTGTCAGTGCTGAAACGTGGCCGGAGCCTGGGCACCCAGGTGGGAGGGGTGTGGGAAGAAAGTAAATATTTTTAAAGCTGTTCACAGGTTTTTGGAGCCAACTGTCTGATGTTGGGCAAGTTACTTAACCTCCCTGTGCCTCAGTTTCCCCATCTGTGGAGTGGGGATAATGACAGCACCCCCTCGCTGGGCTGGGGTGAGGACTGAATCTGTGCGAAGCCTCAGGTGGTGCCTGGCGCCCAGCATGAACCACGACAGCCTTTGCTGGACTGATGCTCATCACGTGACCCCACCTCGTGGTTCCCTCTGATCCTCGGACCCACAGGGGGTGGGGGGCAGGACCGTCCATCCTGGTGAAGAAACTGAGTCCCAGGGAGGGGAGGTGGCTCTTCCAGGTGGCAGGGCTGAGCTGGTGAGGGGGCAGCCGAGATCTGCACCGCCTGCCCGACTTCAGAGCCACCCAGTGCCCAGCGCCGTGTGTGTCTGACCCCTGGTGGGGGCTGCCCTGCCCCCCACCCCTCGGGGGCGGCTCCTACAGCCCCAGCCCCGTGCGGGCCCAGACGCAGGGGTTCATGCAGAGGCCCCCAGGCGCGGCGGGGAAGGGACGCATCCGCCCCACGGCCCAGACCGCTGGGGGACGCTCTCCTCCTGCCTTGTCCCCCTCGGTCTCCGCACACAAAGGCCCCTCCCAGCCCGTCTGGGGAGCCGGGGGCTCTTCCCTCTGCTGGCTCCCTGTGGCCAGTCCCGAGCCCCGCCCTGCAGCAGGTGCGGGAATGGCGCGCTGGATTAAAGTCGTGTCTGGATGAGCCCCTGGCTGGAGGGTTTAACTCGTGTACACAGACAATCTCCACCAACTTATCTCCTGATATTTATTCTAGAAACTGGAACATGAGACAGGGCGACGGCCTGGATGCAGAGCACATTTGCATTCTCCGCGCAACAAAGAGCTGCATCGTCCACTTTGTGAGGTGGGGAAATCTCACACCCAGTGTATGGAAGGTTCTGGCAGGTGCTCCTCTAGCAGCAAAGGCCACCACACTGGAATCCCAGTCTCTAGGGTCCTGAGTGACAGCTCTCAAATCCCAGAGTCTTAAGTTCCCGGGGCTTCACTTCACAGAGACTTAAACTGTACAAGCCTGAGCCGGAATCCCGGGGTCTTAGATTCTTAAGTCTTAAACTTTTACTTTCATGAATCTTAAAATGACAAAATATTGGGTTAGAATCATAGAATCTGAACCTCATGTCAGATGGCAGAATCTTAGGATTTCCAGGACTGTAATCCTCAGCCTGCTCAGAGGGCCAGCTCCGAGGCAGGCTCCCTCCACAATGTTCCAGCCATGTTCCTAGACCCTCTAGGCTTCAGATCTTGCTCCAGCATCACCACCTCCGGGAAGCCCTCCCAGACCAGATCAGAGCCCCCATCATAGGCTCTCATGGCTCCATCTGTGTTGCCTTGTCAGACCAGCCACAGGTGCCATGAAGAGCCCATGACGACTCTCTCCTCTGCCCCGGCCTCACTGTGCACCTCGGGTGAGGTACTGTGCCTCTCTGACCCTCTGTCTTCTCGTCTATAAAACAGAGAAAATTGTACTTGCCCCTCAAGGAGAGCCAGGAGCCCAGATCTAAATGCTGCCTCAAAGTCCGTCCAGGATGCACCTCCTCCTCAGCCAGGCGAGAGCCTGACCAGTAAGACAGGAGAGGATGGTCCTTGTCACGCCATGTGAGAGCCCAGATTGATATGCTGAGGAGGAGCCCCAGGTGGAAGTAAACACTTCATTACTGAACAGGTTTTCGTAAAATTGATTGCATCGCCTGTTCTCTGCATTTTTAAATTGCAAAACCAATTGGCTTTTTGGCAAAGACAAGGGAAGGCAGAGCTCAGACTGGCTTTGCAAACTCTGCCTTTTATGGTGCTCACAGCAGGAGGCCACGGCGCGTGGCCACAGAGCATGGCTGCCCCCATCCACAGGGCAAGAAGACCCCTGAGACTCAGGGAAGCCTGGGGGCAGCAAGACCCTCGAGAGCAGGCAAGGCAGCCAAGGGAGTCAGCTGTGGGTCAGCCAAGGGAGGGGACGGGCCCCAGCGGTGGCCAGAAGTGGCCCAACATCAACTCCCCCGTCCCAGGAGACCCTGGTCTTTCCTCCCCTGACTCCATGTATCTTTCTTTGAACAAAGTCGGCTCCATTAGGACATATCCGCCCTGTTCTCTGCTCTATTCCTGGGCCTGGAGCCTGGCGCGTAATATGCATCAACATGAATGACAGATGGATGAAGTGATGGAAGAAGGAATTTCAGCTTATTGAAAGGAAGACTTTTCATAACTGAATTGATCTTGGTGGGGGGCAGTCTCAGGAGGTGGGGCAATTTGCTCTCTCTTTGGGAGCGTTTTGAAGGATGCTGGGTGAGCCATTGACGATTAGAGGGAAGGGATTCAGGCACTGATGGGGGAATAGGTTTGTGCTGATGACCTCTGCCCTTCCCCACTCACGACCCTCCTCCTGCTCCTCTGCCCAGAGATCCTGGACTCTTCTTTCTCTGAGCGAGGCAGTGATTACTTTATCAGGCAAACCTGAGTTCAAGTCCACCTGCCACCACTAACTAGTTGGAAACTCTGGGAGCAAACAGCTTGCCTCTCTGTGTCTCAGTTGTGTCATCTGTGAAATGGGACTCTAATCCCTTCAGCCTCTGTGGGCGATGGAGAATGGACAGGAAAAAGTAAAGGATCACACACACACACACACAGAGTTAATTAGAATTCTCCCAGCAGCCCACCTGGCAGGAATCTATGAGGGATGGGCTGTATCAGAAATTCTGCTGGGAAAGAGCCAGACTCCATTGGGCAAAGCGCAGCACAGCCCCTGTGAAAGCCGCCTGCCCAAGTCACTTAAGTGGGGGAGTAGGAGGCAGGGGGCTGGGGAGGGCACGAGTGGGGTAGAGTAGGTGTTCGATTCTGTCCTCCTTGCTCCCATGTTCAAGCTGCTGCAGCATATTTCGGATCAGAACATCTTGCTCCATCAGCACCAGCAGTGGAGGAGGGGAGGCTGAGAGGATGAAGCCCAGGGTCAGCTGAGGGCACAGAGACTCCTCCCCGGTCATCACTGGTGGGCCAGTGAGCAGGCAGGCCTGAGAGGGAGTTTCCTCAGGGCCTCTGGAGGGCAGGGAGGGGTGCTGGCCACATGAGAGGGGAGGCAGGGTGCGTCTGGGAAGGCCCTGCATGCGCGGAGCCCCGAGTAACGGCCCCTCCCGCCTGGTGTTTGCTATTCTCAGAAGATGCTGCATGCAGGAGATGAGCCACAGGCTGGGCCCCTAGGCAGCTGCTCAGCTGTCCATCCCTCCGGAAGCTGCTGCAGCTTTAGCAAGACACGTGGATGAACCCGGAGGACCCTTCCTGGGGCAGACGGTGCCCAGTGGAGTCCCTGGGGCTTCCTGTGGGAGAATCCTGAGCTGGCGAACGTGGGGAACACTTCATGGGGTCCCACAATGGGGATGGGGGTCTTTTCTCCTCCCCAGAAGCAGGTGAATGGAATCCCCAGTAGCCTTGGGCACGGAATTTTCCAGCGGGGCTGTCAGCCACCTCCGTCTGAGCCTGGTCCTCTGCCCCCACCCATCCAGCAGCTCACGGCAGAGGTGAGAGTGTGGGCACAGAGCCGACAGAGCTGGGTCCAGGGTCACTGCACCGTTTGCCGTACCCTCGGAGACTCTGCCCCAGCCCTCTTATCTGAAAACGGGGTCGATGGTGACATCCACCTCAGGGAGGTGACGTGATCTGTAACTGCCACGCCCCCTGTCAGGCTCCTGAGACTCCTTCCACAACCAGCTGAATGACCCTGAACTGGGAAGCTAAGTGCCCCAGCTTCAGCTCTGCCTCAGTTCCCCTAGTTTGGCAAATATGAAGGGCTGGAGCCAGCCAGACCTGGGCCCAAATCCTGGCTCAGTGTCTTAGCTTGGTGAAATTGGCCGTGTCACTCAACCTCTCTGTGCCCCCCTTTCCTCATCTGTAAAATGAAGGCAGTCTCACCGCCCCGCGAGGATGTTCTGCAGCAAAGCACGCGAGCTTGGCGAACGCTCAGCCCAAGGAGCACCGCCTCCTCCCTCTCCTCCTCCTCCTCCCTCTCCTCCTCCTCCTCCTCCTCCTCCTCCTCCTCCGTCGCCTCCAGCTTCTTCTCCTTCCTCTTCGCCTTTTCTCTTCCTCCTCCTCTTCCCTTCCCCCTTTTCTCCTTCTCCTCCTCCCCCCGTCCTTCTTATCTTTCACTCTGCACGTTGAATTTTATGTAATTGGGATCGCACATTTTATTCAGCTATTCAAGTTTTTTTTAACCCACCGTACATCATCAGCGTTTTCCCACATCGCTGAAAATTCCTCAAAAGCGTGATGTTAACAGCTTTGTAATTGGGCCTCATTGAGATGCACTGTCATTCAGCTCCCCATCCGACCAACCGTCAGACACGGGGAGGGCGACAGGCCTTCTCTCTCACACCCGTCAGCTGTGACGGACGCTCTGGCCACGTGCCTGAGTCCCTGGCCCCGTCCTCAGGACACACCCTGCAGGTGGAGTCAGGCACAGGGTCTTCATTGCCCCATCGCTGTCCTCGAAGCCGCCCGGATGGACGCCCCCGGCACCCCGAGGGCACCTGTCCCAGCACCCACAGCCTGGCCAGGATGCCTGCTCCCAGCCGTATGATCAACACACGACTCCTGGGTGTCCAGGAGCCTCACAATGAGGACAAGACACAGCTGGGGTGGGCAGCTGGGGCAGGAGTCAGAGGTGGCCCCGTGCCTCGTGCCCTCGCCTCTGTGGGCCACGGCGTGTCCCTCCTCCTTCTCTGGGTCCCCGTTTACCCACCTGCTGCAATGACCCCTGGCTTTCTCACTCCCTCCAGTCCATCCAGCACCCAGAACAGGGCCTAACTCCCAGTAGGTGTTCAGCAAACACGTGCTGAAGGCTGAACCACCAGAATTCTCTTTCAACACACACACACGCACACACACACACACAGCCCCATCATTCTCCCCTTCTCCTTTGCCGGAGTTCCCCATCACTTACGCTTCTCTCTCCCCACTGCCTTGAACACTGAGACACTGCCTCAACCTTCTTATCTGTAAAATGGGGTTGATGATG
Organism: Equus przewalskii; assembly: GCF_037783145.1. Taxonomy (NCBI): domain Eukaryota; kingdom Metazoa; phylum Chordata; class Mammalia; order Perissodactyla; family Equidae; genus Equus; species Equus przewalskii. The sequence goes on along the minus strand of NC_091832.1, from coordinate 26,238,701 downwards.
ATGCCACTGCTTTACACCGAAGATAGTACAGGATGGTGGTTAGGAACAGACACTCTGGGGCCAGGCCGCCTGGGTTTGAAAGTTACTTAATCTCTCTATGCTTCAGTTTCCCCTCTGTAAAAGTGGGATAGCAATGCCTACCTCCTAGATTACTGTCGGGACAGACTGAAGTGCTGCAGACAGCGTTAGAACGTGCCTGCGGGGAGAGCACTGGGCAAGGGAATTCGAGATGCTGCTTCCTGTATCCGGGTCACAGCCTTGAAGCCTACAGGCGTGGGGTAGAGACTTCCGCCCACCCCTGTGCGGGTGTCCGCGCCTCCTGGAAAAGGAGTCCCTCTCTCTGCCCCCTTGCCGTTAGGTAGGGTCGTGTGACTAGTTCTCATGGTGGTTTGTAAGCAGAAGAGACCTGGGACCTCCCAGGCTGGAGCACTGAATTTCCACTGGAGGCCCCAGCGCTCTGTCCCTGCCTGAGCGCCACAGGAGAGGCCTCGTGTTCTGACGGTGGAGCCCCAGTGCTTTTACTGTGTGGGACCAGTGAGATTAGGGTCGTTACTGCAGCAGAGCTCGTTTACCCTGAGGGTTCACAAGCAGCCCGGCTGGGACATCACTGGGGGAACCGGCCCCTTGCAGGTGAGTGTAAGCTAGACAGCACGTGTCCAGTCTAAGTTGGGTGGAAGCCACTCAATTCAACATTTTGCTTTGGGAAATAGGGACCCAAGTGGTCATATCTTCCAAGTTTTCAGGAAAAGCCAGAAATGAGGATTCTTAGGTAAAATCTGGCATCTTTTAAGTATTGGTAATTAAATCAAGATCTTTTAAAACCTCGAGGGAGCCAAATGGATCCTGCTTGCAGACCAGACATGCCCAGAGGTCAATGTCAGGACTCTGGCCTCCCAAATGTAATCTCTTTTGCCTGGCGTTCCAAGCCCGTCATGGTGTGGCCCCTGCTGGCTTCTCTCACAGCTTCTGAACACTGACCCGGGGCTCTGGCCACACTCAGCCACTGACAAATCACCTACCTGCTTAAAACCTAGGGAGCCTTGAGAAACCCAGCCCTGCTGACCAAGGCCATAAGGCCCCAGAGGGTCTGACTGCTGCCTCCAACCCCTCCTCATGCTCCCTCCTCATCACACTCTGCCCCAGTGACCTTACTTAGCCCTTCCAACACTCCCTCCCACCCGAGGGCCTTTGCACATGCGGTTCCCGCTCCCTAGATCACTCTCCCCTCACTCTTCAGATAACCAGCTCCTTTAGTTCTCAAGGTGAATATCAGCTCCTAAGATTTCCCTGGCTGGGTTAGTCCCCCTCATTGTCCCCCCATGTTACCTCCTGTGCTTGGCATGCATGGCCCCATCCCGCAGTGTAGTTGCATATCTGTCAGGACTTTTCCTTGAAAGGCCGTGTCCCCCTCTGGACTGTGAGCCCCAGGAGGCCGGCACCCAGCCTGACAGGTTTATTTCTCACCCTGCCCCCAGGTGGCCACTGGTACACAGTAGGCGCTTAGGAAATAACCTGAGTGGACATGTGTAACTCTGACAATGGAAACGGAGGAAAGAGTGAAAAGCCCACGTCCCTTTAAATAGAGAAGCAACTGCGCATGTTGTTAGTTGTTTTTATTTGGAAGACATTGGTTTTCGTTTTATTTCATCTTTTAATAACTCACACAGCATCATCAGCTGGTAATTACTGCTTCTGTCTCTGGCTTGTGCCTCTGGGACTTCAGAAGACGGAATGTTTCATATTTAATCAGCCTTTAGCCTGAACGCCCTGGGGGGGCCAGTTCCCCTCAGGGCTGTGGAGTTTAATCCTCAGTGATTCAGTGATGTTAATTGGGACAGGAAAACATCCTGAGCTCAGGGCAGGCCTGCAGGGGCGGGGGAGGTGGGAGGTGGGGGTGGAGGGGGGCCCCATGACAGGAAGGAGAGGCCACACCCTGCCTGCGTGCCTCATCCTGCACACTGCCCATGAGCACCCACCCACCGGCACCTCACGTCCCCACCAGGACACAGTGGAACCCTAAATGCCCCTCCCATGCCTCCCTACTGATGGCCCGAGGGAGGTCAGCCAGACTCACCGGCAAGTCCCCTCAGGGACTTTCTGGAAGGGTCCACGTGCTGAGGGGAGCAGGAGGGATGGTCATGGCAGATCAGGGGGATTTTTAGACAGCCAGCCCCACCCCCTCTCCAGCTGGGACAGGGTCTTTCCTTAATCCACCACTGTCTCCCTCTCTCTGTGCTCCACTGCTAGCCTGGGTCCCTCCCTCCAATGGAGGGAGCTGGAGGGGAGACAGGGAGGGAGAGGTCCCAACTGGCTGGCCTGAAACACCATCACACACACGCTTTGATCCCAGAGCACCAGGGTCTCTCCTTCATGGCACATGTCACCTTCCCACCCAGCATCTGTTCGTGTGCCTGGAGCATGAGTTCCAGAAGGCGGGGTCTAGTTGTCCTCGCCCCGCGAGCACCCGCCCAGCTCCCAGCAGTTGTTGGGAAATGAACGACTGAACAGAGAGCAGAGCGAGTGTCAGGTGACACGGCAGGTCCCTCCTCGGGCCGACAGCAGGGTAAGGGGCGAGTTACACAAACCCAGCCGGTGAGACGTTTCTCGAAGTGGCTTCTGGGAGAAGGGCCCTCTTCTCGCTTGCTGAAATCAAACTCTGGTCAATCCTTAGGCATCCTGAGTGTGTTCCACATCCATGGAGGCAAATCACACAGGATCTGGAACATGGGGCGTGTCTTGCAGAGCTGGGGGGAGCCGAAGAGGACCCATCCTTCCTGCTTCCACGTGTCCTCTCTTCGCCACACTCATCAGAACTGAGTGTGAAAATGCTGAGCACGTATTGAGCACTTGCTGTGTGCCCAGCGCTGGGCCCTGGATCTCACACGTATTAACCCATCCGCTCTTCACATTAGCCCTGTGGGAGAAGGAAGTGCTGTTGTATCATGCCCATTTCACAGATGGGGAAACTGAGGCACGGAGGAGTGGCCGCTAACTGAAAGCCTCGCAGCTGGTGAGTGTGGTCGAAGCTTGGGCTCCAGAGCATCTCCAGCCTGCCTTAAACACCAGCCTGGCGACTCTGCGTCTGAGGCGTGCATCCCCCATCTGGGAGCGGGGTCACAGGGACGCACGCCGGCAGGACCCTCCAGGGAGCTGATGAAGATGGAGTTTGGTAAGTACCTAGGTTCGGTCCTGGCAAACAGGAGCCACTCAATAGATGGTGAGGCCCATCCTCCTTCAAGCAGAGACCGCGTGGTGGTCCCCAGAGACGACGAGGCCTCCCCAACACCAGGCGGGAGCCACAATGTGAGAGCCAGATGGACTCCTGCGCCAGGGAGCTCAAAGCCCCTTTGCAGAAGAGAAGACAGAGGCGAGGAGCTGGGAACACAAGAGCTGGCTGTGGAGCAGAGATGGGAGTCTCATATTCTCAACTGTGGACCAATGATCGATATCCACCTCATGGCTGGGGGTCCAGATGCTTCTTTTTAATAATAACCTTAAGTTATTCAAGGAAAGAGCAGGCACCATGACACCAGACAGCTCCTGGGGACTTAGGTCAGGGGCTTGCCTGCTGGTCCTTCCGAGGAGGAGTGGAGCAGGGGTGGGGCGAGGCTGGGGCATGATGCCAGCTTTTGTATCCAGATCATGGTCAGGTGAAAGGCAGGAAAGGGGTGGGGGGTATGTGGGTGAGTGTGGTCCAGGCATGTAGTGGGGGGTGGGAGGTGACAATTAAAAGAGAAGACGGGTGAGGCAGCAGGGCCTGGACCCCGAGGGACCTTGGGAGCTACGAGGAGGGGTCTGGCCTTGACCTTGAGTGCAGTGGGGGCCCTGGGGCACAGGAAGCCTTGGGGAGACTCAGTGGGGTGTGCATCTTAGAAAGATCATGATGCTGCGTGGAGGGCGGGTGGAGCAGGAGAGATAGAGGCAGACCAGCAGGAGGCAGAGGCTGAGGCATTGCTTCAGGTCAGACATAGTGGTCCCCTGGACCGAGGTGAGAACAGCTGGGATGGAGGAAAGGGCTTTGTTGGGAGAAAAAACTGGGAGGAGGCTGAAGAGAGAAGACGTGATCATCACCAGATGTGGGTGTGAGAGAGGGGGCAGCAGAGGATGCGATGGCTGATCTCCAGCCTAGGGGGATGGCGAGGCCACTGACAGGGCCACCTGGAGGCCCCTTAACCACAACATCATCCTTTAACACGGCCCAGTCGCAGGGCAGGGGGGCCAGGAACCAGAGAACCATCTGGCCGATTCTGGCTTGTGCCAAGGTAGCTATCGGAACATCCCAGAAGGCCGTCCCAGGGAATCATGGGATGGGGCCCACAGAAGCACAGAAACTGCCGGGGGTCCCCCAGGCTCCCTCCTTCCTGCCACCTCCCCCCCCCCACCCCACTTCACCACGGTAAAGAAGAAATTCCTTTGAAAATGAAAGTTTGAAGTAAACAGATTAGTAATGGTTATGTGTTGGCACTTTATTAATTACGTGTCTTCAATCTATTTAAACCTAGGCCTTTAATTTAGATTTATAGGGATAATTTAGATTTATAAGACTAGTTATTATGCATTAAGTACAGAAAATGCCAATTGGTTTTCATAGGCAATATTTATTGAAGTATAAAGAGGGAAATATGTAAAATCGAATTGCCCTTGAGTTTAGCTTCAGAGCTGACAGGGAGGCTCGGAGTGGGGCCGACACACCTCGGCTCACAGGCATTCGCATCTCTTCTGGGCTGTAATTTTGTCCTGCCGTGCTGATCATTTAAATAAAAACCAGACAGCGCACCGTAACAGAGACACACACCTGCCCGTGAGGGAGGATGCTCTCTGGGGCTGTGTCTACACCAGCCAGAGAGCGCAGGACAAACGGGGGACAGGGACTCTGGTGGAAGGAGCAGTGGATGGGGAGTCCGGAGCCCTGGGCTGTAGTCCTGCCTCCCACACTGACATGCTTGGGCAGATCCATGAACCGGGGGGGGGGGGGGGGCTGGGGCCTGGTGTTCTGACATCCTTCCCAGCTCTGAGGTTTGATGCACCCGGAGAGTGGGCCCACCTCTGCATGGGGATGGTCACTCTGCTCCCAAAGCTGTTGGTGCCATGGCTTGACTTCCCCAGCATCTCCCTCCCACTCACCCGGCCCTGCAGTCCTGGACCGCAGCTTTTGTGGACCTAAGGGGTCACGCTGCACGGCCAGGTGGCCTGATGGGCACTGTGCTGGCGGGCTTCCATCCAAGCCACAGGGCAGCGTGGTGGGAAGTGATATGAGAGCGACAACGGCCAGCTCTGGGCTGGGGTGTGCATGGTCCAGCTGGTGAGACAAGATGCCCAGCTCCCAGGAGCCGGATTTGGGGGAGCCTGAGGGGCTGTGAAGGATGCCAGGGGAGCCACGAGTAGAAGAGTCTTTGGGGACCATCCACGCCGTCTGACTTCCAGAGTGTCCCTCCCAAGATCCCACAGCCTAGTAGTGACAGGCAGAGAGACCTGGGATGTCTTGCCGGCTCTGCTGCCCGAAAGCAATTTGACACTCCAGTTAAGGCTGTTTCAGTTCTACCAGCAGCTTCCCTCCCCGGGTCTCTCTTGGGGCCCAGGACAGTCGTGCAAAACAGCCCCGCCCTGTCCTTCCTCAGTCTCCAGCTGGCTCTCCTGCTCTGCTCCTTTCTCGGGATTCACGGACATGAGCAGCTCCTGCAGGATGGGGCCGCGGGAGCTCCTGGAGGTGGGGGTGGGGGGTCTGCCTTCCAAGACAGTTTCCACGACAAGAACAACAGCTGCAGCCATTTTTGACGCTCATTGAGAACCAAACAGCTCAAGCTATCAGCTCATCTAATCCTCCCGACAGCTCTCAGAGAAAGGTATTGTGATCCCCGCCTGACTGATGAGGAAGGCTCAGAGAGGTTAAGTGCCTGTCCAAGGTCACACAGCGAGAAAGAGGCAGAGCTGGGATGGACACCCAGATCTGCCTGACCCCAAGCTCCCCCTCCTGGCCGGGGCTGCTTCCTAAGGGGTCTCCCTGCTGCTTGTCACATCCCCTTCAACTCCTTCATCCTACAGCCAGAGTGACCTTCCTGAGTCTCCCCTACTCCACAGCCTGCAGAAGGAGCCTCTCCCCCGCCTCTGGGAGCCAAAGGCCCTGCCCTGTCTGGCTCCGACCGTTTCAGCCTCCTCACCTGCCTCCCTCTTCCCTCACCTCACGCTAAACCGCAAACCATCCAACCACAAACCATGCAGACGAGCCTCACGGTTTCGCGCTCTAGGCCTTTGTCGAGCTCTGGCCTCTGCCTGGAAGCTGCTCCCCCCAGAAGTGGCCTCCCCTTCCCCGTGCTCCAGGGGGCTCGGTTCACCCTGCAGAGTCACGGCTGCTCCTCCCTGCTTCGCTTGGTCGCATCCTCTGGATCAGGTTTCCACCAACGTCTTCTGTAAAGGGCCAGATGGTAAATATTGTGGGTTTTAAACCATATCATCTCTGTCACAACTTCTCAACTCTGCCAGTGTGGCTGCCTTCCAAAAAACCTTTATTTATGGACACTAGAATATAAACTTCATATGAGTGTCATGCGTTACAAAATGTCCTTCTGTTGATCTTTTTCGTCAACAATTTACAGATTTAAAGATTATTCTTAGCTTGCAGGCCGTATAGAAATGCGGCGGGCGGCCTGGCTGGGGGACCACAGCTGGCCCATTCCCTCTCTGAATTTCTGCCTCCAGGGCAGAATCTGTGTTTCATTCAGCTCTGTATCTCGGGAAGTGCATGTTGGGTGAATGAATGAATTTACTCTCAATCTGCTGAGAGCACATCTGAGGAGCCCAGAGTCAACCCCCACTGCAGAGAAGCCACCAGAAACAGTGAAAGAACAATGGCCTCTCTTCTCCTTCCACCTCCCATTGCTGCCTCCCATTGGCCGAATGTAGTAGGAACCTCCTAGCAAAGGACTCTGGGTAATGTAGTTTGCAGGGTCCATCCCCACAGTATGGAGCAGAGGAGGGGAGAGTGGGAATGGAGCTGACGGTGAACAGGGAAACAGCCGTTCACCAGCCCTTGACTGCCAAGCATATTCTCGCCCTTCCTCCCAGATTCATGAATAACAACTACGGCCTCACGCTTCCACCCAGCATGGTTACCCGTCCTGTAAATGAACACGTCCTTCATCCTTTCCCGGAGAGGGAGCCACTAAGTGCCATCAGCCACTTTCTTCAGCTCTGGTGACGAGAATCCTTCCAGTTTCATCACAGTCTCACCTGGATATTCAGTTAACCAGAAAACGACAATTCTCTAAACCCTGATAAGCATGTCTAATTTAAAGTAGTAGAGAAAAAGACTGGGAAAATATAGATGGTATCTTAGTTTGTTTGAGCTGCTGTAACAAAATTATCATAGATGGGGGGGGGCATAAACAACAGACATTTATTTCTCCCTGTTCTGGAGGTTGAGAAGTCCCAGATCAGGGCGGAGGCAGATTCCGTGGCTGGAGAGGCCCCGCTTCCTGGTTCACAGATGGCGCCTTCTCCCTTGTGCTCACCAGGCAGAGGGGTGAGGGAGCTCTCTGCTGTCCAGGCTATAAGGGCACCAATCCCATTCGTGAGGGCTCCGCCCTCCTGGCCTAATCACCCTGAATGCCCCCCTCCATACCTCACACTGGGGATTAGGTTTCAACACAGGGATTTTGGGGGACACAAACATTCGGTCTGTAGCAAATGGTTAATACATACTGACATCAAGCAATAAAATAAGATACTCATAACTGCCGCTGTTCTTATTTCTGCAACTAACAGGCTACAGTTAACATTTATGACTTCCTTCTTCTGCTACCCTGTTCCTGTTCCCTTTCCCGTCAGATAATGCCCTGCGCGTCAGTGCTATGCAACTCGCGGGTAATTTAAACCTTTTTCCTGAAAGGCGTGAGTCTCTGGTGGGCCTGCTTTTGTGCAGTTGATACGTGGTCTTCCATTACGTTTTACGACTGGAGATGTCCCAGAGAGTCCCCTGGGTTTCAAACACGGATGCCCCCATCCCATTTGTGTGGTGACCACCCAGTTCGCTCTTGACAAGCAGGACCAATCGCCCAGCCAGTTCAGAACCCTCTTTTTTGCCTGGCCATTCAGTGGCATGAGGAGCCCAGATTGGCCCAGCGGCCCTCTTAGCCCCCAATTCAAAGGAACCATCGCTGCGTCCCCCCGTGGAAACGTTCTCTCCTTGGGAACGACCATATTTAATCATCAGAGTCCATATGGTGGGGACAGGAAGCAAACATTTTGTGAGTGGGCTGTCAAGTCTGATAGCAGGAGGAAACACTCTAACTTCCACCCCTGATTCCTGGACCCACGAATTCTCACTGAGGGGAGGACAGCCCATATATTGGTGGCTGGCTCACAGGATGCGCCCCATCCTGTAGGACCCCACCCAGAATTGGTAAGGTGCCCTCCTTCTCAGATGGTCCTGTCATTGAGTCATCAGTGTGTCATTTCTCCATTCAACCACGGGAGGCAAGGCATACTGTGAATTGCACAGACACGAGCCCCTATTCATATCTTATCCGGAAAATCAATTCCTTAGACAGAAGAAATGCTGCCTGGGACCTCATGACGGTAAGTGAGGCAGTCTGCAGACCCACAGTTAGGGGAGCTGACAGGAACATTAGTGTCTGTTCCTTGAAGATAGATGCCTGCCCCCTCCTGATGGAAGGTTATAAAGGAATCAACCTGCCACCAAGTGGCTGGCTGGTCAGCCCAGAAGATGTTTCCATAGGAAGCACTCAGAGCTGGACTCTGATAGTCAAGGTTGGGTGCTCATTGTTGGCCACAGCTAGGTGAAGCTGGGGTAAGAGAAAGTCCCTGTCGTGAAGCCCATGCACGGTATTTGTCCTTGCCACCATGACCATGATACCTGGGAGCAGTACAAGCACTTGAGAGTCTGGGAGACAGGCCGGCTCACGGGCACAAGACGGCCATCTCTCCAGCTGATTTTGTCTGCATCTCCTGCAGTGGTGCCTTTGGATACTCTGCCATCCCAGGAGACCCAAAACCCTATCTCTTCCCCAAGCATCCTTGTCACCAGTACTCTCATCTTGTGATTTCCCTAATCACCAGGCCAAATTCCAGACCCAGCCCATGAACCAAGGCAGATTTTTGCCTCTGGCCATCTCCCCACTCAAACTAAGTGAGCAGACAGAGGTGCCACTTGAAGTTTTGTCCTGGACAGACTTTCCCTCCGTTCCTGCCTTTCAGGGACACTCCCCAGTGGGGCTGTGCTGCTGCAGCCATCGTGGCCACTGGTGCCAGCATGGAACCATCTGTACGCCAAGCCCCAGTGTTTTCTGCTTCAGTCACCTCGTCCTGGGGAACTCCCCACAACACCATTGATGTGATGTGGAGAGAAACCAGCCATGAAGCGGGGGGGGCGGTGGGAGGGGGAGTGGGGGGGTGAGCTCCCACTTGTGCAAATTATTGGAGCCCTTGAAACTTTCATGAGCCCCCACTTGTGCAGACTCCTTTCATGTGATGACAGATCACCTCTGCACAAACCCAGCCCTCCGACTTGTTAGGTCAGATAACATCTAATCGATGATGGGCAGCTCAGGTGCAGTCACTCGTGCTGTGGTCATTTGTTCCCTGGTTAGATGTTCCATCTCTACTGCGGCCCGGGAGCAAGCCAGGAGCTGCTTTTCAAAGAGGGAACAATCTGTGGCATGTTTTTACTTCAAACAACTAAAGGTCTTCACCGCGAATCTCCTACCAGCACCTGCCACAGGCTTGTCACAGCATCCCTGTTTGTGACATAAACTTTGGTTACCATCGAGCTACTGGACCAAAAGGTCTAGATGGCAAAGCATCTTCACTGCAGCTGCACCTGCCACAGATCCCTTTCTTGCTCTGGGCTCCACTCAAAACTAGCAGCTTCATGCGTTAAGTAATTTTGAGTGGAGGTGGGTGGTGCAAGGCACAGAAACTTTTCTTTCTTTATGGATGATACATCCCCAAATTCCCCATACTGCTGGACTCTAGAAACTTCTCCAAGATGAAAAGCCACCGAATGATCTTGGAGTTTATTTCCCGCCCATCTGACACGCATGTGACTGAGTAAGGCAGGCGGAATACTATCTACTTCCTGATCAACATTTCCAATCGGCATGATGCTGTCAATCTGGTGACTCAGCACGATGTTTCCTGAGAAACCAGAATGGTCAAAGTGCCTCGCACTAGATTATGAAGATCCAGAGAGCTGAGAAAGCCGGAGACAAGCTAAGGGGTATTGCCATGCCTTCTAGGTCCAAGTTAATCACTTCTGGTGGTCATTGCAAATTAGTACACAGAAGAAAGCATCTGCCGGATCCACGACTGAAAACAGTGCCCGAAACAGTGCTTATTTTCTTCAGTGCCAGAGGCTGTGTTGATCTTGTATCAGCTGCAACTGGATTGACCACCTGATTCATTTTATAAAATCCGTGGTTATTTTCTGAGATGTAACTGCCTCCTGAACAGGCCAAACAAGCAAGTCAAATGGGCTTGTGATTGTAATTACCACCTCTGAGCTTTTATTATTATAGGAGCTTCAAGAAATGAAGGTCAGTTTCCTCTGACGGGGAGGAAAGGCTGCTTCTGATGGCAAAGGGGGTCTCAGGGAGACGTCAAAAGGAAAAAAGCTCGGATTCATCTGAGTTCCAGACCGATTCTCGGGGTCCGTCTACTTCCCGACAAATGCATGAGAACTGACAAAGCTGTGAGTTCAACTTACATCGTCGTTCTGGAACTCACTTGAATAAATTTGGGTGTGACTGTCAGCTGTTTCTGTCCTGTGGCTCCTCAAGGTAAGAGATCCCCATAGAGCCATCACAGAAGGCCCCCAGTCCTGTGACGATGCTTTGAGCTGACCGTTTAAAGCCCTGAACTTGTGAATTTCCCCCTGTAAACTCTTCAGCAGGGTCATCAGTCGTAAGCAACCGTCCCGTTCCTTGTAAGCAGTCAGCACCACTGCAACGGTCAAATGGGCAGCCTCTCGGTCTACCTAAAGTTTAGCCTTCACTTGGCATTGCATCCCACGCAACTGTATAATTTAAGTAATTTTGGTAATTTTTGATAATTTAAGTAATTTTTATGTCATTGCATCTAGGGAGTCTCAGGGTCCCATTTTTCACTGGTAATGAGGTCATCACCGCTCTCCAGACAACCAACGCCCAAGCTCCGTTCTTGATGGTTGGTTTCTTGCCATCGCTCCTAGGGCCAAGCGCTGTAAGCCTCAGGGTTCATTTAGGGGAACCACAAGAGAAATTTCAAACTTAGGAGATTTGCTTCTGGGAACTTCCTATAACGGTCTTAAAAGAGCTGAAGGAGGAAAGGGAGAAGGTGAGACAATGTAGAGATCAGCAACTTCGGGGGGCTGCTATCACCCTAGGAAGGAGGGGCCTTGAACAGAGCTCGGGACCCTACTTCCTGCTGGCTCTAGACTGGCCTGTGCTGCTGCAGTCAGTGGCCCCCAGCTGCCAGAGCCACCACACGCGGAAAGGAGCCAGCACACGCGGAAAGGAGCAGAACTCCTTCCACTCGGATCTGCCAGAAGAGGAGAGAGAAGAACACCCCAATGGCATCTCTCCTTCTTGCACCTTCCAGTTTTCCTCTGAAGCCTCCTTGGGCCAAGGTTTCACTGTGAGCCAGATGCAAAGGAAGCCTGGCATATACAGGTTGCAGGGGTCCCAAGGACACAGGAGGGCGGGAATGGAGGCAAGAGAAACTTCAAACAGACAAATGATGTGCACCGAGGTTCACGGCTTGGACTTTTACAATAAGAATACATTTGCCTGAAGACTAGCTTTGTTAGTTCTCAGTGGTGTGACCTTGAGTACGCACTCAACTTCTCGGAGAATTAGTTTCCCCACAAGTAAGTTGGGAGATAGTGACGTCCACCTCACAGGGCTATCGTCTGAGGATGAAAGGCCATCAGCGCTGTGCAAGTGCCTAACACAGAGCCTGGCACATAATATGCCCCATCTTTTACTCAATGACCTTGAACCAGTGCTCGGGCCTCTCTGGGGCTCTATTTTCTCATCTATTCAATGAACAAGGTTGGACTGGAGACTCCCTAAGACCCTTCCAGATTTGATGAGCTGTGTGGCTGTGAATCACCCCCTAAATGAAATGAACAGATTGGGGCTGGTGGGAGAGGTGGAGGAGGGTCTGGCTGCTGGAAAGGAGCCCTGGGGAAGCCCTGGGGGGTGGGAAGAGAGTCCCTAATTATGTCTGAGTGTTTTGGGCTGTGCGCTTTGCTGGAGACCATGTTCCAAGGACAAAAACATCCTCCTTCAGTGTCCTTAATGTGTCTTGGCTAATGTCGCCCCTGGCAACGGCACCTGTGGTCTCTATTCCCTTTGATGCGCTCACTCTCAAAGCTGCTCAGACAATAAGAAATGCCTGGGGCAGCATGTACTGAACCCTACGAGGGGGAGCAAAGCAGCCTTGTATCAAAGCTTCTGGAGACTTCCTGGCTGGGTTGGAATCTTGAGTTGAGGCCTGTTGGGGCTCAGGTGTGGGGGCTGGTTGAGTGGTTAAGAGCCTAATCATTAGGACTACGGGCTTTTGAGTCAAGCAGAGGTGGATTTACAGTTCTGCTTTGCCACCTGCTGACTAATGTCATTTATTGACCTCTCGGAGACTCAGCTTTCTTCTTTGTTAAACTGGAACAGTAACAGCTGCCGTTTGTGTCCACTCCTGTCTCCTCCCTCAGTGTCTCCTCTTGGACCCCTCCACCCAGTTCCTCTACACCCAGACCACACAATTCTGTTAGGCTTACTAGCCCCGCCCCTTCCCTATCACTCAGACTGGAGTAATAGGCCCAGGCTGGACCTAGCACGTGATAGGTTCAAGGCGTGAGCAAGAGACTCATCCAGCCCTCTCTGGGACTGTGTGTGGATACCGGGGCACAGCAGTGCTCTCTGGAGTCACTAAGCGGGATGATGTGAGCTTGGAGGTGTCAGCGGTTACGAGTCTCAGTTCTCCCTCTGCTTCCTCCCGAAGAAGCCCAGCCACAAAGGGAGGGAGAGACCCCACAGGAAAGGAGTCCAATGAGCAGAGGCTGAGAGAGAGAGAGAGCAGGGAAGCACTCCACTGATCCAAGCGGAATTCCTGAACCCGGCTCTGCCCGAGTCCCACTTCTACCAGCCACCAGATTTCCTGTTAAGCCAGTTTGAGTTGAGTCTCCATCATTTTCAACCAGAAGAATTCCAACGAACACACCTACTTCTTTGGTATATTGTCAAGATTTAACGAGATCGTTTAAGCAAAGGCCTAGTACAGCTCACAGTATGTGTTTAGTAGTCTTGGCTTTTTTCCTTGTTCTTGTAGTCCTGTGTCTGTCTGCCTCATCCACCACTGGCAGTAAGTCACTGTGACACACAACCTTTGCACCTGCTGCTCCTCTGCCCAAAACACTCTTCCCAGCTCTTCACATGCTTCTTCTCACCACCCAGGTCTCAGCACACACATGGTCTCCTCCAGGGGCTCTCCCTGACCCCCCAAAGTTGGCCTCCTCCTCACTCTCTGGGGCACTTCCCAGTGTATTTCCCTCGTCTTAGGTTTCACGGCTTATTCAGTGGTGGTTTGTTCATTGTCTGCTTCCCAGCCAGACTATGAGCTCCTAGAAGGCAGGAACCATGTGAATCCTGTCACCTCCAGGTCCCCTGTGCTAAACACAAGGCCTGCCACATGCTAGGCCCTTGCATCAGTCAGCCATTGCTGTGTAACAAGCAACCCCAAACTCAGCGTGTGAAACAACAATTTGCTCTCACGCACGTCTTGCAGTTTGGATGAGCTCAGCTGCCCTGGGCAGGGTGTGGCTGGCTGGATGCACTTCAGGCTGCAGGTCTGGTTGGATCTCTCCCCGCTACATGCTGGCTCAGGCCTGCTTCACGTGATGGTAGTTCAGTGCTCCTGTAAGCTCAGCAGCCCCAGGCCATCCACGCCTGGATCACATCAGCCGCTTGAACCCTCTCTCGACCCTGAACCAGGCTGCCCTCCCAACACACATGCTGACTAGGCTCAGCCCCACTGAGCCCCACCTTCCACAGCCACTCCCTGGCACACAGTAGGCCTGCAGAAAGCACTGCTGGGTACCTCACTGTCTGCTGAGTTCTCACGTGGTGGGGGCGGCCTGAGTAAGCGGGAGCCCAGGAGCTGGAAGCTTCTTCCAGGAAAAGGAAACAAGTCTGAGCTCTGAGCCCACTGCCTCCTCTCTCTCTGGGCTGGGAAGAGGTCCCCTGCCTCGGAATGCCATTTCTGCTCAATCCAAAGTGAACACTGTGCTTTCTTGGGTCTTGTTTATTCTCTGAATGCATTCTCTGTTTGAAGAGAGCTGGGGACAGTGTCCTCCCGGCGACCTCAGCCGGTGTCTGATCCTAGAAGTCAGAGAAAGCCCTGCTGCTCCGGCATCTTTCCTGCAGAGTCCACGGCTCCCTCCCACGTCCTTCCACCCCACCCAGTCTGTCCTGCCATCTCCTCTGTCGCTCCCTCCCATCTCAGTCATCTGAGCTCCCTGTGGCTCCTCTCATCCTGGCCTCTCTCCTCACCTCCTCCTCTTTCAGATCTATCTTGAGAACCATCTGGTAGCTGGGCAAAGACAAGGGTTTTTCTGAGAACTTGCCAAAAAGAGGCACTGAAGAACCCCTGCCTTTGATGCAACCAGCTCCTCCCAGGGTGATCTGCAAAGCGACAAAGTGACAGTTTGGAAGGAGCCTAGGTGCATCTGGGGTCCGGGCCCCCCTCATGTTACAGATGGGGAAACTGAGGAGGAGAAACCATGGTAAATAACCACTAACATCTGAGCTTCCCTAATGGGCTTCCAAAGATTTCTCCACTCATTAGTCTAATACTTCCTGGGACCCTGTGAGAACCCTGTGAGGCTAGCTGCTCAGATCTTATTATCTTTCCAATTAGTGGAGGCCCAGAGAGGGGAATTATCCAGCCCAGCCAAACAAAGCGGAAGGCTGGGCTTTGATAAGAGTCGGCCCCCTCGCTCATCCACCCTTGTAGCCCACACTTACCCTGGCCTCACGGATCGAGAGGAGTCGAGACTCCAGAGCAGTTCTGTCTCTGGCAGTGGGCGTTCTCTTGGTGCCATCCAGCCCCAGTGCCGGTCCCTGTCCAGCCCCAGCCCCGGTCCCTGTGATCCTCTGCTTTCTTCACCCCTGGACTGAGCATGGAGCAGCTGCTGAGAAAATCGCATGTTGTTGAGGACTGGCCAGTGCAGGGCAGATTTCTGCACCCAGTAGGGCTGCAGGAAGCACTGCGGATGAATCGGTGTCTGCTGGATGTACACATGGTGGGGTTAGATTGAGTGGGTTGGAGCCTGAGAGCTGAGAAAACTTTTTCATGAAAAGCAATATGCATCTAAACCCTCGTCCTTCTCCTGTCCTCTCTCCAGAGTGGGAAGAGGAAGCTGGCCCAGGAGCATCGCTTTCTGTTCATCTGTAAACTGAGCAGCCTCGGTTGGCACCAGCATCACCCCTCTCTCCTGTGTCCCTCCCTGCTCTGGTCCCCCTCCCTTTACCCTTGCAGACCATCCCAGACCTCTCCCCTTCTCAAGCCCCAGCCTCCTAGCCCCTCGCTTGATGAGGAATACACTTCCTTTCTCCTTATCTACTTATTTCCGCCCATCAGGGCAGACGCGCCCTGGTGGGAGGCCACCCCTCAGTCGTCTCTGGACCCCACCTCTGGCAGAGGTGGCTGTGAGGGCCTGGATCTCTTCGGCATCCTGCCTCTCCTCTGCTCTCTCCTTTTTCTTCAGATCCTTCACCCCAGAGGGTCAGGGCTTCGCTATGTACAGGCTGCCCGAACCTCTCCCATCCTTGGCCTGAAAACAGATCCTTTTGAACCCTCCTGGCCCTCAAGCTACTTCTCTCCTTCCTATCAGCAGCAAGAGTTTGAAAACAATGCCCTGCCTCCCCTCCCGTCCCGCACCGTCCAGCTGCCTGGAGAAGCGGTGCCCCATGCTTGCTTCAGCCGAGAACTCCTACTCATTCTTCACAGTCTGCTCAGATGTCACCTCTTCTAAAACGTTGCAGCAGATGCTGTTGCCACCTCACCCCACGTCCCCTTGGCCCATCCTGAGCTGTCCTGCAGCCGTGGGCAGCTCCTGGTACCTTGTCAGCCTCTTTCCTCCAACGTCTAACTCCCTCTTCTGTGCCTGTGGGCTCTCTCCGGCTCCAAGACATCCAAGATTAGGGGCCTTCAACACATCCCAGGAGTGACCCTCGCACAGTAGGGGATAAGGGTCAGTGGAAAGGGCCACCAGGAGGCAGTCCCGAGGTGTCTCTATGCGGTTCCTCAGAGGTCCCCAGAGGGACTGAGCCCAGGTGCCCACAGTGGAGACCACTCATTGGCGCTTGCTTTGTTGGCTTTTCTCCCTGCCCTGCATGATTCTTTATACTCTCACCTGTGCTTCCTGAATCAACTTCCAGAACTCAAGTCCCTGTCTCGGGTCTGCTTTGGGGCACCCGCTCTAAGACAGCTGTCTTCCTCGCCTCCCCCTCCCCAAGGGAGTGAAGTGCTCTGATGTCTGCTCGACACTTCTCATGACAGAGTCTCTCTCCCGTGCAAGACTGGGCTCCTCAAGACTAAGGGTGGATCCCTGTCACTCAACCAAGGGATGGTCAGTGAATGTTTCTTGAATGAGCCAGAAAGAGAAAGAATAAGTGAATGACTGATCACATAGCTGTGTCTCTGGGGTATCTAAGCTGGGCGTCTACTGCAAAGAGATTTATGCCAGTGTCTGGCCCTGCCAGAGTCAGCCTTCTCCTACCACGTCAAAAGGTCTGTTAGCTGCGCACCCCACCAGCCCCCGAGGCCTTCACCCTGCCACCCCATTCCACCATCTGTAACCCAATCCTCTTCACGCAGCCTGGACATCCTCCTGCTAGGAGAAGTCCTCCAACTCAGCAGGAGATTCTGACTCCAGCTAAATAAAGGTTAAAGACCAGAGTGAAATACTATTATAATACGATATAATTCAATGCCACCTCCCAGGAAATGTCACTCTGGAAAGAGAGATTTGTCCCAGCTGGACTTCAGGACTCATTCGGAAGCTCTCCGACTACTGCCTCCTCACAGCTGGTGAGAGCAGCCCCAGGAAATGGCAATTTGGGCACGTCAATTCATTGAGCCCACGTGCTTGGTTTAGGGCTTCCAGAAGGAGGAATTAAGTCATTGTTGGGGAACTGAAGTGGCTGCTGCCAAGCTGAGATCAGCTGAGTCGTGCGGACACATCTGGCTTTGAAGTCCCTGGGGGCCAGGAGTGGGGGAAGATATTCTAAACACATCCAGGATGCTCTGGGCACTCAAACTTGGCACCATGCGCGGCCCAGCCAATGGAGAGTCTCCAGATGAGAAAACTCAAGCCACACAAACTGAGTCAATGGTGGACGTGGGACTATGAGCCTGAATCCAGACCCATGGATCCCAGCCCACCCGTGGCTTCCCTGAGGGGAGACTGAACGGGGATTACGCTGAAGACAAAAACAAGCAAAACCCTGGATCTTTTCGCAGGCTGTCTTACTGCTGGGGGAGCGGTCTGGTGCTGGCCACCTTACCAAGTCACTTCCCTTCCCTTGGTCTGTTCTTCGTCTGTATAAGGAGGAGGTTGGTGATTTGTAAGGTTTCTCTCACTTCCAAAAATGTCATTCTGGGCCTCGAGTGGCATAAATTTCTACTTCCCCAGACGCTGCAAGGCTCATAAGCTTCAGAAGCTCCTTGGCACAGATGTGTGAGATAAACTCTGGAACAGGGTTGTCAGACCTCAACACCAGCAGCAAGTGAGGCTTGGGGTATGGTCGGGGCCACATCTGAACTGCTGGCAGGAGCAAAGGGGAAACTGGTGTGTTAGTTCTCAGACAAGAAGCTCTACAGCCAGGGGAGGTGTCTCAGCCTGGGCTACAGTGTTTGGGGTCCCTGGAATGTTCCCTATAGGAGGAGGGGGATCTTCAAGGCAAAGTCTCCTTCACTGTCCCAGCAAGCTAGACGGAAACACAGATCACAGGCTGTCTGTCCAAGGGACACTGGATCTTCTGGGCTGCTGGCAAAGAGCTGGGGCTGGGGAAGGAATGCAAAGAAGGAGGGGCAGGATGAGGAGAGGCTCTTTTCTGGGGTGAAAAATGCTGAAAGTATGGGTTCTAGGGTCAGAAACACCTGAAATCAAATGCTGGATCCATCACTTACTGGTCAAATGATTGAGGGAAACTCACTCCACCTTTCTAAACCTCAGTTTCCACATCTGTAAAATGAGGGAGGAGAATGGCCTCCTCTAATAGGAGTAATGCTGGCCAAGTCCTTAGCACCACACCTGGTCCAGCTCATTTCTAGCAGTGGTGGCTGCAAATCTACAAAGAGATGTGTGCTTTAAGGAGGGGATGCAAAACCCATCCCCTTGACTGCAGACAGGAGGAGAAAGGATCATGTTTTTGGAGAGGAGCAAATGGGTTGGCAAAAGCTGAGTGAAATCTGGAGAGGCACAGACATCCAGACCATGCAAGGGAAGGAGTGAAGTTAACAACTTTTGATGATGTTAATGATAGCAAGAATTATTAATGTAAGTCTAACAGCAATTATATTAGTGGGAAGAACAGTTATGAATCCACGTTCTAATGGTGGCTATAATGAGTATTGTAATAAGAAGCTAAAGGCAAATTTCATCTAGCAGATCGATCAAGAAGAAATTTAAATGGGTAATTATGAGTGAGTCATTGTCCTGTGTTAAATTGCAAAAAAATGGGTTCCAATGGTAGAGCGATAGGAGAGGGAAATTCACATGGCTCAGCCTGACTGTGAATGACTACCCAGTCAGGTAGATATTCAATATCATGTGAGGCTAAGAGAATGAATCGATATTTTCAAAATTTCACAGAGAGTGGGTACTGAAGCCCAGACCCAAACTCAGTTCTGTCTCCTACCAAAACTCCATCCACTTGTCAAAGTTGACCACATTTGAGTCTTTGTCTGTGACTATTCCTGGTCTCCCTTGCCAGGCAGGACTGGCTACTAGAATGGCTCAGGAGAGAAGGGTGTGGACATCCAGAGTGAGGGCAGCTTCCCTTCAAAGCTGATGGGCTATATAGGATATATAACCAGGGACTATGGATTGCAAAGCTAGAAGGCAGGATTATCTTCAAAATGGGGGGAAAACTCCAGATACATTGTCACATGGAAGTTGTAAAGTCTTTGTATTATGGGGGTCATTACCGGAAGCGTCCTTAGAGATAATAAGGTGCAGCCTCTCATTTTAAAGAAAAATAAACTGAGGCCCAGATGGGGAAGACGACTTACTCAAAGTCACAGCATGAGCAAATGGTAGGAGTTAGGGACTAGATCCATATTTTTCTGAACTTCCCCCAGTGCTTTTCCCACCATGGCTTGATGGTATTCTCTGGACACTTCAAAAATACGTAGTGGTCTAGATAACAAAATGAGTAGATGCAATGAGCCAGGCTGGGTGACCTGAGCTTCCCACATCTCTTGACACCATTAACCAGAAGATACCAGGTCGTCCTTCCCGGGCCTGACCAGTGCAGACATTCTCCAGCCCTTCTTATTGGAGTGGCCTCTGTCCGTGGTACTGAAACAGGGGTAGCATTTCAACAGATGAGTTCTCAGGTAAATTCCCTACTCTGGCTCCACCCTGTGAGGGATGAATGGAGAGTAGAGGGGCTGAGTACTACTGAGGACTTGGGAGTGAATAGTTGTTTTTAGTCAACTTTACTACATTATAACTTACAGGCAATAAAAATTGGCACATTTTAAGTGTGCAGGTCAATGACTTTTGACAAACCTATTTACTTATGGATTATACTAACATAATCAAGATATGGAAAGTTCTGTCACGCCCCTTGTCCATCAATCTCTTTGCACTTCTCCCTCTTCAGTATTCTAAGATCTGATGGGGCGGAACAGGCATGGGGGTGGTGGAACCAGGGGAGGGGAATGTGAAGGTCAGAGAAGTCGGCCTGCAGAGAATGAGTTTTACCCAACGTGAGTAGGTGTTACTCAGACAAAGAGGTGGTGGGGAAGAAAACTACAAGTCTGCATTTTGGGTTGATATCTCTTAGTGCCTAACTACTTTCAACTTTGTGGCTTTGGAAGATAAGAATATTTCTTTACCTCTCTGGAGTCATATCTCACTTAGATGCTATTATCTTCAAGTCACCCAAGCTCACAGCTTTGTTTAGGAAAACATCAGCCAACCTTTCTTTCCAAGGATCATGATTTTAGTCTTCAGTGGCTACACTAATGAGGAAAGAAGCAAAAACAACCCCATCTACCCTCCACCTGGGGACCAGAGGATTGAGCTGGTCTGCTGAAAATTAGAATAAGTCACATCTGCCACCACAGCCTCTAAAAGACTTTTGGAAAAACAGAGCCAAAGTGGCTCTTGAGAAGGATTGTAGGAGAAGAGTTGTAGATATCTAAGTACACAGATGCATACATTAGGACATATACACAGAAGCACATTGACATGGTTACCCATACGCAGACGTGTATTCCCGCATTCACTCATGGCAATACACACAATGCACATATGTATACACACCCTTCATCTCACACCAAGTGATAAAGAGATGGAGCATTTCATGATGCAGTCCAGCTCACTCAACTTCAGAAACTGTTAGCTCCAGGTAGGAGTAAAGTATAGGAACTCAATAAAGTCATTACTTGTGAGTGTGGGCAGCCACTTCTACTTTGGGTCCCTATGTTCCTCATCTATAAAACAGAGGTGGGAGTGGGAGTGGGTGAGGGCAGGGGTTGGATTGGTTGATTCCCTAAAGCTTTTAAGCTTTCATATTGTAGGGGTTAGGACTTTCCACCTGTAAAAAAGTGTATCTTCCTTGGTGAGCTGATTGAGTTGCTGGAGGATTACATGTAAAATGTTTAGTGCAAGTTCACGGTATAATCTTTCTTTTTAACGTTAGCTATTCTAGTAGGTGAATTTTAATATCTCACTGTGGTTTTAACGTGCATTTTCCTAATGACCACTATTGTTGAGCATATTTTCACGTGCTTATTTGCATCCGCTTTGATATATCTGCTTTGATGAGGTATTTGTTCAAATTTTTTGCCCTTTTAAAATTGGGCTGTTTGTTTTCTTATATTGAATTTTGAGATTTCCTTATATATTATGGATACATGTCTTTAGCAGACATGATTTGCAAATATTTTCTTTCAGTCTGTCGCTTGTCTTTTCGTTCTCTTTAAAGGTGTTTTTCAAAGAGCGGAATTTTTTATTTTGACGAAGTCTGATTTATCAGTTTTTTCCTTTTTGAACTGTGCTTATGCTATGATATTTAAGAAATCTTTGCCTAAGCCAACATCATAAAATGTTTTTCCTATGCTTTCTTCAGAAGCTTTATAGTTTTAGGTTTTACATTCAGTATGGATCATAATTCTTTTTTTTTCTTTCATGTATATGGATATCCAATTGTCCCAGAACCATTTGTTGGAAAAAACCATTGCTTTTCAACTGAATTGTTTTACACCATTGTCAAAACTCAGCTGTCTGTATATGTGTGGATCTATTTCTGGACCCCATTTCATTCCGCTAATCTACTTGTCATTCTTGATACCAGTATCACACTGTCTTGATTACTGTAGCTTTATAATAGGTCTTGAAATCAGATACTGTTAGTCCTACAACTTTTTCACTTTAAAAATTGTTTTGAGTATTCTAGGTAATTTGCTTTCATATATAGATATTAAAATCAGTTTGTCAGTATCTGGAAAACGCTACTGGATTTCTGATGGGATCAACTGAACCTATAGAACAATTAAGAGGAAGCTGATTGTGTTTCGTAGTTCTCAGTGTATAGGACTTGCACATCTTTTTTTAGATCTGTCCCTAAGATTTTCATATTTTTATGCCACTGTAAATGCTACTGTTTTTCAAATTTTTATTTCTGATTATCTGTTACTAGCATATAGAAATACACTTGATATTTGCATATTGATCTTGTATCCTGCAACCTTGCTAAACTCACTGATTAGTTCTACTTTTTTTTGTATTATAAATTCCATCAGGTTTTCTACATAAATGATCATTTTGTATGTGAATAAAGGCAGTTTTGTTTCTTTCTTTTCTTACTGAGTGACTTTCATTTTTTTTCTTGCCTGATTGCACTGATCAGAACCTCCAGTACAATATTGAATAGAAGTGGTAAGAGCAGAAATCTACCTTCTTCCTGATTTTAGGGGTAAAGCGTTAAGTCTTTCCCCATCAGTATGATGTGAGCTATAGGGTTTTTACAGGCGCCCTTTATTATGTTGAGGAAGTTCCTAACTTACAGAGAGTTTTTATCAGGAACGAATGTTGGATTTTATCAAATGCTTTTTCTGTATCTTTTAAGGTAATCATATATTTTTTCTTTCTTTTGAGTTTGTTAATATGATGAATTCCATTGATTGATTTTCAAATGTTAAACCAACTCTTGATTCCTAGCATAAGTCCCACTTAGTCATGACTTATTATCCTCTTCATATATTGCTGGAGTTGATTTTTTATCATTTTGTTTAGAAATTTTACATGTACTTTCATGATAAATATTGGTTTGTAGTAGTTTTTTCTTGTTATCTCTTTGTCAAGTTTTGGTATAAAAGAAATGCTGGTCACAAAGAATGAGTTGGGAGGTATTCACTCAGCTCCATTTTGGTGGAAGACTTGTGTAGATTTATTTCTTCCTCAAACAATTGGCAGAACTCACGAGTGAAGCCATCTGACCCTGGACTTTTCTTTTGGGGAAGATTTTAAACTTCAAAATGAGTTTCATAGGTTTACAGCTATTCACATTGCATATTTCTTTCTGAGTGAGCTTTGCTATTTTATATCTTTCAAGGAATTAGTCCATTTCTTCTAAGTTGTCAAACTTAATGGCATAAAGTTGTTCATAATATTCCCTTATTATCATTTTAATAGCTGGAAAATTTGTACTGATGTTGCCTCTCTCATTTCTGATATTTGTAATTTGCGTCTTTTCTCTTTTTTTCCTGATCACTTTGACTAGAGATTTAGCATTTTTTCTGATTTCTTCAAAGAACCAGTTTTTTGTTTTATTGGTTTTCTCTATTATTTTTCCGTTATTTATTTCATTGATTTCTGCTCTAATTTTATTTCCTTTCTTCTGTTTACTCTGGGTTTCGTTTGCTATTCTTTTTTAAATTCATGCAATTGAATCTGAGGTCGTTGACTTGAGGTCTTTTTTCTTTTCTACTATAGGCCAATTGTGCTACAAAAAAGATCCTAAGTACTGACTTAGTGCCATTTTACAAATTTTGATGTGTTGTTTTTAATTTCCACTCAGTTCAAAATACCTACTAATTCCCTTTTTGATTTCTCGTTTGACCTATGGGCTATTTAGAAATGTGTTATTTACTTTCCAAACAGTAGGTGATTTTCCAGAGATCTTTCAGTTATTAATTTCTAATTCAATTCAATTGTAGTCAAAGAGCATATTTGCATCACTTGATCCTTTTCAATTCCTTGACACATTTTTATGGTCTAGACTATGATCCTGCTTGGTAAATGATCCACGAGCATTGGAAAAGAATGTGTATTCTGCTGTTATGTGGAGTGTCCTGCAATTGTCAATTAGGTCAAGTTGATTGATTGTGTTGTTCAAAGCTTCTAAATCCTTACTGACTTTCCAAGTACTTTTTCTATCAATTTTGAAAGAGAGATATTGAACTATTTTGCCATAATTTTGAATTTATCTATTTCTCCTTGCCATTCTATCAGTTTTTGTCTCAAGTATTTAGAAGTTCTGCTATTAGTCACATGAACATTCAGGGTTGTACATACTCCTAATGAAGTGACTTCTTTATTATTATGAAATTGTCGTCTTTATTCCTGGTAACATTATTTTCTCTGAAATATACCTTGATATTAATATAGTGACTCTAGCTTTCTTTTGATTAATGCTTGGGTGGTATATCTTTTCCCAGACTTTAACTTTTAACCTACATGTGTCTTTATATTTAAAGTATGTTTCTTTTATAGATGGCATATAGTTGGGTGTTTCTCACTCAGTCTGACAACCTCTGTCTTCTAATTGACATATTTAGATTACTAACATGCTGGATTATTGGGAAGATTGATATCTGCAAATATAACTATCAATAAACTCTTCCTCCTCCCACTTCCTCAGCCATTTCTGTTGCACATTCTTTTAATCATTTACAATCGACTCTCCATCATGTCCCCCTTCATGGCCCTTATTACAATTCATAATATAACATAATAACTTTTGTGCCTTTCCCCATTTGTTACCTACTTCCCCAACTAGCAACTGCAAATCCCAGGATGGAAGACACTAGTGAATGAATTAATGAATGAGTGAATGAGTGATGTCACTCCCACGACTCTTTGTAACCTTATAAGGTTACAAGGTCTCTATACCCACCCCAGGCTCTCACCTCTGCATTCCACCTGCCTCCTGCCTGCCTTTAAGAGAGGAACCTGAGTCCTAGAAAGGCTGGAGATGGGCCTGAGTTGGCCAGTCCTGTCCTCAGGAGCCTGAACCACCTCCAGTGGGTCTCCCCACCCTGGCCTTCTCTGCTCCTGCCCGTGAACACAGACACGTGTCCTTTCCTTCCGGGCCCTCTGAGGTGCAGTCCACACCACCAAGCAGAGCGATGACTCTGGGCTGGCCCCACTGACCCACTTCAACCTTTGAGTCCATTCTTTGGCAGGGGCCACTTGAGCGTTGCCCTCTCCCCTGCCACCAACACACACACCAACGTGCAGACTGAGGAGAGAGTCCCAGCCCTTGGCTGCCCAGGTCAGGTGCAGCTGGAAAGTAAACGGTTGAGCTTTTGGGGGACTTTTCTCACACTACCATCTAATTGTGGAGCCTTCAACAGCACTAGAGGTTCTGTGTGAGCTGAGCCCTTGACCATGCAGCCTGCATGTGAAACCTCTTCCTGTGAAATCTCTTCCTGCTGCTCTAACCTGGGGCTGGGGCCTCTAGGAGGCTCTCAGGGTGGACAGAGGAACAGCAGCCCGTCCCCATCAACATCATGGCCCTGACCCTGGGAAGTCAGAGCAGGAAGGCACAGCTCCCACGCTGATTGGTCAACAGTCCCATTGACACCTGCTCCATGCCAGGCCTGTCCTGGGCTCTGGGGCTGCTTGGACGTCGCCCCTGCCGTTGGGGAGCTCAGGCTGGGGGCTGGTGGATGAGTCACAAACGGAGGTCCAGAGAGGGGGTGTGCCTTCACAGTCAGGGCTGGGTTAGGATAGAGCCGGGGCTCGATACCCAGGCAGTCCAGCCAGGACCTGCCATCCAGGTGCCAGGCCAGGGCGAGGGGTCAGGGAATGTTTTCCAGGGAAAGATCTTGACTCATAGGAACTGTACATGGAGACGGAATCAAGGGGAAAGGGCCCGGCCCAACACCACCGCTGGCTGCTCCTTCTCCATCCCTGTCCGAGTCTGTCCTTCAGAAACGCCCTGTTGTTTCTAGAAAGTGACAACAAACAGGCCAAAGGTGGGGATCTGCGGCTCGGCTGACCGAGAGCTGCAGAGGTGGGTCCGGCCAGCCCCGTTTCACTGGCATCCTCTCCTCTCCGCCCACCTCCCTGGACCACCTTCATCCCTGGCCCCACATCCCATCCACGGAGCCAGAGGAAAAGCGTGGGGCCTTCTGGGAGCTCCCTCGGAGGGGAGGGGAGGAGCCTCTTTCCCAGAAACCCTGGGAAAAACCTGGGGTTTCATTGGCCTGAGCTGGTCACGTGCCCTTCCCTGAACCAATCACGTGCCAGCAGGAAGGGGAAGGTGACTGCTTAAGCCAATCAGGCCCCACCCTGGAGCTGTGGGAGGGTCATTCAGACCACGTGACTGAGAGGGGACTCGGCGGTTCCCAGAGGAGAGTCTGCTGGGCTGGGTGGGAGGAGGTGGGATGGAAGCTGGGGGCAGCGAACTACCGAGACGGAGAGCGCCGCCTGAGATGGTTAATCATGACGTCGGATCAATGTGCAGTCCTCCCTGCGCTCCGCCCCGCCTCCCAGGTCAGCCTAGTGCCCAGGCCCGCTGAGCGGCACGTGGTCCGCGGTCCCCACCCCGCCGGCTCATGACTCCAGTCTTTAGCCCTGGCTGTGCCCTCCCCCGGGATTCTCTTCCTCCATATCGGACCTCTAGTATGGCCCTGAGTAACACATAGTTGAGTCATCCCTGTTGTGGGTTCTTATGGCATCTTGTACCCACCGCCATCAGATCGCTTGCAATGCTGTCATGGTTAGGGTTATGTGTGTGCCCTCCCCAAATAGGCGCGCATACCACACACACACATACACACACACACACAGCTTGTGAACTCCTTGAAAGTATGGACTGAGTCTTAATCTATTTTCAGCCTCTAGCCACAGGCTGGTATAAAGAAGGCACTCAGTAAACTGTTGTTGAATGGATGAACAGAAGCCATTTTTGTTGAATGCCTGGCTGCTGTGTAGGTGTTTGCATTTTTGCAAAGGACAGAATGGAAAGCCAAAGATACAAAGCTCCAGTGGCGGAATTTCAGGCTCCTGGGAGGGGGGCCTGGAAGCTTCTATTGTTTCGTGCCTTGGGGAGGAAGTGACTGTCACAGCAGGTGGAATCTTCCCTTCATTGCTTTCCAATACGAAATTAGGAAAATAATCACATTGTCTCTTGAAAGACATGAACTTGTCATGGAGACATGTTTCCCTTTGGCTTTCTGGGAGAGAAAACTTCTCTGGTCCTGTCAGTTTCCTGTGGGGATTCCAGTCAACAGAACGCTCCTTGCTGACATCCCTGTGGGTGGTGAGGGAGACACCTTGGCTGACTCTAGGGTCATCTCAGCTCTCTGACCCCCCAGCCACCTGTCAGCGCAGTCCTGGCTTGGCAGGAGAAGTGTGATGTTATCTGGGGTTGAAGGTGCCTCGTTTCATGGCTCAGGCATTTCCACGTGAAGCCCGTCGGCCTGGCTGCTTCTCCTGAGCTGACCTGGGCCTGTCCTGATCACTGGGTCCTCTCTGGTCCCCCAGCGGAGCCCCCCGTGCCTCAGCTCTGTGCACTGACAGCCTCTCTGCCCTCAAGCCCGTCCCCTCCAGCACACCCTCCGCTCTGCCCCAGAGTGGTCCTCTACAGCACAAAGCCAACTGCGTCCCTCCCTGCTGGATGCCCTTCCCAGACTCCACGGTGTCCTCGGGTCCAGGTCTCATGTCCTTGGCCCTGCACCAGCCACACAGAGGCAGACATCAGCCAGGTGCACACCAGGCAGATGCCGCCCTGCTCATGCTCCTGCCCTTCCTCTGCCTGGATGCCCTTCCCTCCCTGTCAGCCTGGTGAGCTCTTACTCACTCCTCAAGACCCAGCCCCAATGTCTCCCTTCTCTGTGAAGCCCTCCCTGATTCTCACAGTAAAGTCGATCCTCCCCAGGGGTTGCGGCAGACAGTGATGGGCTGGGGTGGGTGATAATTTAGGGGTGACTGAGCAGAGACCTGAATGAAGTGAAGGGACAGTAATGGCAGCAGAGGGAAGCATGTTCCTGGCAGAGAGAACAGCAAGTGCAAAGGTCCTGGGGCTGGAATGGACTTAGCTTGTTTGGGGAACAGGAGGAGGTCATTGTGGCTGGAACTCAGTGAGGGGGAGTAGGCATGGGGACAAGGTCACAGCGTGGTCTGGTGGGTGGATTGGGCATGGTGGGGGGCATATGGGCCATGTCCAGGGCTCTGGCTTTTCCTCTGAGTGTAAAGGGAGCCATGGAAGGCTGGGAGCTGTGGAAATTCAAAGGTCACCCCTGGGCTCTGGGAGGACCATTGTCAGAGGCGAGGCCCAGGGAAAGGGAGCGGCTGGTTGGGAGGCTGGTGCTCTGGGCTGCACGCCCAGGGCTGGGACTGTCTGCTGGTCTGCCCCTCTCAGCATCCTGCCCGGTCCTATGGACCCACCTCCCAGGATGCCGCCTGAGCCCGTCCCCCAGGCAAACCCCTTTGCCCACCCTTTCCATAAACTGCCCGTCCCTCCGAGTTTCTCGGTCTCCCTTGCCCTCTTGCTGCCCAGTCCTGAGCTCTCCCCTCCAGCCCCAGGTCAGACGGAGGCCTAAGCCTGCCCCTGACCCCTCTTTCAGGGTCTCCTTCTCTACCTGCTGGCCTGAGAGCACCTTGTGGCTGGCAGCCAGATCTGCCCCCTCCCAATTCAGCCTTGCCCCAGCCAGGTGGGTGTGAACTGGTCCCCAAGCTGCCTGTGA
Organism: Equus przewalskii; assembly: GCF_037783145.1. Lineage (NCBI taxonomy): Eukaryota > Metazoa > Chordata > Mammalia > Perissodactyla > Equidae > Equus > Equus przewalskii. The sequence goes on along the minus strand of NC_091832.1, from coordinate 26,210,498 downwards.
GGGGTGGGAAGAATCAGAGGGACCTGGGTTTAAATCCTGGCTCTGCTACGAACTTGCTGTGTGACGTTAGTCAAGTGTCTAAACCTCTCTGGCCAGCAGTTTCCTCGTCTGTAACATGGAGATAGTAATACCTCGCCCAGAGGGTGTCCTGAGGATGCAACCTCACAGGTAAGGACACGTGGCAGCTCCTGGCTGCAGCAGGCCTCATGGTCATCACAGTTTCTAGTCTCCTCACCTCCCTCCGTGGAGATGGGAAGGTGAGGCCCCGCCCCTAAGGTCACGCAGGAGATAAAGGGGTCCAGGTCTGTCCCTGTCTCCTGGAGCATGTTCTGGCCGCAACATACCACCCTGTGCCTCAGTTTCCTCATCCATAAAGTGGGGATGCTAACTGTGCCACCTCAAGTTGTGGTGTGACACCGAGTCGATCTGTCCAGAGCACCTGGGACGGGGCCGGCACACCAGCCATCTGAGGGCTGGGGCTCTTGTGTGGCCTGCTCCCCCCGCCCCGCATCCCCCTCAGTCCCTGAAAACCCCGGAGGGCTTAGGGGCTCAAAGTGATGGACACTTCCCACCCATCTAAGCATCGAGCTCAACACCCACATTTTGCACATGGGGAAACTGAGGCCCACGACACAGAAGGACCAGCCCAAGGCCACAAAGAGGAAAGGCAGGAAGTGCCGCCTGCGGATTCCTCCTTTAGGATCCTCCCCTCTTGGGGGAGGGTGTGAGTCCCTGGGCAGTGGGTGCTGGTTATCAGTAATTATTATCCTGTTATTGTCTTGGTGGAGAAATGACAGCCAATCGCCCCAAGAGAAATGGGAAGAGGCGAGTGGAGGAGGAGCAGGGCCGCCCCCAGAGCTGTGAGAGCAACTGGTTATGACATTGTTTCTTGAGGAGGGAACTGAGACTCAGAGAGGTTCAGGGGCTCACCCAAGGCCACACAGCTGGGAAGGATAGAGCCGGGGCCCTAACACCCCAAATCCCCACCCTCATGTCATGCGTCTCCCCCTCCCTCCATCTCCCTGCCCCCTGCTCCTTGTGCTTCCTGGAACATGTCCTGCTCCTTCAGGCCTGACCTGCCTGTGAGCTGCTCCCTCTTTCTGGAACTCTATTCTCCTTTCCTGCCCCTCCCCTAGTCCACTCTCCACAGTGCAGGCAAAAGAGCTTTAAAAACACATGCCCGGTGGCATCACAGCCCGGCTTCAACCTCTCCCGTGGCCCCTGCTGCCCTGGGATAAGCCACTAGCCCTTGGCACAGCCCACGTGGTCTGCCTGGTCCTTGTCAGTTTCCAGTCTCGTTCCAGCTGTGCTGGTGGCCTCTGTTCCTGGGATGCCCCAAGATCCTTCCTGCCTCAGGGCCTTTGCATAGGCAGTTCCTGACACCAGGAAAGCTCCTCTCCTTCCTTTTGCCTCTCCTGGACTCAATTTAAACTGAGTTTCTTGAGGGAGGCCTTCCCTGGATCCCCATCCAAATAAGGTTCTCCTTCTTTTCCCTCATGTTGTCCCATTTTCTCCCTTTTTAACAAGCGTCCCTGCTTCACATGATAGATTAATTTGTTTGATTATCTGTTTGTGTCTGCCATTCCCTGGGGCTGTAAGCTCCGTGGGGACAGGGCGCATCCGGTTGTATTCTCTGTGTGTAGTATATAATAAGTGTTAGGTAAATATCTTGTGAATGAGTGAATGAATGAATGAATTTGAAGGTCTTGAATACAACACAAATTATGAAAGAAAAAAATCAATAAATTAGACTTCATCAAAACTAAAGACTTTATCCTATGAACAACATAAAAATGAAAAGGTGGATTTATCTAGAATATATAGACTATATAGGAAATTCTTAAAACTCCATAATATAAAGGCTAATATCTCAATTTTTAAAAACGAGCAAAAGACTTGAATAGACATTTTTATATTTTTTTTTCTTAAAGATGGGCACCTGAGCTAACATGTTGCCAATCTTTTTTTTTCTTCTCCTCAAAGCCCCCCAGTACATGGTTGTATATTCTAGTTGTAGGTCCTTTTGGTTGTGCCATGTGGGATGCCGCGTCAACATGGCCTGATCACTTTGGAAAACCTTTTGACAGTTTCCGCAAAATTCAGACACACACCTACTGTAAGACCCAGCCGTCATCTTCCCAGGGATTCACCTGTCACAGAAGGAAGCATTTGCTCATGCAAAAGCTTTATACGTAAGTGTTTATTACATCTTTATCTTTAATAACCCTAAAAGTCCACCAACAGGTAAGTGTGAGGTGTGTCTATACTGTGGAATATTACTCAGCAATAAAAAAAGAACTATTGAAACCCTCACCAACATGGATGTAATTTCAAGATCAGACGCCGGCCCCGTGGCCGAGTGGTTAAGTTTGCACCATCTGCTTCAGCGGCCCAGTGGTTGCAGGTTCCAATCCTGGGCGCAGATATGGCACCGCTCGTCAAGCCACGCTGTGGCGTCATCCAACATACAAAATAGAGGAAGATTGGCATGGATGTTAGCTCAGGGCCAATCTTCCTCGCTGAAAAAAAAAAAGATTATTATGCTGAATGACTTTGTGTTTCTATTTGTGATTCTAGAAAATGTACAAGAACCTATTGTGACGGGAAGCAGTTTGGTGGCTGCTTGAAGGTTGGGTAGGAGGCTGACAAAGGGGTATAAGGAAATTCGGGGAGATGAATATGTTCATTGTCTTGATTGTGGTGATGTTTTCATGGGTGAGGGCATTTGGCAAAACTCATCAAAACGCACACTTTCAATACATGCAGATGTGTGCACAGCAATTGTACTGCAATAAGGCTGTTAAGTTAAAAATAAGCCAAATACCCTCAGAGTCCCTGAGTGAGGTTGACACGTGGTGACAGGTGCCTTTTCCCGAACCTATGTGTGACTCATTGACACCCTGGGAGAAGGTTCGATGTCTCCAAGGTGACATCCTCAGGAAGCTGACAAATATTTAACTCCACTTGATTCCACTCGTCACTTCTCCCAGGAAGATCGTAACGTTTTGACACCTCTGACGGGCTTGATGACTAAGTGTCTATCAAACTGGCACTGAAATGGCAGGCAGGACCCCACCTGTGTGTCTTGCGCTGGGGGTCCCCATAGGAGACCACTTCGTCCTGAGCTTGTCAGAGAGACTGCTCCGCTGATGGAAGAGGCGGGGAGACCCCTGGGGGTCACGAAGAACCTGGACACCCCACCAGCTCCGCCCACCTGTCTCTTAATAGGAGGCTTCTCCGCGCTCAGTGTGTGATTGGCTGAACAAATGAATCCATCTGATTGGTCCAGCTGACTGGAGGCAGCTGCTGATTGGTTCCTGCTGTGACTTGTCTGCGGCCACTACAGACAGCTGTCTGATTGGTTGGCTGTGATAAATACCTCCATCCCCAACCCTAGGTAATTCGAAAGCATCCACCATCCTATTGTTTATTCATTCTGTCTGCAGCCCACCAGGCAGCCTGGCAGAGCTCTGGAGAGCCCGTGGGCATTACCTCTTCCCGGGGCCCTGGGGACTGTGGCGGGGCTCCATTCCTGGCCTCCAGCCCCTCCAGTGTCCCCTTCTCTTCCCGCCACCACGCAGAGAGCCAGAGGAGCTGATGAGGCAGACTCAGGCTTTCCTGCTTCCTCTGCACGGGCTGTCTCCAGCCCTTTGATATAACCCCACCCCATCTTTGCCCACGGTGCTTCAGCAGAGTAGACCTGGGCCACCAGCTCAGGGGTCTCACTCACCCTCTGTGACTCAGGGAGGTTGCAGCCACCATAGGGAGACCCTGGTTCCCTCTGTGTCATGTAGAGGACATCTGAGCATTTGACCTTCTAGCACCCTCGCCCCCAGCCCCACGACTGCAGGGGACAGAATCCTCTTTGTGAAGAGGAGACAGTTGTGTGTGGTGCAGCTGGCACTGCCCACTGGGGCACGTGACCCGGCTTCAGCCAATCAGAGTCTTCCCTGAGATCTGACATGCGACGCTGGGAGGGAGACGGACCCTCTTCCTCCAGATCATGAGCTGTAAGGACCCTGGAGGCCTGGGGCGGCTGCATCTTCCCCGAGGGGAGGAGAAAGGCATCCGAGGGCGTCAACACAGAGGGAGGCAGAGCTGCGGGGAGGGAGGAGGGACACGGGGCCCGGGGACGGGTTTGAGCCTCTGCCTCCAGCTGTGGCGTCCCTGAAGCCACTTCCACCGCCTGCATTCTCCAGTTATGTGGCCAGGAAATAGTGACACCTTTTCCTCCAACTCTGTGTGCTCTGCCTGTTGTGATAAAAGGTTCTGCCTAGAACAAGCCACAATCAAGGGGCAGAACCCAACTCCGGAAGGGAAGCAGGGCCTGAAGGGAGCAGCTGAGAGCCATGGAGCTGAGTGGGGAGGGTGGCCGCAGTCCGCGGGGCGGAGGCAGAGGCCACAGGAGGCCTGCTCCGCTCTGCGAGGACCTGTCTGTTCATGCTTACAGCTGGCTGTTTCTCTCATGCACTCTCAGCATTCAGGGTTGGGATCCTTGGTAAAAATAGCAATTTGAAATCTAGAATCCTAGAGCCATAGAATCCTAGAATCCTAGTCTTAGACATTTAGAATTATAGAATCTTAGAATTCACTGCTTCATTCAATAAATATTTTCTAGACGTCCCCTTTGTGCCAGGCACTGAGCGGGGTGCTGGGGACACAGGGCTGGACAAAGCAGTCTCCACCCTCACGGACCGTCCACTCTAGAATCACGGAGACTTGGGGTTGAGGGGGTGCGGGGCAGCTTCTCAGCCTCACCTTTTCATCCCCCAGAGGAGAAAGGAAAGATCGGGCTTGTGGAACCACTGGCCTGCGAGGGGAGGTCAGAGGAAAGGGAATGGGGAAGATGGCCCTGACCCAGGGCGGGAGTTGGGAGGAAGGCAGGACACAGGGTGGTCCCTCGGCCACTCCAAGGCAGTGGTCCTGCTCCTTGCGGGTCCAAACCGTCTGCAAGGCATCCTTGCTGTCTGCCATTGCCCTGGAAGTCCGCCCCAGTGTGAATTCTTGCTAAGACCACTGCAGAGGGGGCAGGAGTGAGGTGGACCCTGCCAGATGCTGTGGGAGACAGACCTCCGGAGGCAATGAGGGGCCTGCCACCTGCCCCACCCACCATTACTGCCTCCACCACCTCTGGGGACACTCATCTCTGGGTTCAAGGCTGCCCAGGCTTGGGCACTGCTGGGCCTCCACGTGGGTCATGGAAGGAGCCCTCAGGCTGTGCATATCTCAGGTGGCCCCCCCAGGGGCCAAGCCCAGCCTCTGCTCCTCAGCCTGGCTCCCCCAGGTAGTGGCTCCGTGGGACGGTACTGATGGCTGAGGCCACCTCTCTCTGTACACACTGGAGAGACAGTTACCCCAGGTTCCATTTTCAGACTTTAATTACACAGTTGCTAAAACAAAATAAACTCCGTGGCTTTTAATGTTTACCTTTCTCTGTTATAAATGTGAGATTTTATTTTTCTAAAACAAAAAGTAAACAGACTGTCAGCCAAGCCAGCTTCACGAGCCATAATTACGTTATGTGTCTAACTTACTCTTGTATATCTCATTTCGCAGAGCGGTTCATGCACATGGCTGGGGAAAATCGCACCGGGGGACTGATAATGAGAAGTAGTGACTCCCTGGACCTCTCGGCCTGAGCTCCGTGCATCAGGGGTACCCAATTTTAATGTGTTTTGCTGTTTCTCCTGCCAGTCTCCTCCTAAAGCTAAATAATATGTTTGTACTACCATCTCCAGGCCCCTCGCTGTGATGCATGCGGCTTTACTTAATTCCTACACCCACCCGTCTCCCTTCTGCCAGCAGTATTATATTTTTAGCTCTTCTTTTGGTTTCCCTGGAAACTTTAAGTAATGGACTCATACATTTATTTCTGTAAAAATACAAGTTTTAAGGTAAAGGGGATTAATATTCATCGGTCCACGTACCAGAGCACACAGCGGGAGAGCTCCCTTCATTGGTGGCTGGATCTGGGGCCCTGTCTCCTGCCTTCTGTCTCTCCCCCTGCTGTCCTCTGTGCTGACCTCACTCTCAGGCTGCCTTTCTCCACCTTGTGGGGAAGATGGCTTAGGATATTCGAGTTCTGCCCCGTGCAATGACAGGTTCGGCCTAAAATAAGCCACACTCAAGGGTCAAAACCGTGTTCCTAAAGGGAAACGAATCCTAGAACTGAGAAGGGCAGGGTGCCTGTCAAGACCAAGCCCCTAACCTCACGACCTTGTGACAGGTTAATGTACTGTAATGTGAGCCGAGACCAGCACAGTCTCTGATCTCGTGGAGCTGATAGTCTAGTTTGACAAACAGATGCTAAAGAACACCATAAATGTGAATTTGCAGCTGTAATAAATACTAAAGGGAGATAGGTGAAGTGCTGTGAAGGCATATAGATAGGAGGTTTGACCTTGTCACAGAAGGTCAGAGAGGACATCTCTAAAGGGACCATGGCTGAGTTGGGATTAAAGGATGAGGGGTAGGCTGGGGAAAGTGAGGTCAAGACAGCACTACAGGCAGAAGGAACAGCTTGTGCAAAGGCCCTGTGGCAGGAAGAAGGGTGTCACTCCCAGGAGACTGAAGATGCCCAAATATCTGAAGAATAGGTGGTGGTGGTGGTGGGACCTGTTAGGTACCATCCCAGGAAAGGAGGGGGCATGGGCCTGACCGTGCAGGGCCTTGAGGCCAACATAGAGGGTCTGTCCTCTATCCTAAGAGAAGGAGAGCCATGGAGTGGGGCAGGGAGGGCCAGAGGAAGGGAAGCAAGCGACCAGTTATGTGCTCTGGAAGATTCCTTGCCTGCCTTGTTGAGAACAGATTGCAGTGGGGACACAGTGGGACCTGGGAGCCCTGCCAGGAAGCAGCTGCTGCTGGACGGGCCCCAAGCTTGGGCAGGGCCTCCAGGCTGCACTGGCTGCACCTGCCCCAGAGCCAGCAGACACCATCCACCCGCTTCTGCAAGAGGCAATGGGATCTGTCCATCTCGATTTGCTCTGGGAGAGGGAAGCAGTGGCAGACCCATGTGTGGTCAGTTATGTCCCCTGTTCAGCCCCCAGGAGGGGCCTCCCGATGTCCCTGGCAGGGGTTGGCAAGGCCTGAGCATTTCTCGGGGAGTGACAGCCGAGATCATTCTGTATGGAGGACACACGGGTCCTGGGATGCAGGATAAACACAGCTCTCAGGGGCCAAGGTCCAGGATTCCCGTCCTGACTCGCCACTAGCCTGGCATGTGACCCTGGACAAATCACTTCCCTTCTCTGGATCTCAATGTCCTTGTCTGTCAGGCGGGAAGCCCCTTGATCCTGCTTGCTCCCAGGAGGGGGAGGTGGCCCGTGGAGTGGGAAGAGAGTTGACTTGGGAGCAAAGATACCCAGGGTCTAACCCTAGTGCTTCTTCTCGTTGGCCGTGGGTCCCTAAGCAAGCAACGTGTCCTCTCTGAACCTCAGTTTCCGCACCTGTAAGGTGGGAACAGGATTCTGACACAGGGTCCCGCAGCCCAGGCCGCACCTCTCCCCACTCCAGGAAGCCTTTCCTGGGGACCCCATCAGCATCAGACCCTTCTCCCGTATGCCGCTGGGTTCCTGTCCCCACCGCGCTGTGGCTGCCCAGGCACAGCAGCTCCTCCTTCCTGCGGCAGACCCCATCCCCCCTCCTTCCAGAAGCAGCCACTGCGGGACCCACAGCAGACCCGGCCGTCCACGACCGGCCATTCGCCACGTCCAGTCACATCCTGGGGAGCTGTTTCTGCAGAGATGGTCCATGGCGCGGGTGGTCTGTGTCGCGGTGCCTGAGTGAGCAGATGTGCGGCTCAGAGAGAGGTCAGGGCCTGGGCAGAGGGCACTGGGGCTCAGAGGCGGGGGGACTTCAAACCAGCTGTGGGTCTGATGGCCAAATGAGTTCGTAAGTCTGACTCCGGTTGGGGAGTGAAGTTGTGCAAAGGCATGACTTTTGAGGGACTTCTTGATTTGTGGTCAAGGCTGACCCTGCCCTTCCAGCCACACTGTCCCTGCTGTTGCTGGAAACACCACTTCTCTCTATTCTCCAGAGATGCCCTGGGCTCCCCACCTCCTGGCTGTTCCTCATGCTTCTCCCTCCATCTGCACATGGACTATGATGCTGGAGAGACAGGTGAGTGGGACCCAGTGGCGGCCCTCGTGGGGTCTGCAGCCAGTGGAGGAAAGATGCACTGAATGAACTACTGCCCGCATCATTAATTCATCACACCCAGGGCAAGTGCCACCCAGGAGAGGGCTTTGATGCTCTAGAAGAGACAACATAATATAGACTTGCCCTGCCCCGAGGAGGCGAGGAAGAGCCACGGGACCAGGAGGGCCATCTAGGCAGAGAGGAGGGCACGTATAAAGGCCCTGTGGTGGGTGGGAGCCTGGTGCACTCTGGGAGACTGAGAGAAGGCTCTAAATGCTGGAAAGCAGAGGGAACAGTGTGGGGAAGCCAGTGACTGAAGGAAGCTGGGGAAACAGGAGGGACGAGGCTGAGGGTGCACTGGGCTCCTGCCACCTTGGTCCCACAGCCAGGTGAGGACTCACCTGCCTCTCAACCAGACAGATGAGAGGCCGCCCTGACTCTTTCACTTGTAACCATGGAAGGAGGAGGTGTTCAATGTCACCTGCTAGAGGTCGGCTTCTTCCCGCTGACCCCAGGGCGGAGCACGCTGTCCACACACAGTAGGTGCCCCGGGCCGTTTCTGACATATGAGGGGCGCAGGGCAAGAGCATAGATGGAGCCCCACCTTCCCAAATATTTAAAATGATAAACTTAAAAGTTCTCATCATCAGAAAAAGTAAGTTTATTTTGTAACTATATATGGTGACAGATGCTCACTAGATTTATTGTGGTAATCATTTCACAATATATGCAAATATCAGATCATTATGTTGTATACTTGAAAGGAATATAACATGTCAATTATACATCAATAAAAAAAGAGAAAAAGAAAGTGATAAATGAAACTAACACCCTGATAAAATATATCCCATCGTTCTACCTTGACAAAGATAACTGTCTAACAACCCGGGAGGCCAGGTTTCACTTCAATGTTCTCAAGCCCCTCGGAGTCCCACCCCAGATGTGGAGCTGTGGGGACAATCGGTCTTGGCGTCTCCTGGGCCCACCCCCTTTGCTCCCTATCCCCACGAGGGCCTCATGTGTGTGGACGCCCAGTGCACACGTTCAGACTCCTTCCACGCCCCCGTGAACAGCTGCCCCTCAGCAGCCCTCCGGCGCGGGGCGCTCACCCCATAGTGCCTCCACCTTCAGGAGGACAGGCCCAGGACAGAGGCCCCCTGGCTCAGCAAGTGGGCTTCAGGCCACCGGGGTGGGGAATTCTGGGGCCCCAGGTACCTAAGCAGTGGTCTAGAATGGCGGAGGTGTTGGGCAGCCTCCAGGTGGACCCATCATGCCCCTGGCTCCATAGATTCCTTGCCCCACGGGGAGGGCATGGACAGAGCAGGGTCCTGTACAGTGTAGTGCCCACGGCACAACCTCTTGCCCCAGGTCTAAGGATGCTGTGAATCCAGCCCTGTTCCACCTGCTAGGCTCTCTGCCTGGTTCTGCGGTGGGAGAGACCCAAGGGGCTGGAGCAAGGCATTAGGGAGAGCGAGACTCACAGACACCACGTCAAGGCCAGGACAGACATCCAGACTTAAAGCTGGAGCCCCAAAGTGGAATCAGTCAGAGGCAGGGCCTGGGCTCAAGGGAGCTGCACACGTGAGACGGTGCAGGTGGGCCTTACCTGGCTGGCTCCCAGGACAGAGGCAGGGCTGACAGCGCGCATGCGCCGCATCCCTTCCCAGCACAATTTGAGGCCCAGGCTGCGGGCACCAGGTAGGAGCCGGCGATTACAGACAGCCCCACAGACAAACAGTTCAAGCCCGCACCTTTATGGCCCCATGGAATTGCCTGGGTTTGCGCACAGGAAGAGCCGTATTTCATCCCGCAAATAAGCACCTTTTTAGGAGCCACATCTTCCTAGGCGTTCGTGAATTTCCTAGAACCATCCCTCTTCCGCCATCTTCCATGAGACAGAGATACTGTTATTTAAAAGACAACAAAAAGGAGAAAAATGGAACAGCTCATACTGTAGAAATTCTGCTTTTTACATAATGTGTCTTAGAGGGTTGGCCGCATTTCCCCAAATTGTCAGCGATGAGGGTCTCGCTGGCGAGGAGGCTGGAGAGGGGGGCGTGGGGGTGCAGCTCGAATTGTTCGCAGAGGCACAAAGCGGGACCGACACGTCTGCGCTCCCCTCATCAACCAGGTGCAGGAGCATAACGCTCTCGGCGGATACTCCAGGTAAATAGACAGTTTTCACGGCTCAACATCACGCCCCCCCAAATTCCCTTTAGCGTCTCCTGTTAGGACGTGGGAGGGTCTCCCGTGAGAGCCGCGCCGCTGCGCACGCGCGTTGTTCCCACCGACCGACCCGCGCAACAGCGGGACGGAGTGGGGACTGCCGTTGCTCTCCGTTCCCCTCAGGTCATATTTCAGTTTATCTGACTCCTGGGTCAGGTGTATGTGTGTTCAGCCCTGTGACAAAGGGCCCCAGCTTCTGCAGATGTGCTTGTGACCAAAATCAGAGTCAACGAGAATAGACTCGGGTTTCAGCCCATCCTCATGGGCTTCCATCCTGCGCGCCATGTTCCCTTCCCTGTTGCCCGCCTGTGGACTTGGGGCTGCAGCCCTAGATGTGGAGACAGCCGTGTAGAGACTGCTTAGCCAGGCACACCACTGTTGCAGAAGCCAATCCCCTCTAATGAATCGCTTATTACACTCACACACATATGTATGTGTAATGGTTGTGTATATATAATGTCCTACTGGTTCTGTGTCTCTGGTTGAACCCTGACTGATACAAGATAGAACTATTATTACCTCTTTTCTACAGATGATGACATGGAGAGGTAGAGAAATTAATAAGCCTCTTCTACAGATGATGACACTAAGGTGTAGAATTCTAGTTCCACAGGTCCACCGATGGAGAGGAATTTTGCCCCGGGATGTATCATACCCAGAATCTCACCAGATTCCTCCTTTAGATGATGAGATTTGGGACTTTTGAGCTGATAAGCTAGAGATGGGACTTTGCCCTCTGACTAATGCTATAAATGGATTGAGTCTTTGGGGCATATGGGTTTGGGGTGAATGAGTTTTGCGTGTAGGCTAGACGTGAATCCTTGGGGACCAGAGGGCAGAGTGCGGTGGCAGAATAATGGCCGTCCAAAGATATGCACATTCTAATCCGTGGGCCTGTAAATATGTTACCTTGTGTGTCAAAGGGAATTTGCAGATGTCATTAAATTACCGATCTTGAGATGGGGAGATCATTCTGGACTTCCCAGGAGGGTGCAACGTATCACAAGGGTCCTTATAAGTGAGAAAGGCAAGTGAGTCAGAGAAGGAGAGGTGACGGAGACAGAATCAGATTGAATGATGCAGCGCCACGAGTCAAGGAATGTGGGCAGCCTGCAGACAGAAAAGGCAAGGAAACAAGAAAGAAAGGAAAGTTCTAGAACATCCAGAAGGAATGGAGCTCTACCAACCCATTTTAGACTTCCCATCTCCAGAACTTAAAGATAATAAATTTGTAGGGTTTTTTAGACTTTACTTTCTAGAGCAGTTTTAGCTTTACAATAAAATGGAGAGGGAGGTACAGAGATTTCTGATATACACCTGTCCCCCACACATGGAGCCTCCACCATTGTCACCATCACTCTCCAGATGGTACTTTGTTACCGAGGATGGACCTACTTTGACATCCCCATTATCTCAAGTCCATAGTTCACCTTAAAGTTCTCTCTTGGTGTTGTACATTCTACGGATTTGGGCAAATGTATAATTACATATATCCATCATTATAATATCATACAGAGTGTTTTTCACTATCCTAAAAATCCCCTGTTCTCTGCCAATTCCTCTCTACCCACCTCCTCTCCCTGGCAGCCACTGATCTTTTTATCGTCTACATAGTTTTGTCTTTTCCAGAATGCCTTATAGTTGGAAACAAATCAGTAAAGACTCTTTTTCTGCCTTTTGTAATTTTAATTGAACATTTTATGTGATTCCATTTGTAGCCTTACTTGGCATATCAGTTATACTTCTTTCTCTACTTTTTTTAGTGGTTGCCCCAGAGTTTGCAATATAGAGTCAGGCGTCACTTAACGACGGGGATACGTTCTGAGAGATGGGTTGTTAGGTGATCTTGTTATTGTGCGATCATAGAAGGTACTTACACAAACCTAGATGGTATAGCCTACTACACACCCGGGCTGTGTGGTACTAATCTAGTGGGACCACAGTTGTCCAGGTGGTCCATTGTTGACTACAATGTCGTTCTGCGGCTCATGACTGAACATTTACAACTAACCCAAGTCCACTTCAAGTGTGGTGTGAACACCTTACAAAATAACCCTCTTTCCTTCCTCTCGTCCCTTGTATCATTGCTGTCATTCATTTCACTCATACGTAAGCATCCATAGATGCACATAGGATCTATATAAACATACCTAATCAAATATACTGTTGATAGTATTATTTTGAACAAACTGTTATCTGTTAGATCAATTAAGACTGAGACAAATAAAAGGTTTTATTTTACCTTCACTTATTCCTTATTTGATGCTCTTCCTGGCTTTCTGTAGATCGGAGTTTCTGACTCGTATTGTTTACTTCTCTCTAAAGAACTTCTTTTAACGTTTCTTTCAAGGTAGGTCTAGTGACAACGAATTCCCTCGATTTTTGTTTGTCTGAAAAAGTTGTTATTTTTTCACTTTTGAAGGATACTTTTGCAGGGTACAGAATTCTAGGTTGGTGGGTTTTATTCTCTCAACACTTTGAATATTTGACTTTGCTCTCTTCTTGCCTGCCTGGTTTCTGGGGAGAAGTCGGATGTGATTCTTGTCTTTGCTCCTCTGGATGGAAGCTGTTTTCCCCTCTGGTTTCTTCAGAATTTTTTATTTATCATTGATTTTCTGTAGTTTGAAGATGATATGTCTAGGTGTAGTGTTGTTGTTGTGTTTCGGCGGCATTTATCCTGCTTGCTGTTCCCAGAGCTTCCTGGATCTGTGGTTTGGTGTCTGACATTAATTTGGAGAAATTCTCAGCCATTATTTTTTCAGATACTTCTGTTCCTTTTTCTCTTCTCTGGTATTCCCATCATGTGGGTGTGATATCTTTGTAGTTGTCGCACGGTCCTTGGATGTTCTGTCTGAGTCTTTGTTCTCCATTTTGGGGGTTCAAGGATTCTGCTGACAGATCCTCTAGCTCAGAGATTCTTTCTTCATCTGTGTCCAGTCTGCCAATAAGTCCGTCAAAGGCATTCTTCATTTCGGTTACAGTGTTTTTAATCTCTAGCATTTCCTTTTGGTTCTTTCTTAGGATTTCCTTCTATCTGCTTACATTGCCCGTCTGTTCTTGCAAGCTGTCTACTTTATCCATTAGAGCCCTTAGCATATTAGTCACAGTCATTTTAAATTCCTGGTCTGATAATTCCAACATCCCTGCCACGTATGTTTCCGATGCTTAGTCTTTCTCTTCAAATTGTGGTTTTTGCCTTTGGGTATGCCTTGCAATTTATTGATGACAGCCATGCCTGATATCCTGGGTAAAAGGATCCTGTATCCGTCTGTCTGTCACTCCAATCTTGAGGGCAGGGTTTGCCCTGTGTTCTCCCCTCTCTTATGGATCCAAGAATAATTGTGGCTTTTTCAGTCCATTCAGCTTTTCACTTCTTAGGATGGAGTGGGGACTTCCAAGCTCCCCACATGCGGGACCCATTTGTGCTGTTTCAAGTCATGAACCTTGTGGTGTAATTTGTTAGAGCAGCAATAGGAAACTGATAGAGATTTTGGCACCTTTGAGCTCCTATTCACACCGGGAAGAGTCATGTAGATGCTTGTGCAACAAAGACGACCCCCCATGGGCCCTGTGGACCCACTTCTCGTTGCACCAATGAACACAGATCCCTGTGTGCACTAATGAAAAGCCTTCATGTGCACGTGCATGTACACGCCCCTGTGTGTGCCATGATGCCCTGCCCCTCGCACAGCTGACCCTGGTCCCAGGTGCTCTGGATCAGCCTCACAGAGCTGCCTATTCCTGGGCTCTGGGGCAAACCTGTTTGCAGTAAACCTGTAAACCCCCTTCCAGGAGGCCTGTTCCCAGTGCGGTGTGCTGTGGGTGAAACGCTCACTAGCAAATACATTCTTCAAATGCCCCTCCCACCAATAGTGGAGTTCTCCAGGCACCAGAGAAGCAAAAGCTTTTCCTCTTTCTGCTCTCAATCTGATTTGCCCATTTGCAAAGACCCTAATACAGTGAGATGCCAACCAGAAAAAGAGAAAGCCCTGACTTGCCAGTTTCCATGGTATAAATAGCCCCACCATGGCCAATTTCAAGCTACCAATGATTTCACAAAACTCCTGACTATTCAACATTCTGTGCTCAATGGACTCTTAGGAACCAGTCCAAGCCAGTTCCAGCCTGCTCGCTGCCCGGCTGGGGAAGCCAGCCTCGCGCCAGCAACAGAAAAAGACAATAAACTGCGATTGTTTTGGCTTAATCAGCTCCAAACCCGGGGAAGGCAGTCATGACAGAAGGAGGTGCAGGTTTCAGGGAATGTGGATTATACACTCCTGGAGCATCATTTCCCTCAGTTACTGACTTATTTGTCTTGTCTTTAGTCACTCAGGGGAATTAAATCAGCACTGTCTTTCCAATCTCGTTCTCCCAGCAGAATTTAACAACAGCAGCAAAGAGCGAACCAACTGGCCGTAATGGGTGTGTTTAGTGCAATTGCTACTTCTGCTTCTAGTGTCTTAAAGTTCCACGACCCTGAAAAGTGCCAGGCAGGCACACCCCTGGGAATGTGGTTTGGGACACGGCAGCTGGACAGTGGCCTCTTCCTTATCCCGGAAGAGGAGAGGAGTCCTCGACGCCAGATCCAGTGGTACTTTCCCAGCTCCAGGGGCTCTGTGCCTCTGCTGTTGCATCGATGAAATGGGCGCAAGCTGGCATTAGTCTAGAATTTTAAATTAGTGCCCTCAGACATGATGCTGGGACATTGGTGAACTCCCAGCCTGGCAGCGCAGAGGATGTAGACGGAGGAGAGCAGGTCGCTGGAGGGGCCATTTTTTAAACTTGGGATGGTTTCTGAGGCATCTTGTAGCCCTCTGGTCAGAGGACCCTCCACTCCAGCGGTTGCCAGACCTGTGCACACATTCACCTGTGAGATGTGTAAAAATACAGATTCCTGGACCACAAAATATAACTCTCTGGGACCATAGCCTTGGAATCTCCATTTTCCAAAAATTCCAAATAATGCTGACATGGCTGGCCTGCCGATGAGTGTTTAGAACCACTGCTCTGATCCAGTTTCCTAATCTTTGAGCCACCTGAGTCCTAGCAGATATCACCTGTGCTCACTGAGATCAGGCTCTTCTCGCCTTCTTGGGTGCACAGAGGACTACATATCCCAGCATCCCTTGCAGCTAAGTGGGCCAGCAACTACTGCCAGCCAGTGGGGAGTGACAGGTGCCCTTTCTGGGCTGAGGAAGGGGCAGCCCCTGCACAACCTTCCAGCTCTCTCTTCCCCGTTGTTGAAGAGCCCGGAGGCGGTGTGTTGAGTTGGGTGAGACCCAGGATCAAAGCAGCCTGGAACCCTGGGTCCCCAAGGACAGCAGCGCCTGAGTGTCACCTGACATAGAGTGGCATTGATCAGAGGAGGAAGTAAACTGCTTCCGTGTTAATTGACTGAGATTTGGGGGTTGTTTGTTGCTGCAGCCAAAGCCCAGCTTAAAAAGACTCCTTTGGGAATCCGGTAAAGGCTTTGCACTTTCCACTCAGGAAAATGCCCACCTGCCCGTAAACATGACATCTGGGCTTCCCTGGGCACCCCGAGGTCTAGGAACTGTTGGCTTAAACCCCTGCTGGTCTCACACTGATGACCTGATTTATGGCAGAGGTGGCGTTCTGGGCCCTCTTGGCGCCGCAGCTCCTCCCCGTGCCCTCCGCCTCCCTTGGTGGCCTCTGAGCGCGTGGCCCTCCCCCTCCCCATCAGAGCATTCAGCTCTCTGCTCCACCCACTGGGCAGGGCCTGAACCCACTAACAGGATATAGGATAAATGTTAAGTTTACTCAAGTTTAATGCCTTCAGGGAATTTTGGCGTCTCCGAAGCTCATTCCAGGCCTCCGGTTAAGAACTTCAGCTCCTTGAGGCTCATGGGAATTCTCCGGGACCTCAGGCCTGTCCAGTGCAGGACACTGAGAGGATGTCAGAGTTACACTGAGCCAAGTCTTGAAACCTTGGGCCTGATGGGGACAATCCTGACCTGCCGCAGGCCACTGGCAGCCACAGCTTAGGCTCAGTGCAGCAGTCACTGAGAGGCCCTGCCCAGACCTCCCTTCCAGAAATACTGGCCAGTACATTGAGAACGTCGGGCATTGACAATAGCTGGTCAGCAAACCCAGGTGAGATTTGCATGGACAGCCGAATTTTCCTTGGTATCATGAGCTATGGCAATGCCTGCAAAGCGGACTCCTGCTGACTTTGCCTTTAATCATATGTATTTTTTTAACTGAGATAACATCTCAGTGCCTCTGGGCCTTTGAGCCCAGGCCCTGCCCCCTATGACTGAGCACAGCAGAGATACCAGGGTATGGCCATTCACTCCCCCGTGGGACTCCGCTGACGCTGGTCTTTACTCGTTCCCTTTTGTCTTTCACAGGTTTTACAAATAAAACTTCCCATCCAGATTTCGTCTCAGCATCCACTTCCCAGAGAACCAGGCTGACAAGCATGACAGGGTTGCTTCCAAACGCCTCTCTGAGCCTCTAAGTCATGAGCTCGCACCGCCTGCCTGAGACTCGGACCCCAGGGCTTCCACTGGTGGGAAAATACCCAAGCCCTGAAGAGGCAGGGTCCTTCTGCCAGAGTCTCTGCTTTCCCCGCAGAGGGCAGAGGGGAGAATCTGGAGTCGCCCAGACCTGGATTCAAATGCTGGGTCTGCCACGTGCCAGCTGTGGGAGTCTGTGTGTGTGTGTGTCCGTGTGTGGAGGTGTACCTCCTCCTCAGAGTGTGCATAACGCCCACCTTGGTGTCTCCGTCGCTCGTTCTCAATGCATCAATTTCTCTCTCTCACTCGCTCACTCCTCCCGCCCCTTGTTTGCTGCGGATCCCAACATGAGGATCTGGGAGACTCAGACCTGAGGGCCTCGAGTTCCGGGGAAGGATAAGGCAGTTTTCGGGCAGGCAGGCAGCTCTCGGCTGATCCTCGGGGAAGGAGCACCTTCAAACCCAAGGGGACCTGAGTCACCAGATGTGGTGGGAAAAACACCAGATGCAGAACCAGAGAATCAAAACACAAGTCCTGCCTCTTCCACTTCCTGTGTGACCTTGGGCAAGTCACTCAACGTCTCTGACCCTCGGTCCTCATTAGTCAGTGGGGCTGTTGTAAAGATGAGACGAGGTCACTGCTGTAGGACGGGAAGCCCAGTGCACAGTGTGGGGGGCGCCTTAAACAGAGGAGGAGCCAGGACTCCAGGGCTGCCCGGTGCGGCTCAAGGCCCACAGGTGGACGCTGGACAGAGGAGCTGCTGGAGGTCATGAAGGAGCCGTGGAGGCTCCCTGGAGGCGGTGGGCGCAGAGACAGGCTGGGGGGCGGCAGCGGGGGGAGGAAGGGTGCTTGGGGGAGGGCTGCAGGAGGTGGAGGCAGCGTCCCCCTCCTCGGCCGGCTCGGGGCCTCTCCCTCCCCACACCCAGGTCATCCCTGTGCTCTCCCCAGGGAAGGCCACCCCAGGGCTCCACAGAGGTAGAGAGTTATGGGGGTACTGTTATCACCCCTTTTACAGACGAGGACCCTGCGACTCAAGAGGTGGCGCAGCTCATCACTTCTGCACTTCCGGCTCTCGGCCCCTCCCTCGGGGTGTCTCTGCCAGGGTGGGGGATCTCTCTCTCTCATTTCTCCCTTTTTCTCTCTGTTTTCATTTTCCTCCCTCCCTCCTCCTTCAGTGACTCTGGCTCTTTACTTTCCACTCCGGGCCACGCTTAGGTCCTGACCCAGTGTCTCTGATGCCCCGTCCTGACTCCAGTCTCCCCACTCTTCTGTCGGGCTGCGTCTCCGTGTCTCTCTGACTCCGCATGTGGTGCGCTGTGTGTGCTTCTGTCTCTGGGTGTCTCCTGCACGGATGTGCCCCGTCCGTCTGTCTGTCTCACCGCCCACACCTGTCCACTGGCTTCCCACCTCTCTCTCTCCCGCTCCTTCCTGCTGCTGGGCCCTCAGCCAGGCTCTGGGCAGCAAAGCAAAGCAGGAGACACTTGGGGTGGGGTGGGGGTCAGAGAGCCGGGCCCCCGAGGGAGGGGCTCAGCCGGGACCTGGAGGGAGGTTTGGTTTTCCAAGTTCAGGCATATCAAGCATTTAACTTTTCGTTTGCTCTGTTTCCTTCCACTGGCTGGCACCTCCCTCGCTCCCTCCTCGGTTTATCCCCATCATCATCCCAAAGGGCAACTGGGCCAGGCCTTGGGAAGCCCACGGGGCAGGACTGGCTGGGTGCAGAGCTTTAAGTGGTGGTGGTGAGGGGTGGTGGGAGGGGAGCAGAGGAGGAGGGAGCCTGAGAGGGGAGGGCCCCTACTCAGCCACCCCGAACGTATCCAGCTCTGCCTGGCTGTTCCCGGGCGCCTTCCCCATGGAGACCGGACAGAGAGGAGCCCAGGCCGAGGCTGCCTCTGCATCCCTGGATTCTCCGGCATCCAGATGTGTTATCTCACTGCGGCTTTCTGACCCATAGGGGCGAAGCCAGCAGGTGTGTATCACACTATGTTTTGTAGATGGAGCAACTGAGGCCCAGACAGAGAAGCATGTTCCTCCAGCCTGGATCTACACTCAGGTTCCTGATTCCCTTCCTGAGCTTCCCCAGGGTCTCAGATCCCATCCTTCCCCACTCCCCCCAGATCTCCATGTGCTGGCTCCTCCAGTCTCAGCTAAAATGCCTCCTCCTCCAAGAAGCCCTCCCTGACCACCTGAACCAAAGCAGCCTGCTCTGCCTGCCTGTCACTCTCTGCCATCTTCCTTTGTTTTATTTTTGTCTCAGCCTCATCGCCTCTGAAATCAGCTTGTGCATTTACTCGGGGAACTCATCTGTCCCTCTGAGTCTAAAATCTTCACTATTAAAATGTCAATGGTGGCTCGCACCCCACAGAGTTGAGAGAAGGAGGGAGATGCCACTGCAGAGCACTGAACGCCCCCGGGGCTCACTGAGCCCTGAGACCCCAGGCTGTTGTGAGGAAGGGGTGGCTGACGTCTCCCAACTGCTGGGCCAGGACACCAGAGACAGAGCCCGACACAGCCCTGACCTCAGGGACTCCCGCAGGGTCAGCAAACAGCCCCCCACAGGGGCAGGGCACCTGCTGAACAAGCTCAAGGGCCGAGCGCCACAGGCGCGATCCGCACAGCCCGGAACCCGGTCCCACTGGGCAGCTGGGAAAACCGAGGCTCCAAGGTGGCATGACGCCCACGAGGTCACAATGACTGGGGGTCATCCTACCTGTAAGTGGCAGCATCTGGATTCCCACCAGACCCGACTGACCCCCAGGACTGCCCCCCGCCCCCCATCCTATGACAGCTCTGAAAGCAGCTCTGTGTTTTTGATTTTTAAGACAACGATAATCCAACAAGGAAGCAGGGAGGTCCCCGGGCACTGGCTGGGCAGGAGCAGGGAAGACAGTCCCTGCCTGCGGGTGCACCGGCGACCAGCACTGAGATCAATGACGCCCCTGGGCTGAGCAACAGGGTGAGGAGCTGACGTCTGACCTCCCTGGGCTCAGCCAGAGCTGCCTCCAGCCTCCGGGAGGGCGACCCAACCAGAACCTTCTGTCACGCTGGCCACTGGCTTATTGAGAGCAGTAAATCCCTGAGCTCCCCTTCACTGACCAGGGAGGGTCAGGGCAGCGAGCGACATCAGGGGCCTCGGGCAGGGGCTCCCCAAGCCCTACGCTCGTAAACCTTCCAGCTTCTAACTCGTCACCTGTAACAACTCACGCTGCCCGTAATTAGAGGTTCAGTGACTTTCCTTCTCGGGATCACGGAGTCCTCAGCTGCTCCTGGTCTGGCCTCACTTGGTGCAGAACCTGCTTCTACCCTCGAGGATGGGCCCGCGCCCACCAGACCTCCATGCTGGGTGCCGCTTTGGGGCATGGGAGGGGGAAGAGTCGAGGGTCTTAGGCTGGGGATGCCCAGGCTGTGCTGAGGGGGGAAAGACTGCACTTCCTGACAGCCCTGCTGTGGGGGCGGAGACTCAGGGGGAGGGTCCCGGGCCAGGTTCCACTGCCCTGGGGTCCAAGGCCAACTTCTCCTCTGATCAGCTGTGTGACCTTGGCTAAGGTGCTCAACCTCTCTGAGCCTACTGCCTCATCCATTAGTGGGGGTCATGATAGTGCCCACTCCGAGGGGTCGCTGTCAGGATGCAATGGGACCGTGGCTGGAAAGTGCTCTCCTTGGTTCAGTAACCGCTCACGGCTGCTGGAAGGAGCTCACAGCTCTCATCTTGTCCCACACTCCTCTTTCACGATGTTCTTAAGGACACTGTGAGCAGATGGTAACACTCCAGGTGACAGAAAAGGAAACCAAGGCTTGGAGCAGAGCAGGAACTTGCCTAAGGCCTCATGCAACTTCCTGGCCAAGGCCGGAGTTTCCAGACTCAGGCCGACCTGGCCCCCCGATGCTCAGTCCCAAGCCTTGCTGAGAAAGGCTGCTCTTTCTGATAGTTCTCGGCATATTCTTCTCAAGTGGCATTTGACAAATGTCCCCTGAGATCACACACTAGCAGGGTGACCTCGCAGCGAGGGCCCGACTCCTTCCGAGCCGTGCACCAGCCCCGGCCCAGGGGGCAGCCAGGCTGGAGGACGCCTGCGGCTGCACTTGGCTCGAGGAGCCTCCGAGGACTCGGAGCTGAGATCTGGCCCTGGCCTGTCCCCACATCTGCCCTTGAAGCTTAGCACAGTCCCAGAGAAGGGACATCTGGGGCAGGGCGCTGGGGCGACTCGAGGCTCCAGGTAAGTTTCCAATGCAAAGACCAGGAAGAAGCCACACCAGGGACAAGCCTGCATGACTTTGCCTGTGAGTAGATGGTGACAGTGTCACCAGCTGCTGCCCTGTGTCAAGCCCTCACTCTGCATGCCAGCCGCTGAGCTGAGCACCCAGCGTGCACTGTCCTGCTGTGACTGCCCACTAAGGTGGGCTCTGCATTTATACCCATTTCACGGATGAGGAAGCTGAGGCCTGCCCAGGGTCTTGGACACGTGAGAGCTGAGACTGCAGCCCAGGCCTGCCGTCCTGTGGCTGCACCGTCACCTCCTCACCTCTCACCCAATTCGGGAGATGCCAGTGAGCTCCCTCGGGTGAGAGTCAGGAGACTGAGGGGAGAGTCCCCAAGGAGGACACGTGTTTTCTGGTGAGTGCTGTCTGAGTCTTGACAATGCTCTGAGGCAGGTTGAGGGGGCATGCAGAGGCCAGGGGTCCACCCCCGTTCCCTCCCCCAGCCCCCAGGAGCTCCACCCCGTCTTAGAGGGCAGGAGCTAAGCCCAGCGCCAGATGTGGCCTCTCCTTGCTGCCCTGCGTGGCCCACCATGCAGGTGCTGGCACAAAGGGCGGGGGCTGGACTGTGTGCCACCGGGGCAGGGTGGCCTAGCAGTTGGGAGCACTGGCACTGGGGTCACGTGCAGTGAAGCCAGAGCCCCGGCTCTGCAACTCACCAGCTTTGTGTCCTTAAACAAATTACCTTACCTCTCAGTGCCCACCTTTCCTCACCTGTGAAATGAGGCTGAGGATAGCTATGTTTCAGCATTGCTTCTACTACTAAATGAGAAAATGAGAACAAAGAGAGCTGAGATGATAAAACGTGTGCTTTGTGCCATGCGCTATTCTGAACGCTCTAACCTGAACTAGGGAGAGCTGAAGCCCGGGCTGCAGCGCAGGTCAGCTGGATCCAGGATCTGTGCTCTGAGAACTGTGCCCAAATGAACGTGGAGTCCTTAGAATGGGGCCTGGATCTCTTGCCGCCAGGATTTCTCCACGGGGGCTCGGCACATGCCCTGGTCTCAGAACCACCTTGGGCTGGGAAGGGAGGGCAGGGGTCGGGGGGAGGGGTGCATGTTTGAATGACAGATTTTCCAGCCCCCAGATGCTGACCAAATCAGAATCACTGGGGCCTGATCAGCATTTTGAGCAGATACATCTGCCCTCCACCTGGTGATTCTTCAGCCCCCTGAAGAATTAGCATCAGGGACTCCATGTGCCAAGAAGGCAGTCATGAATTTATTTCACCAGTTTCGTGGCTGAAAAGCCTAAGGCCTTGGTTTAAGCCCTGCCACAAAGAAGCCACCATACCACAGACGGGTCACCCACATTCCCCTGCCTCAGTTTCCCCGTATGTCTAACACAGATCCTGGCCCCCCACTGCCCACCTCAAGGGACACATCTGAGCATGCAAAGGTGACGGTGGCTGCAGAGACCGCCTGTGACGGGGCAGGCAGGCCCACAGTCACACGGAACCAGGATCTCATCCCAGCTCTGTCAGTGATGCCATTTTAATTTCCTTACTGTTTCTTTGACTTTAAAATTATTTTCTAAGTAGTTGCCTCAGGGATTACATAGGAATTTAAAATCATCTAGTTCAGAATATTACCAATTTAATTTCAATATTATAAAAAAATATTTGCTTCAATAAAGCCCATTACTTCCCCTCTCCTTTGTGCTACGATCGTCCTGCAAATTACCTTTATATATTATAAGCCCATCAGCACAGATTTATAATTATTGCTTTGTGTAGTTGTCTTTTAAATCAGCTACGAGAAGAAAATAATTACAAAAAATACATTTATACTGTCTTTTATATTTGCCTATGTTGATGCCTTGACCAGGGCTCTTTATTTCTTCACATGGAGTAAAGTTAAGGTCCCGTGTCCTCTCATTTCTGCCTGAGGGCTCTTTTTGGGATCCCTGGTAGGGAAACTGCTAGTGACAGAGTCTCAGTTTTTGCTTATCTGGTAATATCTCAATTTCTCCTTCAGTTTTGAAGGCTAGTTTTCCTGGATATGGAGTTCTCCGTTGACCATTTTTTCTTTAAGTGCTTTGAATACGTCATCCTATTGCTTTTGGGCCTCCAGGGTTTCTGATGAGGAGTCAGCTGTTCATACTGAGGATTCCTTGTATGTAATGAGTTCTTTTCCTCTTGCTGCCTTCAAGACGCTCTCTTTATCTTTGGCTTTTTGAGTTTATTAGTGTCTAGTGAATATCTCTCTGAATTTGTCCTATGCAGAGTGTTTTGAGCTTCTTGGATGTGTAGATTAATGGCGACATCAAATTTAGGAAAATTTCAGCTATTATTTTTTCAAATATTCTTTCCCATCTTTCTCTTTTCTTCTCCTTGTGGGAGTCCCATTATGCGTATGCTTGATAGTACCCCACAGGTCTCTGAGGCTCTGTTATTTTCCTTCATGCTTTTTTCTGTCTGTTCTCAGAATAGACCAGGTAATCCCAATTGACCTGTCTTCAACTTCAGTGGTTTTTTTCTGCCAACTTAAACCTGCTGTTGAGTCACTATTGAATTTTTCATTTCAGTTACTGTAGTTCTCCAACTTCAGAATTTCTATTTGATTCTCTTTAAATGCAATTTCTGTCTCTATTGATATCACTATTTGGTGAGACATCATTCATATACTCCTTTAATCCTTCAGACATGGTTTCCTTTAGTCATTTGAATATATAAAATAGCTAATTTAAAGTCTTTGTCTAGTAAGTCTAACCTCTTGGCTTCCGCAAGGACACTTTCTGCTGATTGCCTTTTTTCCTGTGCACAGGCCATAGTTTTTTGTTTCTTTGCACGTCTTGTAATTTTAAATAATCTACTGGGGCAATTCAGGGAATCAGATTTCCACTGCCCTCCTTGGAATTTGTTGTTGTTGCATTGGCCCTGCTGCTGCTTCTTAGCTTAGTGAAGTTCCTGAACTAATTCAGTAAAGTCTGTATTTCCATTACGTGTGACCATTGAAGTCCCTGCTCACATAACTTAGTGGTCAGCCAATGATTAGACAGAGATTCCTTAAGTGCCTTGAACAATAAGTCTCTGACTCTTTGCCGTGAGGCCCTGTGTGTTGCTGGGGCACACTTTCAACACTCTGGCAGTTACAGTTCTGCCTTAGCCCTGTACCTCTTGTTTGCACTGAGCCTCAACATCAGTCAGAGGTGAGACATTAGGGCCTTCACAGGTCTTTCCTGGGTCTAGGCTCAGACCTGCACATACACAAGTCCTTCTAGATCCCTAGGAATATATGGAAACTTTTCAGAGCCCCCTATGTATGGATATTTAATTCCTCTGCTCCTTCTTTCAAGTTTTTCGGCTAGCATCTTGTTTGCCTCCACTGGTATCACTGTCTCAGGAAGCTGAACTGTTAAATGATTGTCACTGATTGTTTTTGACAAACACCCTGGGGATAAAACTTCCCCTCGTGACAAGAGCTCTGACTCAGGACAAATAGTGATAAGCCTTGTGAATAGGGTATCTTCAGTGAGCTTCTGGACAGTAGAATGGTGACAACTCTCTGGGTCTTCGGATGAGCATCGAAGCTGGTCTACCCCTCAAGGCTGCTGTGCTGACGGCTTTCACAGCTTCTGTGGTTGCAAGGCTGATTTTCAAGTCTGCTGCAGAGCTGGGTGGAGAGAGAGATGAAAATAGAGCAAGTTAAATATCATTGAAGCTCTCTGTTCTTCCTGAGATTCAGCCGTTTTTCTTGAATAGATGTTCCTTAGATTGTTGCAAACCTTTAGTTAATTTCTGTAGTTTCTGAAAAAGTTGATTTTGACAATTTTATCAGTGTCCTTGCTGATTTTATGGAGGAGCAGAATTTTTAGAGGTCCTTTCTTTGCCATTGCAGAAGTCCTGTCTTAAGGGCAAATATTTTTGCTATTACTATTTTTTATAACAGCTTTATTGACATATAATTCACATCATAAAAATAACCCATTTAAAGTGTACAATTCAATAATATTTAGTATATCACAGACGTGTACAACCATCACAACAATCCATTTTAGAACATTCTCGTCGCTCCATAAAGAAACTCCATAAACTTCAGCTATCATTCCCTATTGGCCCATCACCCCAACCTTAAGCAATCACTAATCTGCTTTCTCTGTATATTTGTTTCAAGCTTCTGGGCATTTCTGTAAATGGACTCATAAGTGGTCTTTTGTGCCTGGCTTCTTTTACTTAGCATAATGTTTGCAAAGTTCATTCATATTATAACATGTATTAATACTTATTCTTTTTTATGATTGAATAATATTCTGTTCTATGGATAAATCACATTTTGTTTACCCACTCATCAGCTAGTAGACATTTGGGTTATTTCCCCCTTTTCACTATTATGAACAATGCTGCTATAAACGTTTGTGTACACACTTTTGTGTGGACATATGTTTTTGTTTCTCTTGGATATATATGAGGGAGTGGAATTAGAGGGTCATGCAATAACTCTGTGTTTGACAGTTTGAGGAAGTACCAGACTGTTTTCCAAATGGCTGTATCTTCTACATTCCCACCAGCAATGTATAAGAGTTCCAACTTCTTCACATCCTTGCCAACACTTGTTATCATGTGAATTTTCTATTCTAGTGGGTATGAAATGGTATCTCATTGTGGTTTTGATTTGCATTTTCCTGATAACTAATCATATGGAGCATCTTTTATGTGCTTATTGGCCATTTATATATCTTCTTTGGAGAAATGTATATTCAAATCCTTTGACCATTTTTATTGGATTATTTGTCTTTGTTTTTGTTGCATTATAAGGGTTTTGTATATATTCTATCCTTATTAAGTATATGATTTGCAAATACATTCTCCCAGTCTTTGGCTTGTCTTTTCACTTTTTTGACAGTGTCCTTTGAAGAACAAAAGTTATTTCTAATTTTTACGAAGTCCAGCTTACTTATTTTTGTTTTGTTACTCATGCTTTATGTGTCATATCTAAAAATTTGTTGCCAAATCTGAGGTCATGCAGATCTACCCTATGTTTTCTTCTAAGAGTTGGGTTTTTTTAAAGATTGACACCTGAGCTAACATCTGCTGCCAATCTTCTTTTTTTTTTTTTTTCCTTCTTCTTCTTCTTCTCTCCAAAGCCCCCCAGCACATAGTTGTATATTCTAGTTGTGAGTGCCTCTGGTTGTGCTATGTGGGACACCACCTCAGCATGGCCTGACAAGGGGTGCCATGTCTGCACCCAGGATCCAAACTGGTGAAACCCTGGGCCACTGAAGCAGAGTGCACAAGCCTAACCACTCGGCCATGGGGCTGGCCCCTCTTCTAAGAGTTTTATTGATTTAGCTCTTATATTCATGTCTGAGCCACTTTGAGTTATTTCTAGCTTACAGTGTAAGATAAGGTCCAGCTTCTTTCTTGTGCATGTGGCTGTCCGGTTGTTGCAGGACCATTTGTTGAAAAGACTATTCTTTACCCATTGAGTGGTCTTGGAACTCCTGTTGAAAATCACTTGACCACAGACATGTGAATTTATTTCTGGACTCTCAACTCTATACTGTTTATCTATATGTTTGTCCTTATGCCAGTTCTATGCTGTCTTTATTACAGTTGCATGTAGTAAGTTCTGAAATGAGAAAAATCCTCCTACTTTGTTCCTCTGTTGCAAGATTGTTTTGGCTATTCTGGGTCACTTGCAATTCCACATGTATTTTAGAATCAGCTTGTTGATTTCTACAAAGAAATCAGCTGAGATGCTAATAGAGATTATATTGACTCTGTTGATCAATTTGGAGAGTACTGCCATGTTAACAATATTGGGTCTTCCAATCCATGAACATAGAATGTTTTTCGATTTATTTAGTTCTTCAATTCCTGTCAATAATGCTTTGTAGTTTTCAGAGCATAAGTTTTGCACTTCTTTTGTTAGATCTATTCCTAAGTATTTTATTCTTGTTGATGCTATTGTAAATGTAATTGTTTTCTTAATTTCATTTTTGGATTGTCCCTTGCAAATGCGTAGAAATGTATAGAAATACAATTGTTTTTGTATATTGATCTTGTCTCCTACAACTTTACTGAACTTGTTTATTAGTTCTAATAGATTTTTAGTGGATTCCTGAGGACTTTCTATGTACAAGAGCATATCATCTGCAATTGAAGAGAGTTTAACTTCTTGCTTTCTAATCTGAGTGACTTTCCTTTCTTATTTTTTGCCTAATGACTCTGGTTATAACCTGTGGGACCATGTTGAACAGAAGTGGGCGTGCCCACAGTCACCCTGGTGTGACAGTGGTTTTGGCAGGGCCCTCTTTAACCGTCTCTTTCCCTGATCGTACCCAGCTGTTAAGGTCCACTAATTGTTGGCTGGTTACTCTGTGGGTTTCAACAATGCTCTGGAACATAATTTGCTTCACAGACAAATTTAATGAAAATTGGGCTCCTTCGAAGGGGTTGTTCGGTGGGTCAGTGTTTGGGATTTATTCTGACTCCAGGAGGGTTCTTCCCACCTGTCTGTTTCCCTGGTTCCTTCTGGCAAAACAGCCAGCCTCCAGCTTAGCCTGGGTCTCCCATGAATCCATCAATCTCTTCCCAATTGCCTTTCACAACTTCCACTGATTTGACAGTTTCCTTACACTTGAACTCCTCCATATTCTGTTGCAAATAAAGTCGGTTTATCTTAGGGGAGGGTGATTTGCTGTTCTCTATTCTATGCCCAGCTTCTCCCCCTGAGCAAAATCTCTCAGTCTTAGCTCTAGTTCTGGCAGTGGGGACAATGGCACATTTCTCTCTGAGCGGCATCCACATTTCATGATCTGAGTGCTTAGTGGATGGGGCAGCATCAGCCCAGGGTCTCTTGGGTTTGCCTTTCTCAGTCTGCAGCTCCCACCTCATGACCCAGGGCAAGGGCAGGCAGGGCCCATTATTCTCAGTGATGCTGCACTCAAGATCCTGCCTTGGTCCCATGAGTGGGTGGTGGGCAGAAGAAGGGAGCTGCCCCTTCATCCTCAATCTCCCAGAACTTAGCCTTGGCAGTAGGTAGCTGGGGGCAGGGTGAGAAATGCTGACGACCTGCCCCTCCTGGGAAGACAGGTCTGGCTGGGAGCTGCACGGAGAGGGGCCCTGTGCTCCTGCTGGACCAGTCCTGAGTGCGGCTTCCATCCTGTGGAGCCAGGAAGCTGTGGTAGGGACATGAGTCTTTGTTCAGATATCACAGGCTCTTGCAATTCTTATCAATTTGTGATAGATTTTCTTAAATGAATGTTTTTTTCCTTTGCTTTATGTCTATAGGGCCATTTCTAGAGACTTTAAATGTTTGGGTTTTAGGGTTTTTAAAGCAATTTTTCACAGAAAAATGAGTCTGTGGAGCTCCTAATGCTGTCATGCCGGAAGTGGAAAATCGCTATTATTACTTTTTAACTCTTCCCCTCAAACGTGCTCCCCTCCCACCGAGGGGTGCCATCATGCACGGAGTCGCCGGATGAGAGTGCTCAGTGTTGGAGCCCTCGCTGCTCTTCTCAGACTTGATCTCCCCCGGCACGTGGAAGCGTTGACTTCTGGGGCATCCAGGTCAGCGGGGCTTGTTGGGTGACCAGCTCTGGCCGACTCATTGAGAGTGGGAGTTACATGCTTCAATTCCGGCTGGGGCATTTAAATGCCAGCATAAGACACTCCAAATGCCAGAGTTGTTGTCCCTTCTGCCATGGTGACAGGAAACTTCCCAGACAGCGGCTCCTTCGCTGTTCTGGCATCTGAGTGAAGGACATGTAGAACAGAGCCACAGCCTACCCTTGATGGACATGCGGCCCGAGCAGGAGACTAGAAGCCTCCCGCAACTCTCAGTAAGGAGATAGCAGCATGACCACTGGCCGAGCTGTGTTCCGTGCTGGGCGCCGCTGCTGGCATCGTACAGAAGGGGAACCGGGAGCTTAGCAAAGTCAACTCATTTGCCTGAACCCCTGGGAAGCAGGGAGTTGGGGAGTGAACCCAGGTATGGTCCACGGCCCTTGCTCTCAATTGCTCCCCCAGTGACCACACCAGCAACGGACCCTGCCGGTCTCATCCCCCGCCTCCTGGGATGGCTCACTCCGTGCCGATTGGCTCTGACATCAGAAAGTACTTGGTCCCTTTAAATTCTGACCTGCATCCTGGAACATTCTGCCCACTGGCCCTTGTTTTGCCCTCTGGAGCCACACGGAATGACTCTAATCTTCTCAGAAACTGCAAAATAAATTTAATAAACTCCACTAAAGTGTGTAATCTCCTAGACAGGATGCAAAAGTTCTGTCCTTTGGACTTTTTTTGTAATTACTAGCACCACGGAAATTGCAGGGATTAGCGACTTGGCTGGAGATGAGACGGATTGTGTCACCAAGAAATGCAAATGAACCGAAACTCCTGCACAACAAGGCTGGCGGGGATTTGCATTAAATTAGGGGACCAGGCAAATCCAGGACCATTAACTTCGTGGGAACCGACGGTGATCTTGTAGGGTTTATTTAGGAAACTCAGACGCAGGGAGATTTGAGGTCTTTCTTTAAAAAACAAATCCATTACTAACATGATACTCAAGGGTGAAATGCTGACAGGTTTTCCTCTAAGATCAGGAAACAAAAAGGATGCCCACTTTCACCACTTCTATTCAACACAGTACTAAAAGTCCTAATTGGAGCAATCAGGCAAGAAAAGAAATAAAAGGCATCCAAAAAGGAAAGAAAGAAGTAAAATTATCATTATCTCGTTCACATGACATGATCTTATATATAGAAAACCCCAAAGATTACACTCACACAACACAAACCTGTTAGAACTAATAAACAAATTCAGCAAAGTTGTAGGGTACGAAATCAACTGATAAAAATCAGTTACATTTCTATACACTAACAATGAACAACCTGAAAAGGAAATTAAGAAAATGGTTCTGTTTACACTAGCATCAAAAACAATAAAATACTTAGGAATTAGGTTAATCAAGGAAGTGAAAGACTTGTATGCTGAAAACTACAAAACAATGCTGAAAGAAATTAAAGAAGATATAAATAAATGGAGACACATCCCATGTTCATGGATTGGAAGGCTTAACATTATGCACCTAATATGGATCTTAAATCAATGTTAAGATGTCATTGCCATCCAAAGAAATCTACAGATTCAGCGCAATCCCAAAGACTTTTGTTTTTGCAGAAATACAGTCATGCGTTGCCTAGCAACGGGATATGTTTTGAGAAACGCATCAGGCAATTTCATCATTGTGCGAACGTCATAGAGTGTACTTACACAAACCTAGAGGGTACAGCCTACTACACACCCAGGTTATATGGTATTAATCTTACAGGACCACTGCCGTATATGTGGCTGCGTGACTAGAAAAATCCATCTTAAAATTTACCTGGAATCTCAAGGAATCACTAATAGCCAAAAACAACCTTGAAAAAGAAGAACGAAGTTGGAGGTCTCATAATTCCTGATTTCAAAACTTACTACAAAGTTACAGTAAACAAAACAGCATGGCACCCGCATAAAGACAAACATATAGACAAAAGAAATAGTATAGAAAGCCCAGAAATAAACTCTTACATATATGATTTTCAACAAGAGTTCCAAGACCATTCAATGGAGAAAGGACAACCTGTTCAACCACTGGGAAAACTGCATGTTCACATGCAAAAGAATGAAGTTGGACTCTTACCTAACACCATGTATAAAAATGAACTCAAATGGATCAGAGACCTAAATGTAAGAGCTAAAACTATAAAACTCTTAGGAAAAGACGAAGGGGAAAATTTCATGACATTGGATTTGGCCATGATTTCTTGGATATGACACCAAAAACACAGGCAACAAAAGAAAAACATAAATTGTACTTCATCAAGATTAAAAAACTTTTGTGCATCAAAGGACATTATCAATCATGTAATAAGGCACCCCACAAAATGGGACAAAATATTTGCAAATCGTATATCTGGTAAGGGATTAATATCCGGATTATATTTTCTAAAAACCTCCTGAAACTCAATTACAAAAAAAACTTCAAAAATGGGCAAAGGACTTGAATAGGCATTTCTTCAAAGAAGATATACAAACGGCCAATGAGTACTTGAAAACGTGCTCACAAACTAAAAATTAGGTAAATGCAAATCAAAACCACCATGAGACACCCCTTCACATCCATTAGGAGGGCTAGCATCAAAAAAATAGAGAGTAATGAGTGTTGAGGGTGGAACCCTTGGGCATTGCTGGTGGGAATGTAAAGTGTGAGGTGAGTGTGGAAAAGAGTATCACAGTCCTTAAAAAAAAAAACATAGAATATGATCCATCAAGTCCACTTCTGAAAGTAAAGAACTGAAAGTAGAGACTCAAAATATATTTGTACACCAATGTTCAGCATTATTTATGATAGCTAGAAGATGGAAACCACTCCAATGTCCATCAACAGATGAATGGATAAAAAATATGGTAGATACATATAATGGAATGTTATTCAGCCTTAAAAAGTAGTGAAATTCTGACACATGCCACAACATGGATGAACCTTGAAGACATTATGCTAAGTAAAATACGTCAGACACAAAAGATCAAATATTATATGACTCCACTTATATGATGTACCTTGAATAGTCAAATACTTTGAGACAGAAAGTAGGACAGTGGTTACCAGGTGCTGGGGAAAAGGGAAAATGAAGATTCATTGTTTAAGCATAGAGTTTCAGCGTGGAATGATGACGAAATTCTTGAGATGGATGGTGGGGATGGTTGCGCAACACTGAACTGTACATTTTAAATGGTTAAAATGGTAAACGTTATGTTACGTCTATTTTACCACAATTAAAAATGTAAAATACATACAAACACACATACATAATTGACATTTTGTATGTGTGTGATTTTTTTCAGTTTTGTTGAGAAATAATTGACAAACATCACTGTATAAGTTTTAGGTGTACGGCGTGATGGTCTGATTTACACATCTTGTGAAATGATTGCCATGGTAGGTTCAGCTAACATCCATCATCTCATAACAAGAGAAGAAGGAAGAAAAGAAAAATGAAAAATAATTTTCTCCTTGTGATGAGAACTCCTAGGGTTTACTCTCTTAACAACTTTCTTATCTGTCATACAGCAGTGTTAACTATAGTCGCCACATTGCACATCACACCCCCGGTACTTATTTATCTTATAACTGGAAGTTTGTGCCTTTTGGCCACTTTCCTCCAATTCCCCCTCCCCATACCTTCTGCCTCTGGTAACCGTAAATCTGATCCGTTTTTCTATGAGTATTTTTTTGTTTTTAGATTCCACATACATAAGTGAGATTACACAGTATTTATCTTTCTCTGTCTGGTTTATTTCACTTAGCACGTTGTCTTCAAGGTCCATCCATGTTGTCACAAATGGTGGGATTTCCTCATTTTTTATGGTTGAATAATATTCCATTGTGTATGTATACCACCACTTCTTTATCCATTCACCCCCTGATGGACACTCAGGTTATTTCCATATCTTGGCTGTTGCAAATAACACTGCAATGAACATGGGGGTGCAGAGAGCTTTCTGAGTTAGTGTTTTCATTTCCTTTGGATATGTTCATAGAAGTGGAATTGCTAGGTCATACGGTAGTTGTATTTTTAATTTTTTAGGGAACCTTCATACTGTTTTCCACAATGGCTGCACCAACAGTGCACAAGGGGTCCCTTTTCTCCACATCCTTGCTAACGCTTGTTATCTCTTGTCTTTTTGATAACAGCCATTCTAACAGGTGCGAGGTGATCTCTCATTGTGGTTTTGATTTGCATTTCCATGATAATTAGTGATGTTGAGCATCTTTTCATGTACCTGTTGGCCTTTTGTATGTCTTCTTTGGAAAAATTCAGGTTCTTTGCCCATTTTTTAATTGGGTTATTTGTTTTTTCACTATTGAGTTGTATGACTTTTTAAATATACTTTAGATATTAACCCCTTATCAGATATATAGTTTGCAAATATCATGTGAATTTACATTTTAACCAAAGAATGCTGAAAGAATCCTTAGAGATCCTCTAGGCAGGTTGGACACATTTATCCGGTACCACTGCCCCTTCCCCCGTACCCCCCATCCCCAGGGGGCAGGAGGCTTAAGGACATGCACCTGGTCCCCGGGAACCTGGGGCTAGAATGCAGGCTTCCTGATGCTTCTCCCAGTGGCCTTCCCACCGCATCACTTAATCTTGGTTCCCCCTCAGCTGTGATGATACAAGGTATCCGACGGTCATGAGGGCAGTAGGCAGCACCGTGCTGGTAAGAGCAGAGCCTTCTCTCCGTGGCACCTGTGTGGTCCCCAGGAGACAGTGGGCTGTGCGCGCCGGAGCACGCCTGAGCCTCCCAGCCTCTCTTTCAAACCCCAGCTCACATACGGCAGCACGCGCATCACAGCTTCCTATCACATGCCCATAGCAGACATGCCCCACTAAATGTAGACCTGACCTTACGATCCTTCTCAATACGGGAGTTCACATGTGGTGGAAATCTGTCTCATTCCTCAGTCTTCAAAAGCTGCGTCCATCACCCAGGAGGAGGAGGCAGAATGAGCTTCCTCATGTCTTTCCAAAACTCTTGTTGAACACCTGTTATGTGCCGTGTGCTTGGTTAGGGAGTTTACTAGTATTACCTCAGGTAATCCCCTCAACCAAGCTAAGTGATCCCTGTCTTACACCTGGGAAAGCTGAGACTCTGAGTTACAAAGAGACTTGCCTGGGCTGCCTGCTGGGCTTTCACAGAACTGGAATTCAAACCCAGGGCTCTCTGACTCCTCCACTGTTTGTGGCTGGAAAGCCTCTAATACCGGTTGGGCAAACGGGTTTCATTGCACAGGCCAATGTCGGTTGGTTGATTGTGTTTTCTTAATACGTTGCCTTCAAAAGGAGTTTGGGGCTGAGTTCAGGATCAGGAAGGAAGTGCTGTGATGGATCAGTGGTGTCTGCCGTGGGAGTGCAGAGGTACAGCATGAAGGCCCTGCATCCGTGCTGAAGCCTTGTGCACGCCAAAACCCAGTGCACAAGAGAGTTCCAGGTCACACGTCAGGATCTGTCCCTGAGGTGGAACAGGGTACCTGTGAGCATGGCCTGCTCTTGCCTACCATGCCGTGCAGTCTGGTTCCACTATTCAGCTCTGGGCCCTCCAGTTCTCTGCTCTGCTCCCAGGGGACATCACTTCACCACTCCGCCAGGTTGATATTGGGATGGAAAGAGATCACGGATGAGAAAGTACTTGACGTGTGGGTGAAAACGGTAGAGTAGACACACCCATCTTTCACTCCCCTCTCTCAAAACCAACCTAAAACAACAAAAACAAAAACAAAAATGAAAAACAGATGGGATGCCTTTTCATAATGAATTATACCAGAAATTGCCTACAACTCCAGCCACAAAATCTGTAACATATCTGCTAAGTGTTGTCAAATCTGTATTAGAACAAATGAAGAAGCTGAGAACCTGCATGAACATCCTCAGGCTGGGGTAGCAGCTAGTTTCATTAAAATGAAGTATGCCCAACGTGAGTGCTTTACCCAAAAATTCTTCGCTTAAAGTGCTAAGACCCTGACAGGCCCCCAGGGGAGTGGAGGCCGCCCCAGGACATCCAGGTGTGTGCTGCTGGTCAGCAGGGAGGGAGAGCTGAAGGAGAAGCCACACTGACGGGGCACTTCCTGGGCCCCAGGCTCCCCGCCTGGGCACAGCCAGAGGCAAGGTGGGGAGAGAAGGGGAGGGACCGGCCAGACCTGGGTCACGGTCCCCAGAGGCTGTGACATGAAGAGCTTTGCTGTGGCCACACTGACCGCTGGGTGTCAGACACTGAGCCGTGCTCTCACAGCAAAGGAAACAACTGATGTGGAGAGAGTCTAAGATGACAGAACCGAACGGAAGCTGCAGTCTGCCCGAGGCCGTCCTCCCCACACCTTCCCACACCACCCTCCATCCAAAAACAAGCTAAGAAGAAACCCACACAGGAACTGTGCATGGATGCTGCAAAAAGGGAAAGAGAACATAAACAAAGGCAGATATGGAAAATACGCCACAAGAAATAGAGAAACACATAAAAAAAAACCCCTGCTTTTTGTAGCACCAAGAAATGATAGACAACATTATATCTCTTTTTTAAAAAACTCAAATGGATTGAAGTAAGGGCTTACAAAATAACAGCACAAAATTAAATTAAGCTGTCTGTGCATAGGTGTGAAATGGAATAGAGAAAAAGAAACGGCAGAGAAACATGTTAGAAACACCAAAAAAAAGAAAAGAAAAATAGGCATGATTAACACACTGTAGGAAATACTGTGAACAAGCTTGAATTAACTAGAAAAGAACTTTTTTTTTCAAAGATTAGAAAGAAAAGGATAGGTCTGCAAGACAAAGACTGTCAAATATACAGTCATACAGAGAGGTAAGGGGCACGCCAAATTTAAGAAATAATTAGAGAAAAAAAATCTTGAAGGTAAAAAAAAAAAAAACCTCATAAACCCGAATCTGCAGATCAAAACTGCATAATATCTTTCAATAAAAAACTGATAAAAATATGTCAACATAAAAACATATCTGAATGATACAATTGAGATTCAAAAATAGAGTCTCATTGGCCAATTCACAGGGGTGGTGAGATCAGGTGGGCACAGACTTCTCCACGGCGGCACCAGAAGACAACAGAACAACATCCACATGGGTCTGAGGGCAAGAAAATAGAACCACACAGTTTTATACCCAGCCAAGTGGATTTCGCAGAACCCCCGGGAACAGACACTTTGTCTCAAGTGCTCAGTAATAGATACTTTGTCTCAAGTATTCAGTAATAGACACTTTGTCTCAAGTGTGGGGCTACTCAGGCAACAACCTTCATGAGTCTTTCTTGAAAACATGCCATTAACAAACACATTGAGAAAAAGATGAAGAACTCAGGAAAGGCCCGGCCAGGGGTGTGTGTGGTGGGGCTTGGGAGGAGGAGAGGACTATGGCTGAGTACTGAATCCATACAAACGCAGAGCAAAGTCTGAGTCTAAACAGTTGGCGATTGTGATTTCAAAGCAGCATGAAAGAGTAAAAGCTTGATACAATCTGACAAAATCAGGAGGCGGTGGGACGGAAGGTGAAAAGTATAGCTGCACAATTTTCCGAATCTGTTTTCCAACAAGTTATCCCGTACGGTGTAAAAGTTGAACCAGGAATTAGTTTAAAATCATGGCAACATCTTAGTGGTTTTCAATTTTTTTCTTCTTAACTGTAGAAGGATACGTCTTCTGTGAAGCAAAATTTATTGAAAGTTCATAATTCCTTCAGTTTTACCACAATTTCCATTTCTTCTCTTAAATTCAAGGAAACACATGATACCGTCTCAATCCCGTGGTTGTCCCTGTTAGTCTCTCTCTTCTGTCATATCCTTCATATCCTCATGGAGATATGCTTGGAATTTGTCCACAAATGTTTATCACACATGTTTCTGGGTGATGGAGATGCTTGTTTACTTTCTTCTTTGTTTTGTCTAGTATTTCTTGAATTAATTTTCACAAGGTATATTTGTCATTTTTACAAGAAAAATCCTTACTCTTTAATTAAAACAGAAAGAGAAGGATCAACAGTGGCACCCCTAGGAGGTTGATATTTTATTTGTTTATGCCCTGTTTTACTAGCCTAAGGAGTTGAGGCAGTTCCAAAAAATACATACAATGCAAAAGTGTAATAGAAAGAACTGGAAGTTGGAGAAAAGAGATGCAGACAAAACAAGATTGTTAAGGATAATTAGGTGCACAGAGATGCATGCCATTCATTCCTGTGCCACTGCGAGAGGGCAGCCGTAGGCCTGCCTTGGGCTTCCTAGCTGCCAAAGCGAAGAAAGAAACATGCTCTTTTATATGATGGTCAGGGCCCAGATGGGCTCTCTCTGCCCTTCGCAGCCCCTGGCTGGCCTGGGGACAGCTGTGGTTTCTTATTAACAAATCCTCCAGGCTGATCTCAGTCCTCGGGGAGCCCCTGCAGCCCCAGCCCCCTGCTCCATGTCCCGTGCACACTCAGCTGCCACCAGTGACTCAGCCCATTTCCACGTCTGCCGAGTCCCTTCAGACTGACCTTCAGGGCAGACTGGCTGGCCGCTTGGCCTTTCTTCCAGCCACCCTCTGGGACACTCTCTGCTCTATTTCCTGCAGCCTCCAGCTCTGCCGTCCACAAGCCAGTCCTGTCCCTCCCCAGGCTTGCAGAGCCTACACTTGGATCTTTCTACCCCGGCTTCCATAGGCATGTGTCAGGGGCAAACTCGGACTCCAGCTCCTCTGTAGGGACCTGGACGTGTGTCCGAGATTGTGTTCATTTGAAGGCATCCCCCGAGACAAGGGCTGGAAAGGGTCCCCAGGAAACACCGTGGGAGGGAGATGGGACAGGGGAGGGTGTGACTAATCGGGGCTCAGTCTTCCTGGGGACTCTTGGAGAGACCCATGTTGAGCACATCTGGGGACAGAAGCTGGTGTTTATTCCTGTTGGTTTGAACCATGGGGGTGTAGAGTTCCAGGGGGCCCCGCAGGGCAGCTGAGCAGCCTCCCACCACCGGAGAAAGTCCTCAGACAAGTGGCCCAGGAGAGTCCCCATTCCCAGGGATGCTACCTGCATGCGTGGGAACTGTCCCCTGCAGCCGCTGGTGACCTCAGAGGTGGCTGAAGTGGAACTAGTCCTGGGCTTGGGGATACATGGTCTCCTTTGCATTCCCAGCACCTTCTCCACATCAAGGAGACCCTTCACTTTTTAGTGTCTTGGTCCCCTGGTGGTTTGCTTGGGAGCTCAGCAGTCAAGTTGGCCCTACCCCTTCCTAGCTGTGTGTCCTTAGACGACTTCCTTAACCTCTCTGAGTCTTCATTTCCTCACCTGTAAAATAGAGCAGAGAGCCTCCCTCAGAGGCATGGCACAGGGCAAATAGAGGAGGTGCGTGGGAAGGGACACAGTAAGTGCTCAATAAACGGGCCCTGTTACTGGTATCATGGCTGGGGCAGCTTTTGCAGACTGAGGTGCCACCAGACTCTTTGAGGCAGTCACGTCACCCCTCTCCTGGGGACTTACCGCTCTGAAGTCCCTCCTGACAGCTCCCCAGGGGCCTGTCCTCAAAGGGCTGGCAGGACACGGCCCTGTCAAGCGCCCCCTCCTTGTCCCTGCGCCCAGGTGGGCTCCTGCTTCTCCCACATCCTGGGACCCTCTCGCCTGCCTCCCCTGCTCCCTGATGGCATTCGGGGCTGTCAATTGTCCCCCAGATGTGTCACGTCTGACAGAAACCAAAGCTGCTGTTTGGACAAGAGCTGGAGGAAGCTGGCCGAGAGTTCTACAAAAACTGACAGGAAGATGCTGGAGCTCCGGAGAGGAGCAAGGGGAGGCCTCGGGGAGCATCGAGCATCACCTGGGCAGGAGCTTCAGGCCTGAGAGAGACAACTGAGGGGGCAGGGGTGACATGGCACTGTCTGGACAGGGTGACCCGGGTGACACCACCGCTCCCCCACTTCCGTCAATCCCATGCTGGGCGAAGGCCACTGAGCTCACACTAGGACCTGACCCTCCTGCCCCGTGACACTGCACCCTCTTCCTCCCCTCCCCCCACCTGCCCTGAGAGGCGGCAAAGGGCTCTCCCCATCGCACAGACAAGGACAGGACCTCTGACAGGTGACGGATGAGACTTACCCACGGTCTCACAGCTCGTATGTGCCAGAGCTGGGACTCTGCCCTGGGCTCATGCAGCTGTGGCTGTGGGGCACGGTTCCCCCAGGCGCAGCGGCCAGAGCAAGACCCTCAGCCCCATAAGAGCTCTCGTGACCACGGTCCTCACTTTGTTCCTGGCATTTCAGGGCTGTTTCTCACCAGCCACTCCTTTGCTCTTAAACCCTGTGTGATACATCAGGCAGTGATGGCCATGTCCACTTGTCAGATGAAGAAACTGAGGCCCAGGGAGGGGATCTGACTTGTCTGGAGCCCCCATGGGTGTTAGTGGTGGAGGCAGGACTGGAGGCCTGGCCATGGAGCCCATGAGCACAGGTGAGAAGCTGAAGGCAGGGACGCAGGCCCAGGGGTGAATCAGGGAGGGCTTCCTGAAAGAGGCAGGCTCAGAGCCAGCTTGGGAGGACTGAAAGGAGGGGCTTGCTGAGAAAGGGGCTCAGAACTGAGGGGCGAGGTGAGCTCGGGTACACAGAGCAAAGAGGGCTGTTTTCTCTCTGGACTGCGCAGAACATCTGAGATTGGGGAGGGGCCTCGGAGTCAGGGCCCAGGCTTCAGACGAGAGCTGAGACCCTCGGGGGACTCATCTATCTGGGGCGTGTTGCCCGTTTACAGGCCAGAGACGGAGCCGCAGAGAAGTGAAGTCACTGGCCCCAGTGTTGCTCCCCAACTGGGCCACCCCAGTCTTCTCAGGTTCCTGGCCCCTCCCCGGCCCCCGCCCTGCTGAAGCCACCAGGGGCACTGTGGCACTGTCTCTCCCAGTCAGCAAGGCCCCGACCCCAGCCTGGACCCAGTCACGCTCAGCGAGGCCGCCAGCCCCTGGCACCTGCTCAGACGGGGACAGTCATTTCACATTCGAGCTCCAGGTTGGTTTTCTCCGACTCCTGCTGGCCTGTGTGGAGTCTGACCATCTGTCCTGCACCCGAGGGTGACCGTCACCTTCCCCAGCAGGAGGGGGCCGGGAGCACCTGTGCCTGTGGGGCCTGCCTGGGGATGGCACGGGGAGCCGGGTGC
Source organism: Equus przewalskii (assembly GCF_037783145.1). Classification (NCBI taxonomy): domain Eukaryota; kingdom Metazoa; phylum Chordata; class Mammalia; order Perissodactyla; family Equidae; genus Equus; species Equus przewalskii. Next base: position 26,170,746 of record NC_091832.1, on the reverse strand, counting down.
GAGGAAGGGAGCCAGGTGAAGGCCGAGCTGGGGGAAGCCGTTGGGGAGAGGATGGGCCAAGATCTCAGGAGTCTATTAGCAGAGGTCACTCTGCCTCTCTGGGCCTCAGTTTCCCCATCTGTAGACCGGAGGTGAGGTTTGGACCGCCTGGTCCCTGCCAGCGCTCACATTCCAGGGTCTCCACGGGGGTTGTTGTGAGGATTAGAATAACTCATAGGCGTAAAGCTCTTAGAACAGGACCTGGCACACAGCAGGCGCTCACTAAATGCTCATGGTTGTTAGTCTAGACTTCAGGGAAGGAGGTTGGCCCTGGGTAGCGCATTTGCCTCCGTCATCGCAGGCCAAACCCTAGTGAGAGAGGCTGAGGGACCTGCCCGGGGTCACCCAGCAGGAAAAGCAGGAGAAAGCGTCAAAGCCGACTCTGCCAGCCCTGAGGCCTGGGCTCTTAGGGGCTCCCCTAACACCCACCGACCGGAGCCACTGATACGTCACTGCCAGGTGGACACCAACTGGCTTCCTCTGGGGAGGGGTCAGCCAGAAGCAGGCTGTCCTCACAGCGTGTGGACTCTGCCCCAACTGTCCCCTCCCCAGTCCTGGTCCAGGCCACTGTCACCTCGGACCACAGCCCTACAGCAGCCTCTTCTCTGGCCTCCCTGCCTCCACCTCTCCTTGGCCATCTGACCAAGTCACCTCCGTGACCCCCAGGCCCCTCAGGATAAGGTCACACCCCTCAGCCTGGTACCCAAGGCCCTCTCGCTCTGGCCCCCACTGACACATCTCCACTGTGCCCTTGTGGTCCAGCCTCCCTGGACCGTTCCCCCATTAATCCAGGCCTTTGCCCATCCTGCTCCTTCTACCACGGATGCCGTTTTCTGACTTCTGTGCTGGGAAAACTCCTATTCATCCCTCACAGCCCAACTCAGGGTTTACACCCTCTTTGGAGTCTCATCTGACAGCCTCAGGGCTGATCACCCACCCCTGTGACCCCTTCTCTCCCACTCCCCAGCTCCTCATGCCCCGAGCCTGTGGGACCATGGTCGGCTGTTTACACTCTGTCACCCAGGGGGTCTGGGAGGGTTGCCAGGGCTGAAGCCATGTTTGGTTCACAGCTTCAGCGCCAGGGCCTAGCCTGGGCCCGGCACACAGTGTGCACATAGTTTACCATCCATTCACTCATTCATTCATTCAAGAGTCTGTGCTGAGCACTCATTATCATGCCCAGCTGGCTTCTAGGAGCTGGGGCTGCAGCCTCGAGCGGGTCAGACAGAGCCCCTCCCAGAGGAGGAATCTGCTAACACACCACGCTGGTGGGTAACACCTCGTGTGACATGCTCAGATGGAAGGGAAATGGGCACTCAGAGAGAATCTTGAGAAGAAGCTAATCTGGGTCAAGGCTGAGCCGGGGGTCAGATAAGTTTGCCAGAAGAGCTGCCACACAATTTGAAAAATATGAAAGATGAGAAGGTGTTAACTCAGCCAGGAAGGGGAGGCCCTAGGTCGGGGGACCAGGTGAGCACACAACCCCATCAGAGCCAGGTTGCCCCCATCCCTGAGACCCCAAGATTTGTTCTAAGAACAGGGGGATGCCCTAAGGGTTTGAGCAGGAAAATGGCATGACCCGGTTTACATCATTTTTTTGTTTGTTTGTTTGTTTTGAGGAAGATTAACCCTGAGCTAACTACTGCCAATCCTCCTCTTTTTGCTGAGGAAAACTGGCCCTGAGCTAACATCCATGCCCATCTTCCTCTAGTTTATACATGGGACGCCTACCACAGCATGGCTTTTGCCAAGTGATGCCATGTCTGCACCCGGGATCCGAACGGGAGAACCCCGGGCCGCCGAGAAGCAGAATGTGCAAACTTAACTGCTGCGCCACCAGGCCGGCCACTGGGTTTACATTCTGAACTGATGACTCTGCCGATGGATGGAGGATGGATGAGGGACCAATCAGGAGGGAGCAAGTAGGCAAGGGGCGCCTGGCTGTGATCAGGGTGGGGGATGGAGAAAATGGGGAAACTCTAGGCGAAATTCAGAGGTTGGTTGGATCAAAGAATGAAAGGTCACTTGGGCGAGGGGCTGATGGGGCATGGGGAGCTGCTCCTTAGACCACTTAGGACCTGGTGGCCCGGGCTCTGTGATGATCAGAGGTCCCCAACATCGTGCCCATGGGAGCTCTGCTCCCAAACCCTGTATAATCCCCATGTCTCTCTCAGCTGGGGAACATCACCCCGATGGGCTGGGGGCAGGGAGTCCAGGAAGAGCCAGGCTGGGAGCCAGGTGTCTCTCTCTGAACTTCCCTGATGGGGTGGGTGGCCTTCAGCAATACCTTGCCCTTCTCTGGGCCTCAGTTTCCCCATCCGCAAAATGAGGAAGTCCCTTCCAGCTTCAGGCTTTACCGGTGAAACCAGTTTGCTCCTCTCAGACTCACCACCGTGAGAGTGAGGCTGCATGAGGACCCAGGGCTCTGGGGTCAGGTGACCACCAACAAGGTTCCAGACAGGGTCCCCAGAGAGGTCCCTAGAGCCCAATGTCCTCCCTGTGGTGACCTCAGTGAGGATGGAAGGGTTAACATCTCCTGATATCCCAATAAAGCCCTGGGGACACTCCCTGCCCTCCCACCTCTGATTAATTCAGTCTGGAGAAGCGGTATTTACGCTGGAAATTTAATCATGTTTCTGGTGATAAAGGCATCGGAAAATAAATAGAAAGTGTCAGCACTGCATCAGGAGGGGTGATCAAGTGCGTGGGGGGGTGACCACCCCGCCCCCAGGCCTTCCACATGGGGCTGTTTTACAGGTTGGAGAAACTAGGCAAGATTCTGTTTCCATAACTGCAGGATCGAGAACAAAGGACAATCGGACAGGAGGAGTGGGGGCCGTGGAGTGCTGGGGTGGCTCCAACCAGCTCTCAGAGCTGATGTTACGCGGTCAGGAATTGTGTCCATTGTTAAACACAGCCGCAATTAAAAGTTAAATTATGTAGTCTTCTAATTAAATAAATTGCATTAAAAACAAAGGTAATAAAGTTTCAAAACCCATCGATTCCTAATTACTTTTTACTATTATTTGATCCTATATTCTTTTGAGGTTATTTACATCTATTCTACAGAAATGGCATGTTACTCTCAGTCGCTTCCAAACTTCGTGTTCAGTGACATCACGTTGGTAGGCTGAAATGGACCAGGGTGGGCGTATATACAGCACAGAGCCTGGCAAACAGCGCACAGCAGCGTGGTTTTTTTTTTTTTCCTGCAGGGCAGTTGCTGAACACACACCATCACACCACTGAGTGTGCGAGAAGGCGCAGGGCTAGAGACAAGGGACGAGACGCCAGTGTGGATGCCGAGGCAACATTATATGTCATCCAGCCCCAGCCCGGAGCCATCTCCCAGTAGGTGGGATCCAGAGAGTGTCTGTGTCTCTGAGGGGAGCTCTGCTTTAGGGCTCCAACACCTGGGGAGGGTAGCCTCCACCTCCCCAAGCTGGCCCTCTGTCTCATGCGCAGAGTTCAGGGAGTGTGGAGCCCGCCTATGAGAGGGGCCGCCTCAGTGATGGTCCTGTGGGCACAGTGTGAGCTCATGCCTCTGTGAGTCCACAGGGACCGGGGGCCCCTCAGCCGTCCCTGTCTCTCCCAGAGGGCTCCTGACCCCCGTGAGGACTGGGACGCCAAGCAGACTGGAGGTTTCCACAGGCAGGACTGTCTCCCACAGCAGACTGGGGGTCTGTAAAGGCCAGGCTGTTTTCCGCCCAGATTAGGGCCTCCCAGGGTGGGACGGTGCCTCCTGCATCGCACTGGGGACTCCGGGTCAGGACTGCCTCTCTCTTCAGATTCGGGGCTTTAAGACCTGTCTTACTTGGGCTTCTAAGGCTATGACTGCCCCCTCCCCGGCCTGAGACCTCCTGAGGGCCTGAACAAGCCTCCCTGTTGGGCAACATCCCTCTGTCTTTGTGAGACTGGACCTGGGGTGGGTAGAGCCTGTGGGAATCCCAAGGGTCAAGCCAGCTCTGTCCAGTCCAGGGAGACCCTGAGGGGAAGGTAAGAAGGAGCTGGAGGGGCTGGCCCTGTGGCTGAGCAGTTAAGTTCCTGCGCTCCGCTTTGGTGGTCCAGGGTTCACTGGTTCAGATCCTGGGTGCAGACCTACACACAGCTCATCAAGCCACACTGAGGTGGCGTCCCATGTAGCACAACCAGAAGGACCCACAGCTAGGATATACAACAATGTACTGGGGTTTTGGGGAGAGAAAGAAAGAAAAAAAAGTGAGGAAGATTGGCAACAGATGTTAGCTCAGAGCCAACCTTAAAAAAATAATTGAAAAAAAAGGAGCTGGAGTCGAATGGGGGAGAAGCAGGATGTAGACCCTCAAACCCCTTGGATGCTGGGGAGCATCTGTGTCAGGGGGACCAGAGTCCAAGGGATCATGAGGACAGGCCCCCACTCTGTCCTCCAGCCTGGGAGGACCAGGCGGGGCCAGGGCCACGCTCAAAACCCTTCCTTTCTGGTGACTACGGAACAGGGAGGCAGGAGGTCTGGGCTCTGGCCAGCTCATTCATTCATTCATTCATTCATTCATTCATTTGTTCACCAAGTGTCTCTTGAGCACCTACTACGTGTCTGGCGCTGGGGTGCAGTAGGGCACAAACAGACGAGGTCCCCGCCCCACGCAGCTTGCGTCCTTGTGGGCAGACTGATAATAAACACACCAGTGAATGAATAAGTGAGACAATTCTCAGAAGTGTTAAGGGCCTTGAAGGAAATGAAGCGGGGTGACGTGGTGGGGGTCCTCCGCCAGGGCTGGGAAGGCAGTCAGACATTAGGCTGAGGTCTGTGGATGAGAAGGTGTCCCCGGCACGGGACGGTGAAAACGAAGCCCTCAGCACCGTGCAGGAGTGATCTGGAGGCGGGGGTGGCTGAGCGGTGGTCCGTGGGCTGCGGGACACACAAGGCTGTAGAGGAGATGGAGACGGCTGTGGGCTCACGCACAAGCTGGTGGCCTCGGCGAGGACTCTGAGTTTATTCTGGGAGCAACGGGAGGAGCCAGCCAGGGGAGGAGGCACAGCCTTGCAGCTTCTGGCTGCTGGTCTCGGAGCTGCTGTGGAGGAGGTGCCAGGGCCCCTGCAGTGCTGAGTAAGTAGGCCTCAGGGGGGCGGGTCTGAGGGGAGCCAGGCTGGGGTGCAGGTTAGACTGGAAGGTTCTCTTTATTTCCAGAGTTCAGGTGGCGGCCAGGGGACAGGTGAGCCCTGGGGTGGGGGCGTTGGTAAGGGAGAGTGTCAGTGGGCAGAGCCCAGGCCCAAGAAGAGGCCGGCTGGGGATGGGCAGGGACAGTGGCATCCACTGAGCCCGTCTATGAGCCAGGTCCTGAATAAGTGCCCCCGGGCACCAGGTCCCGTTTACACGTGCTCCGTGAGTGTGCACTCTCATGACCAGGTGTCATGTTCATGTCACCCATTCTCACCGTGAACTTGCTCCTTTGCAGAGCATTCCCCGTGCAGTGGACTCCATGCTGACTGCTCTGTGCTAACAACTGACCTCAGCTCACCTCACATCAGGGACGACCTCATCGCCCCCTCCCCGTGTGACAGATGAGAAAACCGGGAGGTTAAGCCACCAGCTCGAAGTCATGCTGAGGGTGGGATCTAAACCCAGGCAATCAGGCTCAGCTCCCCGTGCTTAACCACTGCACTGCATTGGCTCCCTGAAGACCCCACTGTCCCCCAGGGTGGGGGTCCTTGTCCTTGTCCTTGTTTGACAGGTGAGGAGACCGAGGCTAAGAGGAGGGGAGTGACCCACCCAAGGTCACACTGGCAAGTTCCGTGGTGGAATCTGCATGCGGTGGAATCTTGTCACCCATGGGGCGTGGCCTGTCACCGGGAGAACACCACACCGCCCCTCACTAGGACAGCCAACTGTATGGGTTTTAGCCCAGAAAGTCCCAAATCCCAGGGAACCCTTCCAACCTAGGCAAATTGGGAGGGGTGGATGAATACTGATAATTAACTTTCTCTGAGCGCTCGCCTGAGGTCACAGCCTGTCTCACTTAATTCTCACCACTAACCGTCCTATGCAGGCGGACAGTCACTTTGCCCAGTGGAACTGGGGACAAAGAAGCCAGGAGAGGGAGATTAACAACCAGGAGGCAGGCATGTGGCCCACCCACCTCCGGGAACCGGCTGCTGTTACCCCAGGGACCAACCTGCACCTGCACCCCATCACCCACTCCCTGGGCACCCTCATGTCATCATCTGTCACTCGACCCCACCTCCTGTGTCCTGCCCATGAGGAGGTGCTGCCTGTCCCCTGCAGCCCCCAGTTATGGCACATGCACACAAGCACATGCTTGCATGCTCACACACACTTGTGCACTCTCATGCACACGCGTGGGCCATCACACATAGTTGTGTCTCTGCGTCCACATTCACACACACTATCTGCTACACAGAGCCCGTCAGGGGCCGCCCCTCCTAGCTCTTGTGCCAGGTGTGCTGTGAAAGTCACCCCATTCAAAGGGGAGGCGAGAGCTTGGGAAAGTGGAGCAGAATCTCGTTTTAATTATACATGGCAGGAACCCAAATTTTCAGATGATAATTATAACAATTACTTATTCTCCTATCAGTGGTGGAGGGAGGTTCTGGAAGGAAGAGCGGGAAAAGAGGGAGGCAGTGGGTGCTCTGACAAGGACAGGCACCCCCTCCTCCCCACCTCGGGTGCAGATTCCACCATGGGACCTGCCACTGTGACCTGGGGTGCGCTTGGAAGCCAGACCACTAGGACTCAGAGCCCTCCTCACCACGTGCCAGCTCTGTGACCTTGACACTAGCCTCAGTGTGTCTGGGCTGCCTCATCTGTCAAAGGAGGCAATAATAGGACCTCCTTCACAGGGTCACCGTGAGGGTTAAATGAGATAACGCACAGAGCGGCGCACAGAAGTCTCGGCAAAGCCAGCTTCCCCGTGGTGCTTTGCTGTGGGTCCACCGGTCACTGTCCAGCCGTTTCTTAATGGCCCCTCCAGGCCTCCACAGGCTGCCTTGTGTCCCTGTGGTCAGTCGAAGACCTCATGGCTTCCACTGGGGTCTGCCCTGCCCTCCTCCTGCTCCACATCCTGACCCACCAGCATCTCACACACACACGCACACACACACATACTCACACTCTCATACACACACTCACACACACTCAATACACACATACTCACATACACTTGCACACACACACACACTCACACACACATACACTCACACACAGTCCCACACACATATACTCACACACACACACTCATACACTCGCACACACTCACTCATACATATACACTCTCATACACACACTCACACACAACACACACTCACACACATACTCACATTCTCATACACACACTCACACACATGCACACACACACTCACACACACTCACATACACTCACAATCACACACATTGACACACTCACATAATCACACACACCATCACTCACACACTCACTCATGCACTCACACTCAGTCACACACATATACTCACAGACTGTCACATACATACACTCACACACATACACACACACACATTCATTCACACACTCACTCTCTCACACACACACACAATTAACACTACACACACACACTCACACACCCCTCTCCCTCAATCTCGTCACTCTGGGGTCCAGGCCTGTTTCAGGATCATTCCCATCGACAGAGCACAGGGAGGCCTGACCCTCTTCTCCATCATGCGGAGCCATCTTTGCAAAACAGAGGCCTTGAAGGCCAGACCCACTCACAAACGGGTGGAGTTCAGCTGTGCAATGTTTTTGTTATTCAATCAAGTTGCTGATGTATAAAAGCTGAGGATTTAATGCAAAAATCTGGAGTTCTGGGATGCGGGTTGCTTGCATTACCTGCTGGACGCGTGGAGCCCCCTGAGGCTTGTGGCCCCGTCCCAGCGACGCCCGCCCGCTCTCTGTGCAGGTGACTAAGCTGAGCCAGGGGAGGGCCGGGGCCGCATCTGTCCACCCCGCCCTGGGATCCCACGTCCGTGAGGGCAGGGGCTGCCTCTGTCTTGTCCCCTGCTGGAACCTCAGGGCCCGAAACAGCACCTGGCACACAGAAGGTGCTCAATAAACACAGTTGCATGTTGAATTTGTTGACCCAGTGGGTTAGAAGCAGCACCAGGCTCAGACCCACATCTCCTGATTCCCAGGCCAGGGGCCTCCTCAGCCCCAGCTGTTTGTCCCTTAACTCCCAGGCCCCCAACAGGTGTGACCCCAAAACGCCCCCTTCCTCATTCATACATAAAACCTCTCCCACTGCCTCAGTTGACTCAGGGGCCCCCCAGCCCATTCCAAGCTAACCTTGGAGAGGATGGTGAGCCTTCTGCAGAAACCATCATTTATCGCCACCTTTTTGAGCATGAGGACTGTTTTTTACATTAAAAAAAAATGTGAGACACTGGCATGCTGTAAGTGGTCCTTTTAAATGGGGGATCATAGAGAGCATGGGTGAGGCCGCAGTGTTAGGCAGACCTGAGACCAAATCCTCAAGGCTCCACATTCCGGCTGTGTATCTTTGGACAGGGCACGTGATTCTCTGAGCCTCAGTTTCCCCATCCATAAAGTGGGGACAGTAACAGTACCTCCTCCAAGGCGTGCTGGGAGGGTCCCAGGAGACAGTCCAGGTGGATCAGTAAGCCCAGTGCCCGGCACACAGTAGGTGCTCAAGAGGTGGGGGCTGCTGTCATTGCATCACTGCCTCAGCCGCCACTCAGATCCCGGTGACAGGAAATGCACAGTGGACAGAGGCTCCCAGGACTGCAGAAACGCTTCGCAGTGAGCTTCTCTGTCATTGTCACCGAGCAGCACACACATAAAAATGCAGCTCTGCTATGTGCCAGGCCGAGTGTTCCAGCTACAGACACCGCTTGATGCACAGGAGAATTCAGGGGCCCCTGTGACAAGCACCCCCAGGAGTTCTGGGCCCCCAGGTGGGGCATCTTGGTGGCAGATCTAGGCAAAGCCACGGGGGATTTCCAGCATTCACAGTTATGGCAGCAGTGCGGGAACAGGGGCCATCTGGGTCCAGCCCACCTCCCTTCCCATCCCTCACCCCTTCCAGCCAGAGCTCCAGGCCCCAGGCAGCCTGAGCCAGAGAGAAGTCCTCTCCCTGGTCCCTTCTCCAACCGCAGACACTCGTGGCTGAGTTCTGTGGCTCCCCAGATTCCCCATGAATACAGAATCGCCTCCCAGGATGGGTTGAGATGCTGGTTGTAATGAAACTGCTTCATTACCTCCTTCTACCCGGAGTTGTTTAATGAACACGCGGCCGCTGGCCTTCCACGGCCCCTGAGCCAGATGCAAATGAAACGTGTACACAACATCATTTAGTTAGCTGGGGATGGGGGCGATGGAGAGAGGGAGGCGATGGAGAGAGGGAGGTGACATTACAGAGAGGCAGAGAGTGAAAAGTCATCAGCGGAGGGACAGAGAGGATGGAGGGGGAGGGAGAGATGGAAAGACTAGATTATGAAATGATAATATTTGAACTACTGGATGTAGGTGTGCTTAAAGCCATCGACCCTTGGATTTTTTTCAATGAATGAGCCCAGAGATGCCTTATTTTTTCTCTGTTTTGTTTAAACCTATTGGAGTCGGATTTATGCCCGACTTAAAGTGTTCTGAGGGGTCAAACATTCTTGGCAAAGGGAACAGCATACGGGAGGGCCCTGAGGATACAGAAGCATGGTCTATTCAAAGAACCAAAATAATGCCTGTGAGCCTGAAACACAGTGGACGAGGCGAGATGAGGGTCTGTGCGTCAGGATCGGGGGCCGGGAAGCCGCATCAGAAGTCGGGCAATAGGATCAACATGGGCTAAAAGACATAACGTCCACATGCAGCTGCCACCTCCTACAATAGGCATCCCCATGGTCTCCCCCAGTAGCCTCACTTCCCCGCGTCCCCAGATCCAACTTGTCCCTGGCCTGGAAGATTCAGAGCTCAAATACATGGAAAAAGGAGGGATTTCCCTAGACTTCTGTTTCTATGCAAGATGGAGTAACAGGAACTGAATTACTCTCCTGCCTGAAACAACAAAAAAACATAGAAAATATCTAAAACAGTGGTTCATAAAATATTTGACATCAGGCAATAAAAAACAGTGGTCCCTGAGAGGTGGGAAACAAGTGAAGTGAGCTCTATGATTGCCCAAGCTTACCATCTGGAGAGAGATTCCAAGAAGTGGTGCCTGGAAGGGGAACCCAGATGGGGCGTGGCAGACTCTCCAGGTTGAGGAGATGGAGCTGAGAGTCTGGGGAGAGCTCCCAAGAGAGAGCCCCACAGAGGGGAGAGCTGCGCAGAGAGAGCTCTGGAGATCTACGAGGGACCCTCCTCCAATCCTCAGCTGAGGCGTGGCCAGCACATGCGTGTGGGGAAGGAGCCATCCAAAAGGATCAGCATAGGGAACAGTGCCTGATGCACACACAGGACCAGTCCCGTTGTCTGCTCCAACCAGCCAGACTGGAAGACTTCCTGATTCATGAGGCGCTGAGTAGAATACTCCGAAAGATCTTGCCCCAGTCAGGGGGAAACTTGTCCCCAGACTAAATGTTGCTCTGAGCTGCCTGACAAGTCTTAAAAGCAAGAACTGAAAGGATCAAACTGTTTTAAAATAATTTAACTACATCCTAGAACAAAGCTCATGAATATTTACAGAAAAGCAAAAATATCCAGCATGCAACAAGGTAAAATTCACAATGTCTGATACTCCTGAAAAATTATCAGGCATGCAAAGAGGCATGCGAAGAGGCAGGAAAATATGACCCGCAATGAGGAGAGAAATCCATCCACCCAGAACTGACACAGATGTCAGCATTAGCAGACAGGGACATCAAAATGGTTGTTATAACTGTACTTCATATTTTCAAAAAGCTGGAGGAAAGACTTAGCATAAGTAGGAACATGGGAGATGTAAAAAAAGATCCAAACAGGATGTCAAGAGATGAAAATTAAAAGACATGAGACTTTTTTGAAAAAGCACATGGTGAGATTGATGGCACATCAGGCGTTTCAGAAGAAAAGATTAGTGAATTTGAAGACATACCAATAGAAACTATCCAAAACGAAATGCAGAAGAAAAAATAATTTAGAAAGATGAACAGAGCATCAGTAGACTATGGGAAAGCTTTAATTTTATGAAATATGTATAGTTGGTGCCCCAAAGGGTAAGAAGGATGAAAGAACAACAACGAAAAATATTTGAAGAAATTATGGCCACAAAAATCTCTGGATTTGACAAAAATTATTAACCCAGAGATCCAAGAAGCTCAATAAACTATGAGCACATAAACATGAGGAAAAGAACAAGGCATATCACAATGAAATGGATCAAAACTTGTGAAAAAGAGGAAATGTTAAAAACAGCAAGAGAGGGAAAAAAATTACATGTTTTGCATTGAGGAAAATATTAATAAGGATGTGAGAAACAAAGATAAGGATGATAGCAGGTTTCTAATTAAAACAACATAAATGAGTGGCATAAGTGAAAATAGCATAGAACCGCTGAAAATTCTCTCTTCCTAAGTAATGGATAAAGGGGTAAAAGTTCTCAGAATCAACTTTTTCAGAACTCAGAAATTAACCAAGGGCTTGCAGAAATCCTGGGTGCATTTATTCAAGAAAATCAGCAAAATCTCAGAACAGCGAGATTTCTGGCATTTTATCTTGCTGAAGCCCCACCATCCCTCTCTCTCCATTTCCATGGTAACCTTGGAATCCAGCAGCCCAGGATCACAGCGAGAAGAGCAGCCTGGCAGCCGCTGGAGGAGACAGAACAAGGTTGGAGCTTCTTCAAAGCCACATTCTCAGATAACTGTCATTATTTGACCCACCTGGTGGTTCCCTAGGAGATCCTACTCATGAGGCTGTCTTTATTTGACTGGGGTTAGAACTTGCCTAGTGCAAAAAGCATTTTCCTTGGGGGCATTTGTCAAAAACAATTAGAGGCAATTGTTTAACTTCATGATGGCCCAAGACCGTGGACAACAGTTGGGATAAGCAATAGACTAACCAGAAAGTTTAAAAGACAAAACTGGGGAATGTGATGTCCAAAATATTCCTGGCAATCTAGGATGCCATGAGCACATGTAGGGCTGTGCACATGCTCAGGAAAGACCTGAGAAGGCCCCATGCTCTCACCTCTGGCTGACCTTGAGGCTTTGTGAAGACTAAAGTAGGGTTGTAAACTGTCTAGTTGAGAGTTGAAGGTATGCCCCAACACTCACACAGAGCCCCTCAGCCAAGCCTGGGAAACTTACTGCTTCTAGATGCTTCAAGAAGTCTCTGCCTGGGGCCGGCTCAGTGGCACAGCAGTTAAGTGCACGCATTCCACTCTGGCAGCCCGGGGTTCTCCAGTTTGGATCCCAGGTGCGGACATGGCACTGCTTGGCAAGCCATGCTGTGGCAGGCATCCCAAATGTAAAGCAGAGGAAGGTGGGCACGGATGTTAGCTCAAGGCCAGTCTTCCTCGGCAAAAAAGAGGAGGACTGGCAGTAGTTAGCTCAGGGCTAATCTTCCTCAAAAAAAAAAAAAAAGAAGAATTCTCTGCCTAAACATTAGCTGACCGCCACAGACAGGTGTACCTTTGTGGGCATCTTGGACTCTCCTCTACCTCTGTTCTTACCTCTCACCTCAGCAGACACATCAAGCCTTAGACTCCTATTTCAATTCTTATTCACGCCCATTCCTTCAATTCCATTCCCATATCCACCACTCTTATCCATTCACTTATTCGTGGAAAGATGTGTTTATACATCAAAATATGTATCCACTTGAAAGTTTGCAATAGATAACATTTTTTTCATAGAGACATCAGGAAATCCCCAATCAAATTCAATATTAAAGTCTATCCTGGTATCCTTTCATTCTATGTCAAAATTTAGCAAAATTGGCTAACTCCTATAACAGTTATCATAGCACAGACATAAATCTGAAATCTCATAACAGTTTTATACAAAACAAGGCCTTTGAGTTGCTTATAATGTTAAATATACATTTCTCATATGACCCAGAAACCTCCTTTTTTGATATTTACCCAAGTGAATTGAAAATTTGTGTTTACACAAAAATCTGTACACAAATATTTGTAGGTGCTGTATTCACAGTTGCTCCAAACTGGAAACTACTGAGATGTCTTTCAACAGGTGAATGGATAAACAAATGGTGGTACATCCATTCAGTGGAATACTACCCAGCTATACAAACAAGCTATTGGCTCACACACACACAGGAGAATAATGACCCATTAAACAAAAATAATTATATAATGTGCAGTTTATAACACGGGTATCAGTAAAATGTATCACAAGATAGCACAACAGTAGCAGAGGAGCCTGACTTCTGAAAGGTCCTTTAACTCCGTGTGAAACAGCACAATGTCATGCAGGTAGACCAAGCTAATGATTATACTGTAAACCCTAAAGTGACCACTAACACAACAAAACAAAGCATTAAAGCTGATAAGCCAACACTGAAGACAACGTGGAATCATAAATGATACTCAACCCAAAAGGAGGCAGAGAAAAGGGAGGTGTACAAGGAACAGATGGAACATATAGAAAACAAATAGCAAGACCGTAGATTTAAACCCCACAATATCACTGCTATGATCGCCTTCCTCCAGGGAGGTAAATCAAGGCTCAGAGATGGAAAGGAGCTAGTCCAGAGTCACAGAGCCAGGAAGGAGTGGGGTCAGCCTTCAATTCAGCCTGTAGAGCCTGTGCTCATAACTTCACAAGGAGCATACTCCTTGGCCCTAAAGACCCTGGAAATTTCTGTTCCCCAGCTTTTCTCCTCCTGCCAGACCCGCCCCCACCGCCCTGATCAATGTGGACACAGCTGGATGGGGCCACAGAGGTTATCTCTTCAACCTCTTCATTTTACAGCAGGGAGACTGGCCCAGAGAGCCAGAGGGGCTTGTTCAAGGTCATACTCTGAAGCAGGGGCCCATCTGGGACTGTGACCCGGCCGCCGGCCCATCTCTCTTCCCCACTTCCAGCTGCCAGACTGCTCGTCTCTGCTCCCAGATCTTTCCTCCCCCCTCCCGAACTGCTGTGGAACACCTGGCCCTTGATTGCCTCTCACATCCCAGCAGACGGTAATTATGAGCGTGCATCATTGCATTTTAATCCTCTTGCAAACGCTCCCAGGTGTTTTCTAGGCGACATTTGTCTGGATTAGTTTCCTCCACATAAACAGGTTCAAAGTCATCTGTCTCCCATAATCGGAAAACACCAGGCTCCTGTGGTGTTGATGACTGATTCCTTCTCAGAGGGCTGCTGGCCTCTTGGAGCTGGAACGCCCATCAGGGATCAGTGGTGCAGACTGGGGAAACTGAGGCCTGGACGAGGTGGGACTTGCTCAAGGTCACACCGCAGGGTAGGAGCTGGGGCAGACCCTGAACTCGGATCTCTCGGCCGCTGGACCCTGCTCTTTCACCACAGCCTCTTTGCACCTGCTGAGCCTCAAATGGGACCTTGAGACCCAATTTCCAGGGTGGGTCATGATGTCAAAATCTGTCCTGCCCTCAAGCACGAAGTCGTCTTATTTCCTTTCAAAATAGCTTCATAAAACAAATGATTCACGCTCTTTGTGAAAAACTCAATTGATCCCGAAATAGAAAGAAACTAGAAGACTCTGAAGAGTTCTCTGAGTAACATCATCAGCTTTTGGGGGGAATATTCTTCTAACCATCTCTGGCTGGTTTTTCTCCACATCCGGGTTCGTTATCCCCCTGTCCAGCTCTGCACCAGCGAGGCTGACCGTGTGGTCCATATCAGGGCCTCTTGCTGGCTGTCTTCTCTCGGGTTCATCCAATGGGAGGCACTGCCAGTAGATGAGAGGATCGGGGGAGAGTAGGTTTGGGGTATTCATTGCTGCTCCCTCCCAGATTCAACCCTGCGTCTGCAGCTCTTGAGCCCCCAGGGAAAGGGACCAGGCTGGTTCCTGAGAAAGGAGCTCCCAAGGAGTCTGGGCCAACCCCGGGCTGCCAGCCGGGATGCTGCGGGCTCTGCCTGCAACGCAGACTGGCCCCTGCTTTCTCACGCGGGGACCAGGCCCCACCCCGCCTGCGCCACAGCTCCAGGGATGGGGCTTCTGCTGTCTCCCCAGCTCCTCCGTCCTCGCCTCCACTTCCCTCGGGCTCTGCTTCCCATGGCCAGGCCCCCAAGAGCAGCTGACCTGCCTGCCCACACTGCGCTCCTCACTGCACTCATCCTGCGAGCGCTACCGAGCCCCAGGCTTGTGCGAGGAGCAGACAGTCACGGTGGGGAGCAGGCGAGGATGATGATGGGGACTCCTCCACTCACAGCTCCTCCCTCACCTGCCGGCTCTCTGCCCCTTGCCCGCTCTGTGTTTTCAGAGCAGACCTAGGGACCTGGCACGCTGGGGCACATCTTGTTTTTCATCCGGGCTCCCCACTAGAATGTAAATGCCACGAGGGCGGAGTTGTCTAGTTAGTGCCTAGAACGACGCCTCTGGGTGATTCATGATGGTTCAGTAGATCTCTAGGTTACAAATGACTGCATAAAGGTAGAGCTCCCAGGCCAGAGGAGGCTCTGCGCCTGCCCTGAGTTGCTCTTAGCCAAGAGGAAGGAGACAGACACTCCCCAGGCACCTGTCATCACAGTGATAAGCGCCAGGGTAGGACCTGAAGTGACTCCTGCTGGAGTAAACCCAGCATTTCCTGAGCTATCTAATTCCCTCTGGGGTTAAAGCAGGTTGGGCTGAGTCTCCACCACTTTCAACCAAAAGACTCCAGCTGCTTTACCCCAAGAGGGAGTTGAGTAGTTTGTAGAACTGGGAAAGATGGTGAGGGACAGCTTCAGGCACAGCTGGATTCAGGGGCTCCAGGGATATTACCAGAGTTCTCCTTCTCTCTATCTGCACATCTCTGTTTTTCTTCTGTGTGGGAGCGTCTTTCTCTTTGCTAATGGACTTATTCATGCGGCCAGAGAGGGGAGGGGAAGCAGCGTCATAACCATCGCCAGCTCCAAGCTCACATCGTCCCATCCAGTGACTCCAGACGGAAGACAGCACAGCTTTCTCTGACAGCCAACTATAAAGTCCTGGTCAAGGATTCTGATAGGCCTGATTTTGGTCACCTGCTTTCTTTGGACCAACCACTATTTCCTGGGGGCACGGAGTGCCGTGATTGGTTCAGTCTAG
The DNA here is from genome assembly GCF_037783145.1 of Equus przewalskii. NCBI lineage: Eukaryota > Metazoa > Chordata > Mammalia > Perissodactyla > Equidae > Equus > Equus przewalskii. Next base: position 26,154,553 of record NC_091832.1, on the reverse strand, counting down.
GCTTGTACCTGTCTCTAAGGAGAGGGGGAAAGGGATGCCAGATGGGCTAAAACAGCACTTATGGGGGTTACAGAAGATAGTCCTAGTCCCTTTTATAAATAAAGAAATGTTGTCTCAGAGAAGTTAAGCAATTGGCGTAAATTAGCAGGTGGCAGAGCAGGACCCCGGATCCTTCTCTGGACGCAAATGCCCTGTGCTCTTAACTAAGCTGCAGCACTTCCAAAGGGCCCCGGCTGCTGCAGCATCTCCAGCACTCCCCAACCTGAGTGGCAACAGGTTTAACCTCTTGATTCTAGTCCAAATGGGAAGACTCAAGCTCAGCCCTCAGGCCACTGGTGGTCCCCGGAGTTTATACATCTCATCTTCGTGATGGATGAAATCGGAGGCTCCCTTTCCTCCCGGACCACAGTGTGCACAAAAACACCGCTCCTGGCAATTGCTCATCACCTGAACAGTGCTGAGAGTGAGTACAGCAGAGAGAACAGAGACCAGGTTGGTGTTGCCAGGGGTGACATTAGCCCTGGGAGCTAGAGGACATTAAGGTGGCTGAAGCGTGAGCTGTTTGACGCATGAACATATTCTCCAGTGAAGCGCGCGGCTCAGAACGCTGAGACACAGCCAGACCCTCCCCTGGCCTCGCTGCCCCCGGCTCCTTGCCAGCACTCAGTCCTCCCTCGCCCTCCTGCCCATCCGTTTCACGTAAGGGGTGGTTCACGGCCACACGGCTCATCAGGCCTGGATGGAGCCTCTAGCACAACCCTGTTCACTTAACAGATGAGAAAACGGAGCCCAGAGAAGTCTAGGCCCTGGCTCAAGGTCCGAGAGTGAGTTAGGGGTGAGGCTGGTCCTGGTCACATCAGCCGCCATTGGGTGACGTCATCTATGGGCCAGGCCCTGGCCCAGACACTTTCACATAATTGTTTAAGCCTCATCAATGATTCTGTGGTTCTGTGCAGTGGATGTCATTATCCCCATCTTACCCACGGGTAAAGGAAGGCTCTGAGAGACTAAAGGACGTGCTCAAGGGCACCGAGCTGACTTTCAGAGTGTTTGGACCAGCACCAGAGTCCAAGCTCGGAACCATGGTGCAGGCCACTTGTCCATTGCCGTGTGCCCTGCTCCATCACACCACCGTGGGATGCGGGGCTGGGCTCACTCCATCTCCCAGGCTGTCTTGCCTGCTGGCCTCCTGCCAGCCATGGACATTGGAAGGTATAGCGGAGGATTGAAGGCAGAAGGGGGAGAAGCTGTGCGAATCCCCGTCTCTGCTTCTCAAACACGTTCTGGCTGCACCAGGGGGTTGCCAGCTCCTCCCCCTTTGGCGGCTCTGGCAGCAGCAACGGTGGCCAGCGGCAGGTGCAGAGGGCTTGGGTGGCTCTGGCAGGAGTGGGGTCAGCTGTGACCCCAGCAGCAGTGGCAGCAGCAGCAGCAGCAAGGCCCCCAGAGCCAGCAGAGGTGTGTCCAAGCTCCATAGCACCCCCTCCTCCCTGTCCTTCCTCCAGTCCCAGATCCTCTCATCTCCCCTTTTCGCTCTTTCAGCCCCTTCCACACTATAATCAGCTCCTGCATTCAATTCCCACTGTCTGTGATTCCTGGGACAGTTTCCATTTTTCCTAAAGGAGCCCAGAATGGTGCGGCATTTGGGATCAACAGTGACAGCAGGAAACTAACCCTCACTGATGGGGCTTGGGGCTGGGCTGTCTGCCTGGACGGAGCTTGAGCACAGCGAGGGGGCCTCGTTGCCAGGGGAGAGTGCACGGCGGCAGCCCGTGGCAGGCAGGGGCATGCAGTCACTGGAGTCTTCCCCTTGGCTGCCTGGGATAAAGTGCCTAGTGAACAGGGGGCTTTGTCAGACGAGTGGCTGCTGCACGCGGCCCCTGAGCGCGACATCACGCCTGTCAGTAGGAAGGACGGGTGCAATGGCTGCTGGGGGCAGGACTGGAGAGTTTGACAGGCATCGTGTTTAAATTCTCCATGTGAAGCACGGCCAGGAAACCAGAAAACTGCTCTGATTGCCTAAGGAAGCTTTTGTTTTGTAGCCATGAGGCAGATACAGATCTCAAAGTTAATCCTAAGGCTTGTGGAATTGCAACCTAAGTGGAATTTACATGCTCGCTGTCTCTTCCTCGAAAGCGAAGTCACTGACTAGGAGGGACGAGCACAGCCTGAGAATGAGCCGCGACCTTGGTCGGCCTCTCTGAACTTTGGAAACCACCTACGTGACATGTGTGCGCTGCCCCGACCCACTTTCGGGGTAATTTGTGCGGCCGCGTGGGGCTCAGGGCCAGAATTCCAGTCTCGGGGGCCAGCTGCACTGACGCCTGGGCCTTATGCCCCGGCCGCCGGGGGCGCTAACTCTACAAGCAGGTGCTCCAGAGCCAGCAGCAGACCCCGACAGCACTCACAGCACAGCAGTCCAGGTGTTGGGGCAAAGCTGTGTCTTCTTCTGCAGGTGACTGTCCTCCATTTCAAAATAGCTCCTGGCTTTTCGCTGGACCCTGGTAGAGAAGGAATGAATGCCCGACCCTGGGCCACCAAATGAGGCAGACCCGGCAGTCCCTCTTGCCCCAGTGTCGCCCAGGCCACTGAGTTATAGAGTCACACACGCAGGATTAGGCCAGCGCCAGGGGGAAGTGGCCTGTGTGAATCTGGGCTCGAGCACAGCCCGGAGACAGGGGAACTGCCCGAGCAGGTGGCACGTCTCACAGCCCCGTCTCCAGCTGCATCGCCACCTTCCCCTCAACCCACACCGCCAGCCCCGTGTCACATTCTCCATCGCCAGCCGTACTAGTTTCTTGTAGCTGCTGTGACAAATTACCACAAGCTTGGTAGCTCAAAACAAGAGAAATCTGCTTTCTCGTAGTCCTGAAGGCCGGACGTCTGGAATCAAGGCACTGGCCGGGCCGCGCTGTCCTTGAAGGCTGGGGGTAGGATCTTCTTGCCTCTTCCATCTTTCGATGGTTCTTAGTGTTCCTTGGCTTGTGGCAGCGTGACTTCAACCTTTGCCTCCATCTCCACATGACCTCCCGCACCCTGTGGCTCTGTGTCTTCTCCTTTTCTGTCTCTTAAAAGGACACTTGTCATGGGATTCAGGGCCCACCCTAATCCAGGTTGATCCCATCTTGAGATCCTCACCCTAATTACATTTGCAAAGACGCTTTTTCCAAATAAGGTCACATTCTGAGGTTCCAGGCGGACGTATCTTTTCTGAGGGGTCGGGGAGGAGGAGGTGCCATTCACCCCACTGCATCAGCTCACTGCTAGGTGGCCCCAGCTGAGCTGGACTCCTGCAGCTGTCCTATTGACCCTCAAGACAGGAGGAGAGAGAAGTCCTCCCAGCAGGCAGGACTTCTGTCATCTTTTTGTCCTGTTCGCTGGGATGAGGAAACGGTCAGAGGCTCAGATCCACCTGCTTCATCTACAGTGGCTAGCAGTTTGGCCAAAGGATCAGGAACCCGGAAAGACTAAGATGGGAGGATTGATGACAGGCAGGTTGGGGGCAGAGGGGTGTGGATGGGTCTCTCACAATAGCGTATAGTATGAAGATGTTAGGGACCCACACAGACACTCACCTGGAGCACGCAATGCGCAGCGTGGCCCCTGGGCTCCCCACAGCAGCTGTGGGTTCTCCAGCTGTAGCAGTGGGTGGGCGTGGGCGCTGGGGGACCTTGGTGGGTCTGGCAGTGGAGGTCAAGGGTGGCCCCCATTGCAGTGTCTCCACCCACGTGTTCAGCAAGTGCTCCTGGGCTCTGCCTACACCACCCCTCCCTGCGTTGCTCCAGCCTTCGTAACCCCGCAGGAACTAACCTCTGGGTTATCTCTATTTCCCTTCTGATGCTTCAGCACTCCCGACACTCTTGTAACTGGTTCCCTTTATTAAATCCTTCTGTTTAAAACACCTGCTGCGGTTTCTGCAAGACCCATCCTGGCTCCCGCCTTCAGGGGCTGCAGGACCTGGGCAGCACTGGGACAGCCTCCTCATTCCCTCAGCAGCGTGCCCTGTGGCCTGGCCAGCCCATCACTGTGCCCACCTGCCACCTTGCAGATGTGTCCTTTTAGAATCATGAAAAGGGAGCTCCCAGGACTGTGGGTTGTATGAGGAGAGAGACATGGATTGGGTGTTAGGATGACACAGCACCCAACGCCCCATCCAGACTTGAGACCAAATACCCGGGCTGTCAAACGTCAGAGCCGGCAGGGCATCCAGACCACCAGGACCCACCCCTCCTGGTTCCGAGCCCTAGAGAAGAAACTGCACAGAGGGGAGGTGAGCACCCCAAGGTCATGGCCTAGGCAGCACTGAGGCTGGACAGGAAACCGGGGCTCCAGACTCCCATCCTGGGCCCTTGCACGGAGCCACCCCGCCCTGAAGACCCATCAGCTCTCCGGCTGGTGCAGAAGTGGCCCAGAGAGCGTCTTGCATCACCATCTATTACGTGTGCATCTCATGCGCGGTGTGAAGCCTGTTTTATTTCAACGATTAACAAGGGGAAGTTGAAATTGCCATCCAGATACCAAGAGAGCAGCTCCTGAAGTGAGGCACGCCGCCCCCCTCCACCGCAAACTTCCTGCCAGCTCTTACACTCAACGCGAGGGCCATTAAATGTGCCATAGTTTTCTTTTTTAATACTTCAATAAATATCGCCTGCGAAAATCAATTGACATTTGCTGTACTTAATGCATAATAACTGGTCTTATAAGTTTAAATTATCCCTATAAATCTAAATTAAATGCCCAGGTTTCAGTGTATTTAGGACACTTAATTAATAAACTGCTAGCAATAACCACCTGTAATCTGTTTACTTGGAGCCGACCTCTGTTTCCAAGCCTGTAGTCCCCTGCAGTGTGTGGTGGGAGGAGGGAGGGGGCCCAGGGGCTCCAGGTGGTTGGCTAGCTGCTGTGGGCACTGGCCGTCTTCATGGCACCCTCCACAACTACCTGGGGCTCCCTTTGTTCAGTCTCATCCAGCGTCTGGGTCACTTCCCTGCCAGTGCCAAGGAGAAGGTGGCCAGAGTGGCCTGTAGGTGGAGGAAGCCTGGGCAGGAATCAGGAGGCCTGACTCAGTCATTAGGGCTCTGTGTGACCGTGCATAAGTTGCTTTCCCTCTCTGGGCCTCAGTTTCCCCTTCTGCATAATAAGGAGAAGACTAGATCATCACGGAGGGCCTTTTCAGTAGCTTGGGGGAGGAAGTTGTGGGGTAAGGGGGGGTGGGGCCACAACTTACGAGCAGAGCGACCTTGGGTGGGTGACTTAACCTCTTCGTGCCTCAGTCTCCTGGTCTGTACACTGGGGACAGTCGCAGCACCCACCTCACATGGTTGTGGGGCCCCGAGTCAAGGTCAGGAGTGTGACGTGCTCAGTCCAGTGCCCTGTGAATGTCAGCTGCCCTGAGTCTCCCAGGGCTGCATCTCCTGGGTGCTTTGTCAAACGGTTATCAAACTGCGATAAAAGGACTTGGAGGGAGTGGCAGGAAAACGGCAGGATACAGGGCAAAAATAACAGAGAGGAGTGACTGCGCCTTCCCCGGTCTCCCTCCCTCCCCTGCCTGTTGGGTTCAGGACCAGCTGCCTCTGCTCTAGTCTGGACAGCCCAAGGTCTGGGGCCCCGGGTGCCAGTGTCTCTGAGCCCCTGGGGGAAGGAAGCACACAAAGCCAAGAGACCTCCCGGCATCGTGCCCCCGCCCCACAGTTTATGGCTGGAAACAGAGGCCAGGCACAGACTGTGGGGCTGGGAGAGCAGGGTCTCAGCATCCCCCAGTGCCCAGAGACAGGCCTCGGGCCTGTGCCCCACCCTCCCGGAGGACCCGTCTCCAGGAGGCTCACAGGAAGCAGTGGGCCTGGGAGGAGCGCCCTCACTCTCTGGAGGGCAGAATGCAAAGGGGCATTAACCCACTTGTGACCTGATGCCAAGAGAAAGCTGGAAGTGAGGCCAGATCTGTGTGCTCCGTCGGGAGCGGAGGGGGGCACTGCTGCCTGATCGCTGGGCCCAGAGGGCCAGAGAAGAGGATCCTGGAGACTCTACAGCAGCTCCCACGCCAGAGACAATTACAGGAAGCCTGCGTCCCTGGAGGAACACGGGGAAGCCACTCGGACACCAGGGGAGTCAGCGGGGACCAGACGCGGCCATCCCGAGAGATGAGCAGCATCCGGGGAGCAGGGTCTCCAGGTGCTTCCCTTGTGTGTCTACCTGTCGGGAAGTGCAGCCCAGGCTGCGGACCTGGGACCTGGTCCTCCAGACCCACCACCGCCCCTTCACCCCCTTCTGCGTGATCGCTGAGCCGCCTCTCGCCTGCCTCCTCCCAGTTTCTTCCAGACACGGCCTTTCTCCAGCCCTGTTACTTTCCTCTAGGGAACCCTGGTACCCGGCCTGGAGTAACACAGAAACCTCTAACTGGTCCAGGCTCCACCTCCCCCAGCCCACCCTCCCCACCTCCCTTTCCTCAACAGCCCACCTCTCCCTCCCAGCTCATCCTCCCCATGACTTCTCCACAGCCCTCCCTCCCCACCCCTCTCCCCACACACAGCAGCCTTGTGATTATGGTCTTTCTAAAATACATATCCCACTGAATCTCTCCAGGGCTTCCTGTCCCCAGGGCCCCCACTGCACCAGGGTCAAGGTCAAACTCCTCGGCATGGCTCCTGAGGTCCCTCGGGATCCAGCCCCCTCTGCCTCTTCCGTCTTCTCAATCGTTGATCACCCTCTGCCCCCATGACCTACTGGGGCCACAGGGACCCCCTTGTCATCCTGCTAATGTGTCTCGGTCATTCGCTCTCTCCTGGGCCTTTGCACCAGCTGGTCCCTCTGCCCTGAGAGCCCCTCCCCCTTCCCTGCCGGCCTCCCCAGGACCTCCTGGTCTCCGCAGGGATGCCCCCTCAGGGAGGCCTGCCCTGACTGTCCCTTGCTGAGTGGGAGCTTCCTGTGTGCTCCCACAGCCCCACGTGCCCATCCTCATTGCAGAACTGAGCACCCTGAGTGGATCGGCCCCTTGTCCACCTGCCTCCCCCACCTGACTGTGAGCAGCCTGAGGGCAGAGGCGCACCTCCCTCTCTCTGTAGTCGCAGGCCCTGGCTCCAGGCCTGGCCCGGTCAGGGGCTTCAGTGCACGCTGACCGAGGGGTAAAGAACAGCAGGTGGGCAGTGCGTGGAGTCACACTGTGTGCCTGACACCATCACCCACTGACATCCACCCGCTCCCTCTCCATTCTTCTCTTGCGCTCAGGGAGGATAGGCGGCTAGTAACAGGAATAATTCTGATGGGTCTAAGTCAGCCATGGTAATCTCATCTCCTTTGGCCAGGGAATGGGCCATGGGTTACTATAAGACTCAGTTCTAACCAATGAGATGTGAGCAGAAGTCTGCTGAGTGTGGCCTCTGAGAAGGATTTGTTTTCCTGATGAAAGGGATAGACTTGGCTGAAAAAATTCTATGCCTTTGCCCTCCTCCTTCTCCCTGGTTGGTACGTGGGCAAAATGCCTGGAGCTGTGGCAGCTATTTTGTGAACAGGAGGTAATAAGCACAGAGACAAAGCTAAACATGCTAAGAATGACAGAGCAGAAAATCAAAAAGAAAGCTCCTGGGTATCTGATGTCATCATGAGTGCCCAGTGCCAGCCCTTGTCCTCTAGACCTCATTGCAGGTGAGAAAAATAAACGTGCATTTGTTCGAGCCAGATCTCAATGATTTGCAGCCAAATATAGTTGTAAGGGATCCAGACAGTTTCCTGTCCTGTCACCGACTAGCTGGGTGACCTTGGGCAGTCACTTAACTTGTGAATGACAATTTCTTCATCTATTAAATGGAGTTAACAGACCCTACCCTGTAGGTGTGTCCCATGAGGCAAGGACTGTGTCTGTCTTGTTCAGTGCAGGGCCAATACGACACCAACAATTGCTGACACTTACCAAGAACTGACACTCACCAGGAATCAATGGAAGCACTTTGGGTGGCCATCTACCTTAATCCTTTTCAAAACGCTGTGATAAACAATCTTATGATCATATTCAACAGATGAGCGAACTAAGGCACAGCGAGGTTAAGTAGCCTGCCCTAGGACACCCAGCTGGCAGTGGCAGAGATGAGTTGTGAACTCAGGCAGTGAGATTTCAGCGCGCACACTCTAACCCCTGTGCTACGCTGCTCTGGGGCACAGGTGTTCAATAAAGAGTTGCTGGGTAGATGGATGAACAGTAGCGTGAGTCATTAAAGGACGCACGGGGGTGTTAGGCCAGCTCCTTCTGCTGCCTCAGGTTTCAGGGAAATGCTGGGTCAGGAATGAAGTGGGTGGAGCCCCTGAGCTGGCCCCGGCCCCACCCCCACCCCCACTCAAGGCCCTGCCTGGGCCAGGCTTCCCTGCTCCTCTGGTGGCCCATCTGGGCCAAATCTGGGCGCCCTCTCAGGACCTTCTGTGATGGAGACAATGTATCTATTCACATGTTAACTTTCATTGCTTGTTGATTTTCCCAGTTTGCATTAGCTGTGTCTGTTTTTATTTGTTTAAAGTAATAGATGCGGGGCTGGCTGATGGCGCGCTGGTTAAGTGCACACCTTCCGCTTTGGGGGCCTGGGGTTCGCTGGTTCAGATCCCGGGTATGGACATGGCACCGCTTGGCAAGCCATGCTGTGGTAGGTGTCCCACATATAAAGTAGAGGAAGATGGGCATGGATGTTAGCTCAGGGCCAGTCTTCCTCAGCAAAAAGAGGAGGATTGGTGGCAGATGTTAGCTCAGGGCTAATCTTCCTCAAAAAAAAAAAAGTAATAGATGCTATTTGGTGGGAGTTGCAAGGTGTAAAATGCTATGATCACAGCCAGAGGTCCTCTCGCATACGAATGTGTCATCCCTTTCTGGGAGGGCAGGAGATGGGGCACCCCATCATCTGGTCACAATTACCGAGCTGGGAGGGCACGGAGTGGGGACTCTCCCCTTGCCAGGGTGGGCGAGGGTCCTGAGTCTGGGTCTGGTGAGCAGAGGCGGGGGCTCTGAGCAGACAGGAGGGGAAAGGCCAGCATGGATGCCCCAGCAGCTCGGGCGGGAGGGCCAGCGGGGCAGCAGGGGGTCTGCCATCCCACCCCAGGTCAGGGTGGACAGTCCCGCCATGCTCTTCACTGCCTCTTGACACCGTCCAAGCCTCTGGCAGGGGAATGAACTATCCTCACCCCTAGATTTCAGCATCTTCCCTCCCAGGCACCAAGTGACACCGCCTGGCTCAGAGTAGAAGCTCAATAAACAGTCGTTGAGGGGATGAAGGAGCACACAGCGTAGTGGCTCAAGGACGCGAGCACCAAAGGATTTGTCTGATGGTTGGTGGGAAGTCATTACTTGGTAAATCAATCCTTCTGCAGATTAGGTTTTGGGGAATTTGTCATCTGAGTGGCTTTAGAAATGGGTTTTCAGTGACTTGACTGCATCCTGAGGAAGAGTGAAGCGGATCAGAGACAGGAGCGGGATCTGGCAGGGGCGGGCGTGGCAGGAGATGCTGCTGGGGAGGAGGCTGCGAAAGGCTTGAAGGCCAAGCTGAGGCACGTGCTTGGCCGCGGGAGCTCCTGAAGGGCGCTGAGCAGGGGCCGTGCCGTGGCTCTGCTGTAGAAGGGCCCCTCAGGCCTCCACCCTGCCCCTCCCTCACTCTCCGGGTGGGCAGGTGCGCCCCAGCGCGGCTCCCACAGGTCAGCTGGGAGCCTCGTTCCTGCTCATCCCTTTATTTTTATTGATCATTATCATTTTAAAATTTAGGAGCATTAGAACCCCAGCTGTGGTGAGGAAGGAACATTGACCCACGAAGGGGAAGGTGTGACCCCGACCCCGGCAACCTGGACCCATGGCCTCCCTCTCGGGGCTCAGTTTCCTCATCTGTAAAATGGGACTCTTGGAGCCAGTGATCTCAGCTCCTTCCAGCAGGAATGTTCAGGTTGCCTCTGGTTCGGGCTGGTCTCGGTCATCTTCGGGGGCCCTGTGAGGTCTGTGTGTAGAAGGGGATCATTTATCCAGCGCCTGCTGAATGCCTCGTCTCTCCTTCAGTCCTCAGAGCAGTCGTTCCCGGGGTGCTCCTGTGACCCCATCTTCCAGAGGAGGGCTCCAGACCTGCAGAGAGCCAGTGTCGCCCAGTGGAAGGGTGCTTAAACCAGGCTGGAGGCACCTAAGAGCCCGGGCCAGAGTGACAGAGGGGCTGCCACAGAAGCCACCGGAAATCCTCCAGCCAAGTGCGTCTCACACCCTCCCTTTCAATGGGGCCAGCGCTGCACCGACCCCAAACCAAGACCCCTCCGTGCTGCTGTCGGTTGATCTGCTCCCTTCATGCTCCCGTTTGTTCACTCAACAAAAGCGTGTTTGTTGAGCAGCTGCCGTGTGCCGGGCCCGCGCCCGCTGTGGGGAGTACGGTGGTGAGCGGTCCCCCAGGCCAGCCTCCTCGCCGTCCCGAAGCAGCTCACAGTCGGGTGGGGGCACACGATTACCTGATTTTCTGAGAGTCACACAGACAAATGTGGAATTGCAATGTCACAAGTTCCATGAAGAAGAAAAACGTGACGTGTTTGTGTCTCTGTGTGTGCCCACGAGGGTGTGGACGTATGAATGAGGGTGTGCACATAGGTACATGTGTGCTTGTGCGTGTACATGTCCACATGTGTGCATGCATGCCTCTGCGTTCCTATGTACACATGCTTACGTGTGCATGTGCAAGTGTGTGCATGTGTGTGTGGTCTGGGAGGTCAAGGAAGCCTTCTCTCTCTCTCTCTCTCGTGTCACACACACACAGCCTCTTCTGAATGGTAATGGAGTAAGACAGTGTCTCCTGGCCTCTCTCCTCAACATTGCTCTGCATCCCCGCTCTCTCCGCCTCTCTCGCTGCCCCCTGCTCTCCCCTCTCCCTGCAGGAGAACCTGGCCACAGGCCCCTGGGACGGTCACCTGTACACTTGATCTTGTGGCCCCTGGACCTGCCCTGCTTCCCACCCAGCAAGATCGTGTCTTGGACAAAGCTCTTTGCTGACTTAGCACAAAGACCTGGGCCACATAGGTGAGGGCAAATCTCCTGGCTTTACGACTCACTCATACTAGCAACAGTGGGATGAGTCACCTCCGATGACCAGTAACCCCAGGACATTTGCATATGGTGTCAGTGTGGCAATCTGTCAATGAGCCACTCCTAGCCCTTGCTTCTGATAGACCCCCTCTGCCTTCTCTCACGTGCACTTCACTAGGACAGGACCTGGTCTCTCTTGTTCTCTGTCCACTTCCTGAAGAGTCCCTGGCCTGTCCCCGGGGCTGCCAGGCGCTGAGTGGGGCTGGTGTGGGCTGAGCGTTCCCTGCCGCCCTTCCCCATCTCCTGCCCCAGAGCCGGGCAGTCACATCCACGAAGCTCCTGATTTCATTCTACCGGAAGCCTTACAAAGACTCGACAATGCAACAGAGTCCAAGTAAATAAACACCCACAGAAAACACTGCTTGTCTCCCTCCTGCTTCTCTGCCATCAATCCAAGCATGGTTCCCACTTTTCCCATCACCCTAGATCTCCGCCCATCTCTCTCCTCCCTCTGCCCTCCCTCCTCGACCAAAGTATCCACCTCCTTTAAAAAACAAGGAACGGTTGAAGAGCCAAGTCTGGAGAAAACATCACTCGCCTCAAAGGCAGGCGCACATCAGCTCAGTGCTTAGCCCTGCTGCGTGAGGGCTGAGCTGGGTGGACCGGCGGTCAATTCACATCTGAGGACCTACTGTGCACCCGCAGTGTGCTGGGTGCACTGCTTACTCACTGGTGACCCCAGGCCAGTTACCGCCCTGCCACGAGCCTCAGTTTCTCAAGTGTAAAATGGAGGTAATATTAGCAGCTCCCCCTCGGGCTGTAATCGAGATGACATACATTAGTTTGTATGAAGTTAGGGCTCAGCACACAGGAAACTTGTAAGCAGCTTCATCATCATCATCATCATCACCATCCTAATCTTACCAAGCCTTCACAGCAGCCTTCCAGGAGAGGTGTTATTATTTCCATTTTACAGATAAAGAAACTGAGGTTCAGAGGGGACCCACTTGCCCTGAGTCCCTCAGCTCAGAGCCTCTGAGTCCAGCTTGGATGTAGCCACAGAGAGAACGTTTACGGGGCGCTCTCTGTGCTCCTGGCTCTGTGCTCAGCCCTCTAGAAGCCCTCTTGAACTAGTGGGACCACATCTTATGAGGCAAGAACTCTTATTAGTGGTCCCACGGTAGAGATGAGAAGACGGAGACTCCCAGAGGAGACTCCGAAGGACACAACATCGTCGAGAGTGGCACACCCTTGGACACCCCAGCTTTCTCAGGTTGTGACCCTCACTCTTTACTCAGATAAGGAATCTGAAGCTCAGAGAGGCCGAGTGAACTGCCTGAGGTTGCACAGCGGGTTAGGGGCAGAGTCAGGCTCACACCCTGCCCACCCAATTTTTGGGCCCCTGACCCACTAGCCCCCAGGTGGCTTTACCTGGCTTTAGCCATACTCATGAGGGTATCAGTGAGTCCATGGCCCAGGGGCCTTCCAGGCCTTCTTCCTGCCTGATGACGCCCCGGGGCCTGGTCCACGGTTGGCATCCATAAATGTTTATTGAATAATTGAAGAGATGAACCAGGTCCTAAGCCCTTTATAGACATGATCTCAATCCTCACCATTACCCTTCACAGCAGGAGGGGTGAGCCCATCACAGAGCTGTGCAAACTGAGGCCCAGAGAGAGGAGGCACCTTGGCCAAGGTTTCAGAGCGGCTGGGTTTGAACAAGAAGCTGCTGGGGTCGCAGAGCCGAAGTGGAGTCACCTTCTCCTTATCCCCATCTTCTGTCCCCGCCCACGTGCCAGATGCCTCAGTGTCTCTGAGGGGCCCAAGGACCCAGGAGGACTCAGCCCCCGGAAACCGCGATCATCAGCTTTGCTGAGACTTACAAGGTTGTGAGTGGTCTGGTCTCAGGACAGAGAAAGGGGGTGGGCTACAAACCCTCCTGTCCGCCTTCCCCAGGCCCCACCCCTGGGGTTCACCTTAACCCAGCAAGGCCCCTGCCCCTCAGCGGGATCTGACGGCGGGGACAGGGGACACACGCATGACGCGCTCTGGTTCTGGCGCTGCCCTGTGAGTTGGCGTTATCAGACTTAACATCATGCTCCATTTGATCTCCATGTTTTCCAAGCCGAGCAGAGCAGATTTTTCCTCATTAATCTGCATTTATGCTTAAAGACAGTTCAGCAAAGTTCGGCCCCTTTTGACTCAGTTGAGTGAACACAGAAAGGCCGAATGGCTTTTTCACGATTAGAAAGTGTCCGCCTGCTCTCTGTCCGTCTGTCCGTCTGCTCCCAGCCTTCCTCCCGCTCCTGCAGGGCTTCTCTCCTGCTCCTGGCTCCTCAGCCCCCAAGGCTGTGTCCCCACGACCCGAGTCAGGGAGGGGCAGTGGGGGGAGAGACTCTACCCGGTGGCGAGGGCAGGTCTGGGGTCAGACAGACCCAGACTTCCCACTTCTCTACCTCCTCCGGTGGAACCTGGAGGGAGACAGGTCGCATCTCCGAGCCTTGATTTAAACATCTGCAAAATGGCCCTGAGGCGGCACCTGCTCCGCCAGGCTGTCACACGGGTGAAATAAGGTAATGTGTACGAGGCCTCAGCACTGGGCCTGGCACGGGGCAGGGATCAATAAACCGTGTTGGGGAAGCTGTATCTGGGTGTTAAAGAGCCCTCCACTGAGCGTCAGGGCCCAGGGATTCTAGGCCTGTCCTGGCCCTGACCATGGGTGACGTACGTAGCTCCTGGGCGAGGTTGGGGGGGGCTGGTTTTTCACCCAGGAAATGAGGAGATTAAATTGAGCCTAACCAGAAGGAAGAGGAGCTGGGGGAAACACCAGAGTCATTCGTGTGCTCGGTGGGAAAACTGAGTTCTCCAGACCGCACTCACGAGTAAGCGGGCGATGGGCTCATGAACAGCTACTCTCTCAGCTCCACTCATGGAGCAAAGTGCCTCAGGGACCGTGGGAGCCGTGGGGGCCCCAGGAAATGACCTGAATGAAAATGAAAACATAAAGTGTCAAAAAAAATTTATGGGATGCAACTAAAGCAATAATCGGAGGAAACGCGTGGCACTAAATGTCTGTGTTAGAAAAGAGGTCTCGAACCCATCTGAAGAACCTAGAGAAAGAATGGCAAACTAAACCCAAAGTGAACAGAAAGAAGGAAATGATACAGATGAGAGCTGACTTTAGTGAAATCGAAAACAGAAAATAACAGAGAAAATCACAGAACCAAAAGCTGATGCTTTGAGAAAATCAATAACATCATAAATATATACCTGGAGTGGTCAGTTAAAAAAAGAAAATACAAATTACTAATGTCAGTAAAGAGAGAAGTAACATCACGACATCTTCTACAGATATGAAAAGGATGAGAAAGGAATACTAGTAACAACATTGTGACAATGCATTTGGTAACTTAGATAAAATGGTCAAATTCCTTGAAAGACTCAAACTATCAAATCTCACTCAAGAAGATACAGAGAGCCTGAATATTCCTGTATCTCTTCGATAAATCAAATTCATACTTACAAACCTTCCCACAGAGAAAACTCTGGGACAGAGAGCTTCCCCGGTAAATTCTACCAAGCATTTAAGGAAGAAATAATAGAAATTCTACAGAAATAACACCAAGTCTACAGTTCTAAAAATAATACCTCTCATCTCACATTATGAGTCCAGCATCATCCCGATACCAAAATCTAACACAGACTCTGCAAGAATGGAAAATTACAGACCATTAACCCTTCAAGAGCAGAGACGTAAAAATTCTCAACATTATTTTAGCAAATAAAATCCAACCATATACAAAAAAGAGAATGCATCATGACCCAGTGGGAGCTTTCCCACCAATACAAGATTGGTCTAACATTCAAAAATCAATCAAAGAAATTCATTATATTGACAAATTAAAAAGGAAAGACGATACAACCAACTCAAATGATGCTAAAAAGCATTTCACAAAATCTAACCCCAATTCCTGCCAGAAAGTCTCAACAAATCAGGAACAGAAGGGAGCTTCCTCAGCCTGATACAGGGCATCTGTGATAATCCCAGAGCTAAGATGAAGGGCATCTGTGATAATCCCAGAGCTAACATCATGCACGATGGGAAAACGCTGGATGCTTTCCCACCAAGATCCAGGAACAGGACAAGTCCATTCTCACCACCTCTGTTCAACAATGTACTGGAGGTTCCAGCCAGTGCAATAACACAAGAAAAAGAAACCAAAGCACCAAGAATGGTTTTCTGGCAGGTGACATGATCATCTACGCAGAAAATCTGGTGGAATCTATAAAAAAGCTACTAGAAATAGTAAGTGTGTTTAACAAGTTGGCAGGATAGAAAATTAACATACAAACATCAGTTGTATGTCTATATACTAGCAATGAACAATCAAAATTGAAATTAATTAAACAATACCATTTACAATAGCATCAAAAATATAGCATGCTTAGGAATAAATCTGGCAAAACATATGTAAGACCTGCAACCTGAAAACTACAAAATATTGCTGAAAGAAACAAAACAAGACCAAAGAAATATAGAGATATACCATATTCATGACTCAGAAGAATCAATGTTAATTTTCTCTGTATTGATCTTTGGATTCAGTGCAATCGCAATTGACATCCCAGAAGCCTTTCTCTGTAAACGTTTACAATCTGATTCTCAAATTCACATGAAAATTCAGAAGATCTAGAATAGCCGGAACAAATTTAAAGGAAAATAGCAAAGATGGAGAGCTAACACTTCCTGATATCAAGACGGTGTGGTATTGACGTCCAGATGGACAAATCGATCAACGGCATGGAATAGAATCCAGAAGTGAATTCACACATATGTGAACACCTGATTTTTGACGAAGGTGCAGCGGCAACTCAGTAGAGAAGAGACGGCATCTCCAGACAAACGCTGCTGAAACAGCTGGAAGTCTACGGGCAAAAATTTTGAAATTTGATCCATATCCAAAACTTAACTTCAAATAAATTATAAATGTAAAACCTAAAACTATAAACTTTTGGAGGAACTGATAGGAGAAAATCTTTGTAACCTGAGATTAGGCTAATTGACGATATTATCTAAAAGAGTTGTAGATAGGACACCAAAAACATGATCCATAAATGGAAAAATTGATAAATTAGATGTTACGAAAATTTAAAATTTTTGCTCTTCAGAAAACACTGTTAAGAAAACGAAAAGACACAGACTTGGAGGAAATATTTGCAAATATGATAAGGCAGCTCTATGCGGAACATTTAAAGAACTCTGGTAACTCAATAATAAGAAAACAAACAGTGGCTGTCCCGGTGGCGAGTGGTTAAGTTCACGTGTTCCGCTTCGGTGGCCCAGGGTTTTGCCCGTTTGGATCCTGGGCGCGGACATGGCGCCGCTCACCAGGCCATGCTGAGGCGGTGTCCCACATGCCACAACTAGAAGGACCTACAACTGTAATATACACTATGTACTGGGGGGCTTTGGGGAGAAGAAAAACAGAAAGATTGGCAAAAGATGTTAGCTCAGGTACCAATCTTTTATTTACTTTTTTGAGGAAGATTAGCCCTAAGCTAACTGCTGCAAATCCTCCTCTTTTTGCTGAGGAAGACTGACCCTGAGCTAACATCCGTGCCCATCTTCCTCTACTTTATATGTGGGACGCCTACCACAGCATGGCGTGCCAAGCGGTGCCATGTCCACACCCAGGATCCAAACCAGCGAACCCCGGGCCGCCAAAGTGGAGCATGTGAAGTTAACTGCTACGCCACTGGGCTGGCCCTGCAAATCTTTAAAAACAAAAAAAGAAAGAAAGAAAAAAGCAACTCGATTTAAAACTAGACAAAAGATTTGAAGAGACACTCACCAAAGGACATAAGCAGATGGGAAATAAGCACATGAGAAATACCCAATATCATTAGTGATTAGAGAAATGCAAACTAAAACCACAGTCAGATCCCGGCACTGCTCACCTCGAATTAACAAGACTGACCGTTCCAAGTGGCGTGAGGATGTGGAGGGGCTGGAGCTTTCACACACTGCTGGGGGAACGAAAATGTCACAGCCACTTTGGAAAAAAGTCGGGCAGTTTTGTTAAAAGTAAATCTTACATTTACCTTAAGATGCAGCTGTTCCCTCCTAGGTATTTACCCAAGAAGTGAAGACATACGTCCATACAGAGCCTTGTTCACAGCAGTTTTATTTCTAACATCTCAAAACGGGAGACAACCCAAGTGCCCCTCAACAGGAAAACAGACCAATTGTACATCCGTGCAACAGAATACTACTCCATTATAAAAATGAGTAAGTTCTTGATCACACACACACACACACACACACAAAATGAGTGAATCTTATTGTGCTAAAGGAAAGAAACCAGGCAAAAAGAGGGCATCCTGTTTGATTCCATTGACACAACATTCTAGAAAACGTGAGCTAATCTCGAGTGACAGAAAGCAGATCAGCGGTTGCCTGGGGAGAGGGGAGGGCCTCTCAAGGGAGATGACAAAGGAGCAGGAGGAGAATCTGGGGAATGATGGATATTTTCATTATCTTGATTGTGGCGATGGTTTCAGGAATGTATACGTATGTCAAAACTTATCAAATTACCACTTTAATTATGTCTTTAAATATGTCACTTTAAATATGCTCAGTTTATCGTATGTCAATTACACCTCGCTAAAGCTGTTAAAAATATGCACCGCGATTGATGAGCTCGGCACAAGAAAGAGCGTGTCTCCCGGCCAGGGAAAGCCCGGCCTGAGCCCTGAGGCCTGGGGGTGGTGGGGGTGGGGGTTCAGGAGGGAGACTGAGGCAGGTGCACCAGGAGGACAGGAGGATGGGAGGGAAAGCAGGCAGGGTCACGGAGTCAAAGCGTCTCCAGAAGGAGGAGGCGTGGGCCCTCCCATCAGGTCTCTCCCAGCAGAGAAGCAGTCATTACACGTGGCACCATGGAGGCATTAGCGACCTTGACAAGCCAGAGAGCATTAGCAGGTGAGGCGTGAACAGGATGCATCAGGAGGTGGAGAGAGCTGTGCAGTCGACTCGCTCAAGGTGGAGGCAGGAGGGTGCTGCCGAGAGCTGGGGGGGTCGGCGATTTGGGGGAGCTTCTTGTTTCTTCGCCTTGCTTTGCTTTTCTCGTGGGAGGTGAGAGCTCACTTCGCAAACTTGATGCGGATGACAGCGCGGAGGGAGCAAGAGGGAGATGCCGGCTGCAGAGGACGGAATCGGAGGGCAGAACGGGGCTCGACCTTTGAGGAAGCAGGAGCGTGACGCTAGGAGGCTTGGGGGGTGACAAGAAGGTAAATGTGGCTATCAAGGCCAGGGTAACAGGTGCCAGATGGGGCACCCTCGTCCCTGGGAGAACCGAGTGTAAACGTCTTGAGCCCGGGGCAGTCCTGTGACCCCTGGTGGCCCTGAGCCCAGGACTCCTCCTCCTGCGGTCCACCTGGCTAGTGGACATTATAGGCTATTTCCAGTGCAAAGCACAGCTCCATCACTGGTTTCTAATACTCGCCTGCAGCCAGCATTTCTGAATCGATGAGCTGTCTTGCCAACTTGTGGGGAGAGGGGAAAGGCACACACCTCTCGGCCTCCACCGCCACTCCCCGCTTTCTCCACACCCTTTTCAGGAAGAAGCAGGCCCCTTCTCTCCTGCAGACGACTTTAACCCCCTTCCCTCCAGAAAGTCTGGGTGCCAGCCGGCTCCACACTCTTGGGGTACTGAGTTCTGTCACCACATGGGTTTCTCTTTTCAGACAGAACTTGTACTCTTCCTCAGAAGAATTCTGCTGAACAAAAATGTCCTCCTCACGTTTCACAGGTATTATCATCCCTGTCTTACAGATGAAGAAACAGAGGCACAGAGAAGGTAAGCAACTTCTCAGGGGTCACACAGCCAGGGAGAGATTTTAGCAGCAGAAGCTCCACCTGGGGTGTGGCAGTTGAGCCCTTGGGCTCTGCACTGGCAGGCCTGGTACCATCTCGGCTCCACCCCTGACCAGCTGTGACAATGTCCACCTCACAGGCCATCTGAGGAATCAATGAGATGATGCATCTCAGGTGCTGGCAAAGTCGGGGCACATAGTAGGTGCTCAAGTGAACGCAGCTGCTGTTCTTATGGACGAGCTGACTGCACCTGCAGAGCCCACACCTGGGCTTTCCTCCCCTCAGGTCCCCCTGCCCTCTGACTCCCATCCCTTCCCACTTTCCAAAACCAGATGAAAACTCACATCCTGGGGAACGTCCCTCCCTTGTTCACCTAACTTAACATCTGCCTGGTGGCCTGGTGGAGGATGCCGGATGCAACTTGGGGATTAGACAGGCTTAGCCTCGACTCTGTTTTCTTCCTGCACTAGTTGGGAGGCCTTAGGCCCCTTAACCGAGCCTCAGTTTCCTCTTCTGCACAAGGGGGCCATGGTCAGGACCAAGTGGAAGAGCACGTGTGAAAAGAGCTTTGCAGATGGAAAACCACCACGCAGACACTGGCTTGTCCTCCTCATTTTCTCCATGGTCCCCTGACACCCCGAGTGTCAGCTCTCTGGGTTGGTGAGGGCCCTCTGAGCAGAAACAGCCACACCCAGGAAGGGCTGGAGCCTGGAGTTAGAGTCCCACAGTCCTGGGCGGGAGTCAAGCTCTGCCCACGGCCCTGAGTGTCCCACTCTCCGAGCCTCCCTCACCCGTCACCGAGCTCCAGCCACTCTGCTCTGCTGCAGCCCCCGACGCTCTCACCTCTCGTGCGCCACTCCTGCCTGCACACCCCCCGCCCAGCGCCTGCAGATTCTACCTACGTCCCAGCTCACTCCTCCTGCCCCTCCTCCCTCTCTCTCTCTGAGGCCCCCCGCCCCGACACTCCAAGACTGTTCAGCCCCCTGGTACACATGACACGGTTTTATAGACAATGAGCAGCTTCTCTCCCGTCTCCGACTGTGAAGTCCATGGCGATGGGGGCCGTGTCTGCCTGACCCAGCCTTGTATCCCAGAGCTTCATGACGTGTCTGGCCTGTGGTTTCTGTGGCATCTCTACCCACTTAATAACACTCTGTCTAGGTCACGGCCTCACTGTGTGACCCTGAGTGGGTCTCCACCCTCCTTCAGCGGTTTAATGAAGAGGCTGGGGATGACGGTTTCCAGGGTCCCCATTGCTTCTGCCCTTGACTCTGCAGGCAGCCTTTGAACACACGTCTGATGACGTCAGCAGGACAGGCTGCGGGGAGCTCTGTCTCAAGGTCCCGGGCTCACTCTCCCATGAGGGCAGCAGTACTGGGCCAGTTACTCTCAGTGCCTGGAGGGCCAATGGCAGGGGACAGGTCTAACTGGGAGCCCCGGCCCTGGAAATCATCCCTCTGGGAGACAAAAATGGAAGGCCCTTTGGGTCACTGCCCTGGGCAGGGGCTGCGGCTGCTGGGCAACCATCTGTGGCCTGAGATCAGAAGTAATGGATGGTTCTGAGGTTTCAATTATCCTGGATCATTCAAACGACTCAGAGTGGAGAACCGGACGATGAGAGTGGCGTCCTGTTCAGATGGAGCTGGGCAGCGGGCCCCCTTGGCTCGCCCCTTGCCAAGCTCCAGGACTGGGCCCTGCAGGCCTGAGCTGGGGATTCGCAGGCTCCCAGCTCCCCACGAGTCTGGGGAGCACTCCCCCGGGGCCTGAGTTGGTGGGTTCGTAGGAGCGACCCCAGCCAGTCCATCCGGGCCCCTGGCTTCCATTCCATTTGTGTTGTATAAGGTCTGGAGGGAGGAGATGCTCCCCGGGCTGTGGGAAAAGTCAGATTCTGCTGTGGGGACCCTAGACTAGTGGTCTGACTTTTCACTCAGCATCAGTTTGTCACCTGTGAAATGGGGGGCTGGAAATGCTCACCTGGTGGGTCTGAAGGGAGGGCCAAGGAGACAACGGAGTAAAATGACAGCACCGCCTGGCACACCACGGCCTCTGTGCACGGTTGGCCAGGACTCCGGTGGTGTGTAGTAGGAATTCAGCAGACAAGGGGGGCTGTTACAGCAACACAGGGACATCTCCTGGAACTCACGGATGAGAGCAGCATGGCCTCAGAGAGAGACAGGCCCAGGCAACGAGGCACCGCCCTTTTCTTGCTGTTCCGTCAAAATGGAAAATGGCTGCCCACAGTCCCCCAGCACACCCACCTCCTCCATTCAAGGGAACAGCCCAGATGGAACCAGAATCCCTCCGTCCCAACCCCAGACTTCTGGCGGAGAGAATCCAGCGGGTCCAGCTTAGGTGGGTTTCTGCTTGTCTGCTCAGGTCCCACCTGCTGTGGTGAGAGGCAGGTCAAATAGCACAAGAGTGGGA
Organism: Equus przewalskii; assembly: GCF_037783145.1. Lineage (NCBI taxonomy): Eukaryota > Metazoa > Chordata > Mammalia > Perissodactyla > Equidae > Equus > Equus przewalskii. Next base: position 26,133,242 of record NC_091832.1, on the reverse strand, counting down.
GGCCCCCTCTCAGGTGACAAGAGCTGTGAAGGGGTCATTATGAGCTGGACAGATGCTCTCCAAAGTGCCAGGCCCCGCGTCAGCTCGGGGGTTACCGGCTGAACCCTGGAGGGCCACCCCCCTTGAGGAGTTCACACGAGGTGGGGACACAGCCATGCAACCAGGTGTGACCAGCACGGGCTCAGGAAGGTAAGAACCAGGCTGCCTGCAGGCCGGCCTCCCACATCCCTGCCAGGCAGACACAGCGGTCCTCCAGGAGAGGCAGAGCGAGCTGCACAGCAAGGATGCAGCAGGACCAGGGCCGGACGCTAAGCCTTCTGGCACAGACTTGGCTTTAGGGCGGTGGGGCTCAGGCCCCGAGGTGGCCAAGGTGGTAGCTATTTCACAGCTCTGCTCCAGCAACGAGACCGCCTCAACCTGGGTCTCTTCACAGCTGCTCCCAAGATCCAGCATATTCTCAGCTATAGTCCTGAGCCCAAGAGGGAAGGAGGAAATGATTCCTCCGCTTTCTCACGCATGAAGGGAGCCCTGCATTATTAATGTTTCCCCGGGGGCTTCTCCGAGGACCTCGAACAGCAAACGAATCACAGTGAGAGTAGGGGAGCGGACCACGAGCTTCGCTGAGGCTGCTGGCTGCTTCCAGATGGGGAAGGGGACCCTCAAGTGTCAGCTGAAACGGGCCCCGTAGCTCTGTCTTCCCCATTTTAGAGGGGGAAACTGAGGCCCCAAGAAGACAGAGGGCTGGACCGAGGAGACCCAACAGGATGGTGGTACAAGAGGGAACAGAATCAGGGACTTGAGAGATGGAAAGAGTGCAGGGCTGTGACGCTCAGGTCCTCACCTGTAAACTGGGGCTACAGGCACTGGTCAGGGACGTCAGACTCAGACGTGAAACGGCCCCTCAGAGCGCTGGGCACAGAGCAGGTCCTGCACAGACGACACCAGAGGGAGCGCATCCCTGCCTGTTTCCCAGCAGGCTTTGCACTGTCCCCGCAGCCTGTTTTTGCTCTGTGACCCTGCCCTGGCCCTCCCCCCATGGTGACAGGACCGGGATGGACCCCTGCCCCAGCGAGGCCAGTCAGGGTGTCCGTCCTACAAATCTGAAATGAGATCGACAGGGACTGGTGGGTCTGCTGGTCATTGGAGCCAATTATACATAAAGTTCAAGTCCGTGGGAGTCTGAGAAGGGGAGAGAGCAGAAGTCCTGTGGGGACAGCCAGGGAGCACGCCCGCGTGCTGGCCGCTGTGCGGTCCCGGGTCCAGGTCCCTGTCTAGGGCCCTCCTAAGTCGTCTGACAGGCCCGAGTCCTCCTACGGACCCGCTGCTCTGCAGCTGCTGGTTCTGTTCCCTGGACCCCAAGGAGCCTGGTTCCACCCATGAGGAGGAAATTCCCGGTGGTCAGAGCGGCCCAGAGCCGGGCGGCCAGCTGACCTCAGGAGGAGATCAGAGCCAAGGCCCAAAGGGCCCCTTCACCCCAGGGGCTGGGCTCCTCCTCCGTGCTCCTCTCTCTTCTCATTCCTCTCTTCCCTGCTGTACTTTCTTCCTCCTACTCCACGTCTCTCTTCCTTCCCTCCCACACTCAGCCCCTGGGCTGGCCACACTGGGGACACGAGGGGACGAGACCGTGTCCCTGTCCTCAGGGAGCTCCCCATCTGTCTGGGGAAACAGATGAATCAACACACTCCAGGGCAGTCAGTGCCTAGAAGGGGGGAGATGCGGGGGGAGGGGAGCCCAGGGGAGAACTCAACCGTGGACATGGGGTCAGGGAGGGGGTGGTGGCTGCGCTGAGACCTGGGGGAAAAGTGGGGCCCGGGAGGAGGGGTAAATGGGGGAGAAGATTATTGGCGGCAGCACCGGCACCTGCCAAGGTCTGGCAGAGGAGAGCGGGGTACCTTTGGAAGCAGCAGGCGGTCCTGCGTGGCGGGGGCCTGGGGTGTGAGGTGGGGGAAGCGGGGGTCCGGTGGGGTCACGTGGCAGAGGATGGGCCAGCCGGGCTGTGCGGTTTGGACCTCATCCTGAGGGCCCTGGGGAGCCATGGAGGGATGGGGCGGAAGGTGGGGTGGTGGGCGTTAAGGGAGGACGTCACCGCCCTGTAGGCATGGCGGGGGGGCCCCAAGCCCCTTCTCAGCTCCCCAGTCGGGTCCTCTCCAGCCCGCTCCCCCTCGGGCACGGGGGCTGCTCCCGCTGAGCCGACTTGCGAGGGCCGGCAGCGCCACCTGCAGGCGGGAGCCGGGACCGCCGCGGGGTCTCCGTGGGAGGGAGACGCGGGTCCTTCTCCGCCTCCGGAGGTGGGGGACTTGCTCGCCCCCGGGGCCGTCCCAGCGCCCCGTCCGCCGCCCGCAGCCTCCTCGTCTGGCTGCTCTGGGTGGACGCTGGCGTCAATGCAGCCCGTCTGTCTCCCCTGACGGCCCTGATTACCAGCCAGGCTCCTCTCCCCGTAGCCCGGGCGCAGGGACTGATGACTGAACAACAGATTCCCTTCCCTTTCCCAGCCCCCGCCCCCCAGGGCCGCCCGCCTGAGGATGCAGCGTTCTCTGCTCTCCTGGGAGGGTGGGCCCCACAGGGACTACCGCACGCATATGACAGATGGGGAAACTGAGGCTCGGACAGGGGGAGTGAGGGGCTGAAGCACTCGGGACCTAGGGGAACCTGGCCCTGCGATGGTTCACTTATTCGTGCAACGGTCGCTCGTGGGCACCCACACTGGGCCAGGTGGAGTTCTGGGACCAGGGACACAGACGAGAAGACAGTGGAGGAAGTCCCTGCCCCGGGGATGCATACTGGGCCATTGGACATGTGACTGGATTGTGTCAATTACTGTGGGAACCCAGATGATGGAAGGGCCTTCCAGGCAGGGGGAGCAGCATGTGCAAAGGCACGGAGGCCAGAAAAGGCAGGAGGAGAGGAGTCATGTGTGACTGGAGAAGGGGGGACCCTGAGGCTGGAGGGAGGAGCAGACCAGGAAGGACTTTGGGGACCCCTGCTTGCCCTGTATCTACAAGCAGTACTGACACAGTAAAAACTAATCACAATAATAAAAATAATTATAATTACTATTATTATACTCACTAACGCCTATTGAGGGCTTCCTGTCTGCCAGGCGCTGTCTCAGACACTTTACATATAGTGACTGAGCAAATTTTTGTGACAGCCTGGTAAGATGGGCAAGACTGAGGAAAACAGTCCCAGAGAGGTTAAATAATCTGTCCAGTGTTGCTCAGCAGGGAAGTGGCAGAGCATCCCGTGTCCGGGGTCTGCTTTCTCTACATTCACAGCACCCCCTGCTCCCTCCTCCAACTCCCAAACTAATTGCTCCTGGATTCTGCCTCCCAAGAGCAAAGTAGCCGCCCCTTTGCCCAGAGGTCAGAGGGAACATGCATTTTGGAAGAAAAACCGAAGGGCCTGGAGAAGGCAGCATTGAACCCAAAGCCATGATTTGCTGCTGGTGAGCTCCCCCTCAGCTGGGGACATGCTGGCTGGAGGGCAGTTTGAGATGGCCCCTCCCCCAGCAGTAAGCCCCCTGGGTCGGGCCACGTTGCTTCTCTTACTCCCCCACCCCAGCAAGCTTGGCATTTCTGGAAAAAGGACCCACAGCTGGCCGGCTGCCCCTGGTGGAGGTGCTGGCAGGTCAGCACTGACAGGGTCCTGCCCTGTGGAGCATGCAGCCCTGGAAACCCCGGGCTGTCCGTCTAGGAGCCCTGGGAAGACGGGGGTTTTCAAGGTTCCTGTCACCAGCCTAGAGGTTTTCTCTGGCTGGGCAGAGAATGGGTGACATTCCCAACTGGGCTTGCAACTGCGTGACCTGCCCTTAAACGGCGGACACGTGGGATGTTTCAGCTGAAACTCTGGGCTGGGGAGAAAGAAGTAAGAGCAAACAGACTTGTTTCTAGAAGCGACCGGGGAAGCGAGTTTGGAGCCTGTGCTTCTGCCTTATTTTTTTCTCGCTCCTCCTCTCTGCATATGTGCTTCCTCATGACCAGAACGAGGACGAGGCCCTGTGAGCAGAAGCGGGGTTCACGGGATCAGGCATCTAGAGCCACATCTCAGCGGTCGGTGGGGAGACCCAGTCCAGTCGGGGGCTTCCACGCTGGCCCAGCCTCTGCGAGGATGAGGCTGAGCTGGGCTTTAGGGTGAGGAGAAGGTGGGAGGGTGGGGAGAGGCTCAAAGAGGGAGAGCACACCTGTGCTCCAGCCCGCCTCTTCCCTGCCCCCTCCCCACTTTGTGCCGCAGGTGCAATGAATGGTCCTCAGGCACACCAGGCTCTGCCATGCCCTGCCCCTGTGCACATGCTGTCCCCCTGCAGGAATGCCCTTCTCTGCTGGCAAAAGCCTCTTCCTCCTTCCAGGCACACGCCCCCTCCTCCGTGAAGTTCTCCGAGGCTGCTCTCCCCCGTCCCCTGGCCCTGCTCCCCGCCCACACACATGGTCCTTACAAGACCTTCCCAGCCCCAGATAGCCGCTTGGAGAAACTCCCCCATCAGATCAAGCATATTAAGATGCCCCCCGGCCCACACTAAATACAAATTACACGGAGCTGGGCGGAAGCTGAGTTGGAGTGGAAGGTGAGCAGTCGATAGTGTGAAGCTTTGTAGACATTCGATTAAACATTTATCAATTTCAACTTTGTAGCTTTCCTTTTTTATTTTGAATAAACTAAATTGTTTGCCAGGGCCTTAAGCATTTCCTAGGCCCTTAAGAGCTCTCAGGCCCTGGCGCTGTGCCCAGAACAGACAGTCTGATGGACAAGGCGCTCCCCTCCTCCTCCCCCACTGCCCGGCGACACAGGGGTCTCCCTGGGCCTCTGTGCAGTGTCGCGTGGTGAGAGGAGGGCCGCTGCAGGCTCTGTTTGTCTGTGATGCCACCCAATGGGAAGGTCCTGAGGTTGGAGTCGCATCCCACATTTCTCCGGGCTGCGTGCTCAAGCCCAGGGTCACACACAGAGAAAAGCTAGTTGATGCTTATTGAAAGCAAGAAGCAAGAGAGGAAGAGAGAGAGAGACAAAAAAGGAGGAGGAGGAGGAGACAGAGGAGGGAGGAGAGGAGCGGAGGGAGAGGGAGGAAGGAGCCGTGAGCAGAACCAGGGGGCAGGAAGGCGTGGACAGGACAGTGTGTAGGTCGTGAGGGGCTCTCTCTGGCCACTCCTCAATATTTCCCACCCTGGATCTCAGGGACCCTCTTCTAGGAAACCAAGCTTTTTCTTCCCCGCAGAGGTGTGGCTGGAATGGAATGTTACTGAGGTCGTGCTAGGAGCCAGGCTTGGGGTGAGCACCCACCTGGCTCTCACACTGTCCTCCCTACACAGCACGTCTGGGCAATGGCAGCAGGCTGGGTGGGGACAGGCCCTGGTCTGCTCCTGACGGTCTTCTCCCTGCGGAGGCTTCCTTCACCCTGTCTCCCAGCAGGTCAGGATGGTGCAGAGGGCAGGTATGGGCAGCAGATGGGGCAACTCTGGACAGAGTCTCCCACCCCCTCTGCAGGGGAAAAGGACATTTTGGCAGCAGTTGACTGGTTAGACGTGGAGTCAGAGTCACATTGTGTCTGACCCCTAAAGGAGTGACATCCCCCCGTCACATCTCCCCATCCCCCTACCAGACCCTTCCACCTCCGTTTCACACCAGCCTCCACCTCACTCACCCACTCCAGTCATACCAGCTTCTTGACACCTTTGGGAGAATGTGGCACTCCAAGCACACATCCACCACAGGGCCTTTGCACTAGCTGTTCCCATTGCCTGGAAGGCTCTTCCCACATATATCCATATGCTTCACTCTCTGACTTCATCCATGTCTCTGACTAAATGTCACCTCCTCCCCTGACCACTCCACCTAACAGAGCTCCCTTCTTTCCTCTGGGAGACCCACAGAGGGATTGGCTGAAGGTCTGGTGAAGAACTCTTGGCTCAGGGGAATCTCATGGAAAAAGACGAAAGGAGCATGCGCTGAGCACCTACTGAGTGCCAGGCCTTTGAGTGGTCGGAGCCACATCTGTGACCTTCGTTGATCACTGGGGTCATGTAACAGTGGAAGATATCTTCCCCCTTATACAGATGAGGAAACTGAGGCTCAGGGAGCCGAAGCGACCTGCCCAAGGCCTCGCAGTCTGCAAGTGACAGAGCCAGCTCCGCATCTCTATCCACCACCCTGGAGACGGAGGCTTGGGATCCTCGGCACTGGAGGCGGCAGCTGACGCCATGGGTACAGACGAGACTGTCCTCAGTGAGTGTGCACAGGAGAGGAATCAGCCGCAGAGGCGGCAGGAGAGCTACGAGGAAGAGAGCAGGGAGAACAGCCAGGAGGCGGCAGCCGATGGTGGTCTGATGTCAGCGGGGATCACGGCGGGTGTGACTCCCTCGGCCACCAGCTGTGTCCCGGCTCAGCCTCTCTGAGCTCAGGTTTCTAGTCAGGGAAATGGGGCTGAAGTTCCCGTAGGTGCTACCGGGGCCCTGGGGACTGTCTGAACTAACACCTGCAGTGTCCCCACTCAGCCCCGCACCCAGCGTGAGGGGCTAAAGCACAGGCTCTAGAACCAGCAGCACCTCCTGGATGAGGCGACCTTGGGCCTGAGGCCTCAGTTTGCCCGCCTGTAAAATGGGGATAAAGATTGTGCCGACCTGGAGTTGTTTTGCCTGAGGCAACGACTGTCAAGTACTTAGCACAACACCTCAGTACGTGGTCAAGGGCGGCAGCCACAGCCAAGAGGATAAGCTTCCCTCTCCTTTCTGGGTGGACTTTTCTGGCATCTCCATCTTTCCAGGGTCCAGGGCTCTGCGGAGGGGGACAGATTGATCGCAGAGTTCTTGGGGCCAGAGGTGGCAACGAGCCTGGAGGTCATCTGTCTGGTCCAGACTCTTCATGGAAAGATGGAGAATCAGAGCCAGAGAGGGTGGAACATGCCTGAGGTCACACAGCAAGTTATGGTCAAACCAAGGTGGGGACCTGGGGGTCCTAGCTGCAGGCTGGGGCTGCTTCCTCGCGGCTCGCCGTGTGGGCTGAGATTGGGCCTGAGGGGCCTGCCCCCACTCAGGGGGGACACAGAACCAAACCAGGCCCAATAGCAGAGTGAATGGTACGTATCGGGTGCTCTGGGTGCAAAGTGCGGGTCTGAGCACTGCCCGTGTCATCATTCGTTTCATTTTTGCCACAACCCTGGGAAGCAGATGCCTCTAGAATTAGCCCATTTTACAGGTGAGGGTACAAAGGCTCAGAGGCTGAGTGCCGGGGCTGAGGTCACACGGCTGCACCTGGCGGAGCCAGGTTTCCCAGCTCTAGGACCTGATGATTCACCCTGACGCGATGTGGCCTCTGGGGGAGAGGAAGTGCTTAGCTCCCTGATGTCTCGGACAAGACCCTGTCCCTCTGCAGAGCCAGGTCACAGCACCGCCACCTCCCATCTGTGTAAACGGGGACAGAGCCCTCCCTTCCTCTGAGCATCCGTTGCTGCGTCTGTGAAATGGATGGAGTCTAACCAGCCCCTGGAGGCATTGTTGGGGAGACTCACCCGAAATGAGACAGGGAGGGGAATCGATGCTCAGAGGCACTAAGAAAATGGGCCCGAGGTAAACAGTAGAGCCAGGACTCAAACCCAGATCTGTCAGCTGCCAAGGCCCGTGTTCTGACCACTAGGATGTACTGCCCTCCCCAGTTAAGTTCTTTCCCTCCCCACGCTCATCAGCTGTGGGGCCTTGTCCAGGGCCTCGTCCTGTCAGCCCTGGCTTTCTCCTCTGCAAACTGGGGCCAGTGATCCTGCCTCAGGAGTTTTCCATCAGGGCAGTTTTCCATCACGCATGCAAACTGCCTGGTACACAGTACCATCTGGGACACGGTCAGTGAGATGAAGATGATGATGATGATGAAGGTGGCGGTGGAGATGGTAAAGGTGGGAACGCTGGCAGAGACGCATGAGCAGATGTGATGGGGAGAAGAGGGTCCCTGGAGGAAAGACCCTGTGCTTAGCAGAGGACAGGGGAAAGCTGGCTGCCTAGAAATCCCTGTGACCTGCCCACCCCAGTCCCTCCTGCTGCCCCCCACCCTCACCTGCAGCCCAGGAGAGGATCCAGGCAGCCCCTGAGGAGGATGCGGGGTGAGGGTGGTCGAGTCCTGCCTGGGCACTGGCTGCTGTCCTGCCTCCCCAGGGAGGTCTGGCAGAGGCATGCCAGGGGAGACAACAGGCTCCACTTTCCCCCCGGGTCTGGAGCCGGGGAGATGCCGGTGGACGGGGTACAGCAGATGGGGCTGGCCTCTCTGGCTGGTTCAAGGGAGACCCCCACCACCTCTGCCCCTGAGCCCAGCCTGCCTTCCTGATCTAATTAGCTTCGCTGAGAATTACACTCCCCTGGGAGCATCGCTGCTTAGATAGGAAACGGTTCCTGCCCTTGGGCTGAGTCAAGGAGTCTCCAACCAGAAACAAGAGTCATAATTACCAGCTCCGTCTGATTAAGCAGCGTGAGTTACAAAATATAAAACAGAAAACAAGTCCCCGCCCCCATACAAAAATTCACTGGAGTTATTTCTGTTCTACGTAAGTGACACAGGCTGTTTATTCTTCACTCCCTCTCCGTTCTTCTGGTTCCACCTGTTCATCCGGGTCGTTTGCTGAGCACCTACTGTGTGATAGGCGTGTGCTGGGGCAGGGATGAGAAATCAGCACATCGGACAAGGTGCCTGCACTCTGGGTGCTCATAGTCAGGAGGGGAAGGTGGCCTTCAAGGAAAAGTCACACAGACAGCTACACCTCGGGATGGGGTCCAGCATGCCACGTATAGGAGGCAATGTAGGGGGATAGCGAGGGGGACTAACTCAGCTGGGGATCTTAGGAGGTGATATTTGAGTTGAGACCTGAAGGAGCTGGTTACCTGAAGAGTGAGGGGCAGAGTGATCTAGGGAGCACGAACCGCATGTGCAAAGGCCCTGGGGTGGGAGGGAGTGTTAGAGGGGCTAACGAAGGGTACTGGGGCAGAGTGTGATGGGGAGGAAGCATGAGGAGGGGGTGGAGGCAGCAGCCAGACCCTGTGGAGCCTTGCGGCCTTGGTCAGCGGGGCTGGATTTATTCAAGGTTTCTTGGGTTTTAAGCAAGAGGGTGACTGATGTGATTTGTTCTTTAAAACAACCCCTGGATCCTTGGTGGAGGTCAGAGTGGGAGCAGGGGCCTCAGTGAGGAGGCTGAGGGGGACTCCAGGAAGGTGCCGATGCCAGCTTGGACCAGAGCAGTGGCCGAGGGAGTGGAGGGCAGTGGGCAGATCCAGAAGGTGTTTTGGAGGCAGAAATGCCCCACCTTGGGGACGGCTGGGTGTGGGGGAGAGGGTCCAGATGACGCCCAAGGTCTGGCTGAGGAGCCGGGTGGATGGCGCTGCCGTTTCCCCAGAGAGAAGGCTGGACGAGGGGGCGGCTGGGGCTGAGAGGCCCATGGGCGTAGGGAGTGTGCGGAGCAGGAGAAAGGGGCCAGAGCAGCCTGGCGTCCCTGGGGGAGTGCAGGGGAGACCCCGCTGGAGACAAGATTGGGCTCCATCAGGGGACAGCAGCACGAGCCTCCTGGGGAGAGAGGGCGGAGTGGGGAGGAGGGGCCAGGACAGAGCGAGGAGGCCGTCCTCACCCCTAGTTAAGGGCTGGGCCACTTGCGGGGAGATGCCCTGCTGCCCCAGAGGCCCTGGGAGGCCATGGGGGGCCCGGCTGGAGGGAAGACTTGGGGGGCGTCCTCCTCATTCACTCTCTGTCACTGTCAGCTGTGGATAGCTGGCCGAGGCCCGGGCACTGGCCAGGGTGGGTTTGTGTCACACCCTCCCAGGCGGATGGATGGAGGCCCGGAGCTGGCGTGGAGGCGCCTCAGCCACACTCCGGGGCTCCATGGGTCCAGAGCTGCCCCCACGCCTCTCAGCAGCAGCGCTGAGCTCCTGAACCTCCGTCCTTCTCTCCCCGCATGGTGTCCACGCTCCCGGGGCGGGAAGGGGCCTCTGTCTGTGGGCTTCATTTGATTTGTTGTTTTTCTTTATAAGCTTCCCATTTCTTGAACCCAAATATCCCCCTCAAGCGACAGAACTCCGCTCTGCCAAGGGCTTTTATGGGAGATTACAAATGACGCGTGGGAAAGCTCAGAGCTGGTTGATTTTTAAATCCTGGACTCTTGGTGACCCCCTGTCCATCCATCCATCCATCAGCTCCCACACTCGGGCCAACACATTTGCTGAGGCTGTAACGCTCTGGGACCCACGCTGGAGCTGGGGTGCAGAGCTGGCCGGGCCTGGACCTTGTCCCAGCTGAGCCCACAGCGTGGGTGTGCAGTGGAGACGGGTCGGGGTGGAAGATGGCTATTTCAAACATTGTGATCAGCACCATTCATTCGTTCATTTTTCATTTCAAAAATATCTCCATCACTGCCCGCAGGTGCTGTTCTAGGCACCGGGGACACAGCTGTGAACACAACAGACGAGATAAATCACTGCCCCCCCGGAGCGCAGAGTCTAGAGGGGAGGCTGATGATAAACCAGCAAACAAGACTGTCACCTGTCAGGTCGTGGCATGTGCTACGAGAGAAGAGAAAGCAGGGGAAGGTGTGCAGAGGGACAGAGGGTCTGAGGGACCTCTCTGAGGAGCTGACACTTGAGCAGAGACATGAAGGAAATGAGGACATGAGTCATGCAAATGTCTGAGGCTTCCAGAAGAGGATACAGCAAGTGCAAAGGCCCTGAGGTGGGATTGTGCCTGGCGGGCTTGAGGAGCAGCAATGACTGAGAGATTCCGTGCCTGCCTGACAGGTGGCACAGGGAGATTTGAGAGCACAGCGAAAGCTGTGGCTCTGTCGGGGTGTAAAGAATGAATAGGACTTGAAGAATGAGTAGGAGTGTGTGGAAAAGCATCTCTGAAGAAGGCACAGCACAGGCACAGAGCAGTGGGAGAACCTGGCACATTTTGGTGGTGGGAGGTGGTGGGAGGTGGTGGGAGGTGGTGGGAGGAGGTGGGGGTAGGAGTGTGGCTGTAGGGTGAGGACGGTGGTGGGAGGGGAGCAGACAAGGAGGCTGCCTTCGTCCGGGTTCCCCAGAGAAACAGAACCAATGGGATGTGCCGAGATACAGAGCAAGGTTGATTTGGGGGGATTGGCTCACAGGATAATGGAGGCTGGGAAGTCCCAAGACCTGCCGTCTGCAAGCTGGGGACCCAGGACAGCCGCTGGTGTAGTTCCAGATGGTGCCTGATGGCCCGAGAACCAGGGGCTGAGGACAGGAGAGCGTGGACATCCCAGCTGGAGCAGAGAGCGACTTCTCCCTTCCTCTGAGCCCTCAGTGGATTGCACGACGCCCGCCACGGTGGGGAGGGTGCGCCTCTGCACTCAGTCTACTGATTCACATGCTAGTCTCTTCCAGAAACACCCTCACAGACACACCCGGAAGGAATGTCGTACCAGCTACCTGGGCACCCTGAGCCCAGACAAGTGGGCACCTCAAACTAATCATCAAAGTCCCTCCAGGCTGAGAGAGAATGTGCCTCCTTGCTGGTCCTCAAACACACTAGCTTTGTTCTTACCCCAGGGCCTTTGCACTTGTTGTTCCCTCAGCCTGCAGTGCTCTTCCCCAGAACGCCTCACCACTCATTCATTCGCATCCTTTCAGGCCACCGCTCAAATGTCACCTTCTCACCGAGGCCTCCCTGACCAGCTCTGTGTCCTACTCGACCCCTGCTTCACTGTTGTCCTTAGCTCTTATCCATCCCTTTGTTACATTGGTGCACATGCCAACCGTTTCCTGTCTGTCTCTGGGAAGTTCCATGAGGGGCAATGATCTGTGGCTATTTTATCATTGCTGCCTCCCCAGAGGTGTGCGGCCCATATTAGTGACGCAGTAAGTATTCATCGAATGACTGAATGAACGGCCGTGTAAGTCATGCCAAGGAGCAGAGGTATTATTGGTGTGATATTGGCGTTACCCTGAAGGTCATCGGAAGCCCTGAAGGAGGGAAGTGGAGGGTCTGATTAGGAAGATCCTATGTCCGAGTTAAAGGGGACCAGAGGCTGGGGGCAGAGAGGAGGCTGTGCTGCCCCTTGGCTGTGAGCTGGTGGGTCTGGACCAGGGCGGGGGCAGTGGAGAGGCCAGAAGGGGATGGGACACAGTGACCCTGGGAGGTCTGGGTGCTGTGGGCTGCGAGGAGCCAGTGGGTGGGGTCAAATGCCCGCGTGGCTGACATTAGGGGCTGATTGGGAGGCAGAGCCAGCTCGAGGGGACCGAGGGGCTCAGGGTGGGACGGGCTGTGCTGGAGGGGACGGTGGATGCCCAGGTTCACACAGCAGATCCGAGGGATAATGAGCAGGACGTTGGTTGAACCAGGAAGGGGTGGCGGGGGAGGAGCGGATGAAGGGCAGAGCTGCGGGCATCTCTGCAGAGGGATGCTGACATTAGAAGGGCTGCTGGTTATGGGTGAAGTGGGAACAGTAGAGGCCTGATGCTCAGAGTGTGTGAGTCCCACAGCCCTGGTCAGACTGGAACAGAAGGAGGCAGACCTTTGAAAACCATCAAAAAAAAGCCGAGAATCCTGAGCCATGTGTCCTGAGGAACGGGAGGCATGGGGAGGGCCAGACAGACAGCTCACAGGGACCCAGGCCGTGAGCGGGGTTCCTGGGAGGGGGTGCCCCCAGGCCAAACCCCAAGCAAAGTGGCTGGGCCGGGGTGGTGAGTTCTCACTGCTGTGCTGCAGCAAGGCCCCTGAGCTGAGCCCCGTGCTGCCACCTGCCAGGCGCTTGGGCCAGGAACGACCTCCCGGAGGCTTTCAAATCCCCCCTGGCTGGGGGCCCTGCTCCCAGTCCATGGCAAGACTGGTGGCCTGCCCCCTCCCCTGCCAAGCGGAAGGCCCAGCCTCCCGAGAGGCTGACTCTGCAGGTCGCGAGAGCGGCAGCCTATTTCATTGCCATCCAGCATTTCTGCGGCCTGCAGACAGGCCCCTCTGTGAGGCTAGAAGCCATCTGCATCCACAGCTCTCCATACAGACGTCCTGCCAGCGTTCGTCTGAGAGCTGGCCTGGCCACAAGGGCCACTCCATGTGGAGACAAGCAGTCTGGAGGAGGGAACACATTGTTAGCCCACGCCAGCATCAGCCAGCGTGGGGGCACAGGGAGGACCCAGCTGCACCCAGGACAGCACGGCGAGAATTTCTCGAGGGCTGAGCTTTGGGGTAGACAGTGGTTCCTGCCTCTGCCCCTTCCTGTGCATCTTGGGGAGAAGCACTGGCCCTCTCTGAGCCCTGGGTCCTCACATGCACCACGGGGATGCTGAGAGTGCCGGGTGATGCAGGGCGGCTCAGGGTGCAGGGCCCGGGGCATTGTGGTAGCTCCGTGGGTGGCAGCCGCTCCTGAGACGGAGTTGACCATCCTCCTCGGTCACCACAGGCGCCCCGCCTCCCAGGCCTGAGGCCCCAGGTGGAGCTACTCTCTGCAGAGAGCTGAGGGCGGAGAGCTGGTCAGGACCCCAGCTCAGGCCCAGGACAGTGCCGGGTGTCTCCTGGCTGTCGGGTGGGGGCAGGACAGAGTGGGCAGCAGGGAGGCGGCACCCCATGGGGCATTTTCTGACACCTCCACCATGCACCTTTGACCCTGCGACCTCCCTCCTGCTCCCATCAAGGCCCAGACTTGTGTGCTGGGGGAGGGCTCCCCATCAGGGCTGAGAGCCAGCAGGTAACCTCCCACATCAGTGCCAGCTTGCCACCTGCCTGTGTCCTCATGTTGCCAGGACATGGGTGAGGTCACTGATCCCATTCACAGATGAGGGAACAGAGAGGGAGAGTGACCTGCCTGAGGTCACACAGAAGGGAGGAGCGGCACCAGGGGGCAGAGGCCCAGCAGCTACCAAGAGGTGGGGCTGGGGTAGGACCTAGGTTCTGGCCCCAGAGAGGGTGCCTCAACTACGCCTCTGTCCTGCCCCTCACGATGATGTCCCCATGCCCTGCATTACCCACTGTACCCACCAAGGCCTCAAGGTCACCCTCAAGGTTGGCCGCACCATGCCCTTTCTACAGAGGAGGACACCGAGGCTGGAGGGAAGGGAAGAGGCTGGTGCAGGGCCTGGGGCTGGACCTGGGCTTCGAACCTGTGTCTTCTGCCTCCATGGCTGGAGCCCCACCCGGGACCCTCTCAGGGCCCCACCTGCCCCTTGGAGGGGTCAATAGGACACAGCGGGAGGGACCGGGGCAGGGTCACCCAGGATGGAGTTGGGGTGGGTCCAGGAGGGGCCAGGCTCTGCCAGGTGCCATGTCAGATGCCAGGCCTGCCCCGGGGGGCCTCCCTTCTCTATTCCGTACACCTCACCAGCCCCCGGGGCCCACCCCACCTGGTGCACTGGCCTGCCTCTGAAGCCCCGCTCTAACATCCTGGAGGAGGACAGTGTGTTCGGCTTCAGAGGCCACGAAAAAGCAGCGGCATCGCCTTCCTGTCCTAAAGCCTCGCAGTTTGTACCAAAAACAAGTGGGGCAGAGGTCGCCGGATCTGGAATCACCCCACACATCACCTGGTCAGAGTTTCACAGCCTGGCTGACCTCCTCCTGGCCCAGCTGGAATGATGGGTCCTCCCGCCTGCTGGCCTCTGACAAGGGCACCTTCCCTTCCCCAGGTGGGGGCAGGGGTGGGGTGGGGGTGGGGCTCAGTCCCAGCCAGAGGGCTCTGGTCACCATGGAAACAGGTGGCTGGGGAGGGCTGGCCTGGAGGCAGAGGCCCCTCAGCCAGGCTCCATCCTCCAGAGCTGGGTCCACCTGAGCCCATGCAGGGTCTGGCCCTGTGTTCTGTCACTGTCCCCACTGTGCAGGCAGAAGCGACCCTCCCACTCCAGAGCCCCAGGGCGGACCACCCAGGCTCCTCCTGGAACAGCCTTCACTCTCCCTCGGTCTCCCCAGCAGAGATGAGAACAAAGGGTGTGCTCAGCACCTCTGGGTTCAGAGACCGCAGCTGCTGGGCTGAAAAATGAGGCTGCTGGAGGCCTGGGGACCAGGACTTCAGGCTTAGAGAGGCCCCTGGAGGCTTTGGCTCAGTCTGCTCCTTTTCTGGATGGGAGAGCCGAGGCCCTGGGGGCGGGCAGTGTCCTCACGGCACCCCAGAATCACACCGACTTCCCTGCAGACGCTTCTCCCTGGGGAGCACAGCTCCTGAGCCCCGGCCACGCCTTCCGGGGCCTCGGCCATCTCCTGCCTCCTGTCATCTCTGGGCGGGACACGTCACCACTGGCACTGGGCAGCTGCCCTGGGGTCCTCACAGCACAACAAGGCTCAGTCCCAGTTTGTGGAGCCTCTTCCCACATGACCAGGCTCCATTGGGGGAGGACGCCATGCCAAGGGTGTTGGCCAGGGATCAAGGTGACTGTCATGTGCTTGGGATGATCACTGTCTGGTGGCCCGAGTATCAACGCAGGCCACCCCCAACATGTGTGCAGCCTGGGGCAAGAGACCCAGCGAGGCCCACTGACCAGTGGACAAGACATTAAAAAGTCGCGATTCAAAGCTGCTGCATCCAATGTTCTATCCTTGTGTGTGCACTGGTACCTTTTCATAGGGACCTGGAGAGCCAGGTTTGAGTTTGGAATTCTCAGACTCCTCAGAGTTCTGCTTTGGACTACATCGTGTTGGATGAGCTGGCCCCTGACCTCTGACCCCTCACCCACCTGAGCCAGCCTCTTCCCCTTCCCTCCCTCTGCTCCATCCACACCGCAGTCTCACACAGTGTGCAGACACCCAGCGCGGGTCCAGGCTCCGTCCACCTCCACATGAACAGCCACACCTTTTACACTGGCCATGTGGCTCACCCTGGGGAAAAGAGACCCAGAGACGAGGCCCACGCAGGCCCTGCAGTAGGTTTGGGCCAATCAGGAAGGGAATTCTGGGCTTGGGGACCAGAGCTTGTCTCCTTGTCCCCTTGGCCCCTGATGGGAGGGGCACGGCTGGAGGAGGCTGTAGCAGGGCCCCCTACAGCATGGGACCCCCTTGCTCAGGTCCCAGAGTTATAAGGTGGATGGCTTGAAGGGGTAGCAGTGGGGCTGAGGGACCAGGCAGGAGGGCAGGGGCACATCTGGGCCAGAGATGACCAGGGCCTGAGATGGCGCAGGGATGGTGGAGTGGGGAGGGGGTTCCAGAGTTCGAAAAAGTTAGAGTTGGCAGGACTTGGTGGTCCCTGGGGTATAAGGAGAGGGCAGGCAGGGATGCCCCCCTGTTAGCGATGTGGATGAGCAAGTGCTGCGGGGGAACACTGAGAAGGGAATGATGGGGAGGAGTGGGTCTGACGGGAAGAGGAAGGGTTCGGCTTTGAACTTGTGGAGGGGCAGGAGGCCGTGGGCCACCCAGAGGGCAGAGCCTGCAGGAACCCCAGAAAGAAAGGTCCAGAAGGTGGGGCAGCCTGTCCAGCTCAGCACTGTGTGTCCCGCACTTAGGACATGCCGGACACATCAAAGACCCTCCATACGAATCATGGCTCAGGGGGGCCGTCAGCATGTGGACGGTGAGTGGGCCCACAGGCTGGGTGAGCTCACGCAGGGAGAGGGAGAGAGAGAGGAGGGCGATGGGGTGAACGGGGGTACCGTCTTAGCCCAGCTGCTATAACACCACACCACACTCCAGGCTGGGGGGCTTGAACGACAGCAATTAATGCCTCACAGGTCTGGAGGCTGGAAGTCTCAGATCGGGGTCCCCACCTGGCCCGGTTCTGGTGTGAGGTTTCTTCTGGGTTACAGACAGCTAACTTCTTATTGTGTCCTCACACGGAAGAAAGAGAGCGAGCTAGTTCTCTGGCCACTAATCCCATGGCGGGGCTCCACCTCATGAGCTCACGGACACCCAATCGCCTCCCAAAGGCCCCACCTCCAAACACCACCACGTGGGGGATCGGGCTGCAACAGATGAATCTGGGGGGGCATACAATTCAGTCCAGAGCAGGCACCACTGTGTAAGGACAAGGAAAGAAGGAGGCGGGGAGAGGGCGGGCGAGGGGCAGGAGGCAGTCTGGGGGGTTCTGGGGGTCTTGGAAGGGCACCGGAGGTGGGTCCAGCCTGGGGCAGGGAAGAAGTTTCCGGGCCGCAACAAGAAGGGGTCAGATAGACAACCGCTGTAATAGCGTTTCCGACGAGGTGTCCTGGGAACGTGGAGCAGAGGAACGTGGATCTCCACCGGGAGCTGAAGGGAGCCTCACCGAGTTCGACTCCCCACCTTGACCTCGCAGGCGGGGTGGAGATGGGAGACGGGTGGTGGGTGGGGAACAGGTCTTGAGGGGGGAGACGCAGGGCCCGCTGCTGGGCCTGGGGCGCCCGGTGTATCCGGGGCCGAGGTAGGAGAGAAGGCTGGACCGGGACCATGGGGACGGCAGACAAGCAGTAGGGCCGTGGGAATGGAGACGGGAGAGGGCAGAGGGACATGCTGGAGCTGCCTCAGACAGCCCAGGGCGGGACAGGGCCCGCTGTGGGGATGGAGAGGGAGGGCCTGGAATCACGCGCCCTTCCATCCCTAAGGAGCCTCGGATGAGAAAATAAACTCATACTGTCTTAAAGCCTTAGGATCTTATGAAGTCTTATAATCTTAGGATAATTGAATCATAGAGTCTCAGAGATTAGGATTTGAAAGTCACAGAAATGTTGAATCTTAAATTGCTGGAGCGTCAAAATCTTGGCCACCTCCCACCCCCGGCGATGGTAACGTGCACTCTGTGCTCAGCGCTTTGCACACATTATGTCCTTTAGTCTCCATGACAACCCTGGGAAGGGGAAACTACTATTTTGCCCGATTTTCCAGATGAAGAAACCGAGGCTGGGTGAGTATAAGTCATTGCTGAAGGTCAGACACTTTGTAATCAATGTGGTCAGGACTCGGCCTGGATCTCTGGCCCTCGGAAGCCCATGACCCCAGCCTCTCTGCTAGTTTGTCTCCTGTGAGGCTCTCTGCTGAGTGCTCACCCGTCCTCTGTGCACACCTCCAGTGCTGGGGAGCTCATTACCCCTCCCCAGGGCCATCCATCCATCACAACTGTGGACGCATCTCTCCTTCTCAGGGCATCCACCTGTTGGCCCCACAGCTGCCGTGGGAGACCCACAGAAGACAAGCCTCCACCCAGGACTCCCACAGGGAGGGGGGCAGCTACCTGAGGCAGGACGGTGATGGCACAGGAGGGGAGGGTCTCAGATTAGGAAAGGCCCAGCTGCAGCCACCCCCTGGTGAACGAGAGGGGAGTTCATCCTGAGGGAGGGAGTGAGCGGAGACGTTGGGAGGGCGCCTGCTCAGAGAGGAATGAAGATGGAGCCCAGAAGGCTGGGAAGGCAGTGCGGTCGGAGCGGTGGAGGGGATGTGGAAAGGGCTGTGCATCACAGAAATGCAATTCGACTCCAGCGGTCAGAGGCCCCGGACCTGATGAAACTGGAATCCTTAGTGCTGGCCCTTTATTTTCTCAGCTCTTTTCTCTGAAAATGTATTCTGCAAAATGTGCTTGTGCCATCCATCCTCCCAGATGGCTTTTTAAGTGAAGCTGTTTGTTAAGTGGGAGAAAAGGGAGGTTGATCAGGCGGCGTGAGGAGGCAGAGCTGCGGCAGCCGGGGAGGAGATGCAGCAGGAGACGCGAGTGGGGGAGTCGGGCAGGGAGAGCCCTGGGTCCAGGAAAGGCACAGAGCACGGCCTCCCAGGATGGCGCCTCAGGCCCAGCCCCGTGACCAGAGTCCCAGTGACAGTCGCTGACAGTGCCTGGCCTCACTGTGAGCCCACCTCTGGGGTGAGTGCTTTGGACTCACTGGCCCTGTACATCCTCACGTGAGCGGGGCAGCAGTCCAATGAGTGTCCTAGCCGGCTCTGGCTGCTGTCACAAAGTACCATGGTCTGGGTGCCTTATGAACAATAGAAATTTATTTCTTGCGGTCCTGGAGGCTGGAATTCTGAGCACAGAGTGCCAGCATGGCCATGGTCCAGTGGGAGCTTACAGATGGTCGCCTTATCGGTGTATCCCACATGGCGGAAAGAGAGCCAGCTAGCTCTCTGGCCTTCTTATAGGGGCACTAATCCCATGCAGGAGAGCCTACCCTCATGACTTAATTACCTCCCAATGGCCCCACATCCAAATATCATCACAGTGGGGATTAGATTTCAACATATAAATCTGGGGAGGGCACAAATATTCAGTCCATAACAATGACCACCCTCACTGCACAGATGAGAAGCTCAGAGAGGCGCAGACACTTGCCCAAGGTCACACAGCTAGAGAGAGGCAGACTTAGGCTTCGAACCTGGGGCTGTCAGACCCCAGAGCCCTGGCTTTTAACCAGGATATCACATAGCCTCAGGCTGACAGAGGCCAAATCTCTGGGCATGGGGCTCAGGAGTCTGTATTTTTAAAACTCCACCCCACCCCAGGACATTGTAATGCACAGCCAAAGTTGGGAACCCCTGAGCTGCCCCAACCTCCTCATTGTGCAGATGGGGAAATCAAGACCCCCAGAGGCGGCACCTGCAGGGGGTCACACTGCAGGTCAGAGGGTCTGGATCCTGCACCCGCTCTCCAGTGAGTTCTCAAGGTGAGCGTTTACGGAGCCCATCACTGGGGAGGGAAGAGGAGACAGACCTGGCTGTTACCGCACATGCGCAGCCGCCCAGAGGGAGGGCCCGTGATGGAGTCCGTGTCCACCTCGGCATCTCCAGGCCTCTTCTGCCCCCTCCCCCTTCCTCAGTGCAGCACCCTCCCCGCAGGCTTCCAGGGGCCCTGATGGGTCACCGCTGTCCCTGGCTGCAGATGGCTCGTCGGCCCCAGCCGGTGTCTACAGCAGCAGCTCAGTGAAGGCTCACGAGTGGGAAGAAGCGGGAAGTGCCTGGGACGGGGGCTCTGAGACAGGGGGTCGCAGGAGAAAGCAGAGTGGCTTCCTCTCGAGGCAGCCCAACTCCGGGCCCTGCATGGTGTCCTTCTGAGCTTCAAATCAAATGTCGCACCAAGGAGGGGGATCGAGGGCCTCTCAACCAATAAAGAATGCTGGGAAATGGTGGCCATCGCACACTCAGAAACGGGGGAGGGGCGGACGACGACTCTGCCTCTGGAGGAAGGGGCACTGCCTCGTCCTGGACCAGCCTTGTCAGAGGCTCTCATCAGCTCAGGGACATGCAGAGAAAATTGCTAAGAGGACAGTAAAGAGAAGGGAGAGCCCGTGAGCCTGGAGCAGGTGACACAGCTGGTGACCCTACCATCTGTGGAGACTGGCCCTGCTAGGGGTTGATGGCTTGGGGTCAGGAGGGTTTCAGCATGGACTCCTAGGACTGAACTGCTGAGTTTGGGACTGACTCAAATTGGTCCAGTATTTGGGACTGTGAGGTCAGCCTGGAGGGGCTGGGACCTCCAGAAGGAGGGGATGCTAAGAGGGAGGCCGGCCAGAGGGAAGCTGAGTCTGAGAGACAGGCCTTGACAGAAGGGCTTAAGCACCTGGATTTAGCCACACCTTACTGAGACTCCAGCCTAGACTTTGTATTAATAATAACAACAATAATTACAGCAAAAATAAACCCTCGTGCAGCATTTACAGGTGCTCAGCACTATTCTAAGCACTTTACACACATTAACACATTCAATTCTCACAACAACCTCATGAACAAAGCATCATTATTCCAGTATTACAGAGGGGGAAACTGAGGCACACAGAGGTTGAGTAACTTGTCCAGAGTCTCATAGCTACTGAGTGGCACAACCAAAGTGCAGACCCGGGCTTTCTGACTCCAGGATCTGAGTCCTCACCCACTCCTGTCTTGCTCAGCTGTGAATGCAGCGAGAAGCAAGTGTGTGCATTGGAGCGAGCGCTGGCAGAGGCTGGAAGTGGGAATGTGACGTGTGCAAACTGTCCGGTATAAAGCACACTCTGGGAGTTCAGCCTTCAACAAGTGTTGCTGCACGCCTACTGGGCATCAGACCCTGTTCTGGGTGCTGGATGGACTGGAGGGAGTGAGAAAGCCGGGGGTCATTGCCGCAGGTGGGTAAACGGGGACCCAGAGAAGGAGGAGGGACGCACCATGACCCACAGAGGCGAGGGCACGAGGCACGGGGCCACCTCTGACTCCTGCCCCAGCTGCCCACCCCAGCCGTATCTTGTCCTCATTGTGAGGCTCCTGGACACCCAGGAGTCGTGTGTTGATCACACGGCTGGGAGCAGGCACCCAGGCCGGGCTGTGGGTGCTGGGACGGGCGTCCTCGGGGTACTGGGGGCATCCATGCGGGCGGCTTCGAGGACAGCGATGGGGCAATGAAGACCCTGCGCCTGAGCAGCACCCTGCTCTCAGTGCCGTGACTCCACCTGCAGGGTGTGTCCTGAGGACGGGGCCAGGGACTCAGGCACGCGGCCAGAGCGTCCGTCACAGCTGACGGGTGTGAGAGAGAAGGCCTGTCGCCCTCCGCGTGTCTGACGGTCAGATGGGGAGCTGAATGACAGTGCATCTCAATGAGGCCCAATTACAAAGCTGTTAACATCACGCTTTTGAGGAATTTTCAGCGATGTGGGAAAAGGCTGATGATAAGAATGGTAAGAGAGTGAACTGAATATAGAGTACAGTACCGGTTCCGTGACATTTCGGTGTCTGCAGAGAGAAAGCTCAGATGGTGATCATGGTGGTGGTGGTGATGGTGAAGGCTGCTATTGCTGTGTGCCTGACTTGACTTCCATTAGCTCATTGAAACCTCCTAATGACCCTGTATGGTGGGAACCCTTATCATCCTGCCATTTGAGAAAAAATGAGGCACAGAGAGGTTAAGTGACTTCCCAAGGGTTGCACAGCTGAGACAGGACTTGAGCCCAGGTCTGGCAACCTCTGAAACCCCCTCTATACTGTCTACTACTGTCTGTATCTGCCAGGCTGGAGGCAGGGGGTGGGGCAGGCTGTATAAGGAGTTCTGAGAGCTTTATGGACGATGTCGTAGTTACAGATCACTCCTCTGTGAGGGGGGTGTCATTATCATCCCCGTTTTACAGACAGTGGCTCAGGAACCCGGCAGGAGAGGTGGTGATGGGGTTTGGAGCAGGTCTGCGGACTTTACCTCTTAAGTTCCCACGTCTACTGTGAGTGGCTGGATGGGGCTCAGGAGGGCCGGGCACAGGCCCGGAGCACCACGCCCTGAGCCCCAGGCACTCCCAGGGCTGCTCCTGGCTGCATGGAGGACGATGCACGGGGCTACCTTGCAGCCCATCTTCCCAGGCCGGCCCAGCCGCTCCTGTGGGCGGCCCCAGTGACTCCCCTGGGCTGAGTGTGTCCCTGCAGAGTCCTCAAGTTGATCCAGGTGTCTCCTGTAGGGGCCATAGCAGGAGGTGGAGGCAGGTGGGGACAGATGTCGGTGACATCCCGTAACCCACTCTAATGCCCATCAGAGCTGCGCTGGCATCCATCACCTTCAGCAAGAGGCAGACCCAGGGCAGGAGCATCGAGAACCGTCACTCAAGGGCTCCTCAATGCAGAAGCCACAGCTCATTCCCTGATTCACTGAAGAATCACTCCGTTGTTTCCCTTAGTATTGATTGCTGCCGGACACCCCCCCCTCCCCCCCACTTCATGCTCCCTGCATCTCTGGTGCCAAACCCGGACCCCAGCAGCAGGCTGGCGGCGGGCTCTCCATCGGGGCCACCTGCTCATTCACACACCTGAAGAGGCATGATGTGAGGCCACCTGGACGTTATCCTCCGCCCCTGAAAGTGCAACTATCTCCTCGGCTGCTTGCGTTGACGGACCAAGATGTTCTCCCAAACGTGGTGCGGCAGCCATGCAGAGGGGCGAGGCTGCGGGAAGCAGGAAGGGGCACTTGTGCGTTCCTCCTCCTCCCACCCCCTCCCTGCCGCCCTCGGTCGCCCACGCCTCCTTCCTGGAGACGCTCCCTCCTTCCTGGAGACGCTCGGAACCAGAAGCTTGAATTCGGGCCATGCTGATGCCTCGGCTCCTGGACACTGGCTGCCGGGGCCTCCTGCCCAGCAGCATCTCTGGAGCGACCAGACCCTCTCCTTGGAGCCGTCGGCCCAAACGGCCTGTGTTCACAGCCTCTGGGAGTGGCGATGCCGATTGCCTGTGTGTGTGTGCGTTTCACCTTTTCAGAGCGTGTTTCCTCCCCGTTCTCCAGCGCCCCTGAGAGCCGCAGGAATCACTGGTCCCCGTTACAGATGAAAAAGTCGAGTCACCAAGAAGTAAGCTGTTCCCAAGCCGGTTAAGAAACCTGGGCTGAGCTGGTATTTGACCTGAATCACTGCCTCCACCTGAGGAACCCGGATTCTCCGGGCGGAGCACACAGGACCTGGTGCACATGGGGGGCGGGGCTGGAGGGTCTCAGAGCAAATGGATCCCCCAGCGAGTGCCTGGATCTCCTCCCTCCAAGCGCCCTCTGACCCCTCCCTCCTGGGGCTGCCCATCCAGCCAGGGACAGCTCCGACTGCAAAAATCCCCCGTCTCAATGTGCTGAAGTTCATTCGTCCATTCATTCATTCACTCATCGTTCACTCACTCGCCTTGAGCACCTACGAAGTCCCAGGCACTCTTGTAAGCCCCAGACACATGGCCCTACACACCGTGGCCGCGCCTCCACAGAGTCGCCATTTTCCCGAGGAGGAAGACAAGAAGCAAACAGCTACACCGTCAGTCAGAGGGAAGGGCAGCGGGGAAACGGAGCGGGGAGGGGGCCGGGGGTGCGGCGCTGGAGGGGGAGTTGATGTGGACCCACTGTGGCCCCCACCGGGGAACGTCCTGCCTCTGCCTGACCTGGACCCTCAGCTCCCGCCGTGAGGGCAGCCACCCGGGACCCCCGCAGACCCGCTGCTCCAAGTCTCGTGTCTGTCTTCTGGGCTCCTCCAACGTCCCACGGGGTCTCCCCCGCCAGCAGATAGGGGGCTGCTGGGGCTCTCGCAGGGCCACTGTGGCCACCGAAAAAGTGCAGAGCCTGCAAAGGCCACCTCGCCTCTGCCCTTCTTTCCCCTGGGCTGCAAGCTGAGCGTTAGAAACTTAATTGGTTTTGCAATTAAAAGATGCAGAGAACAGGTGATGCAATTAATTTTACGTAAACATGTTCAGGAATTAAGTGTTCCAGCCTTCCGTGCATCCCAAATAAGCCCGTTAGTTCTCCAAATATCAATCCGGGCTGCTCACTCGGCCTGGCAGGGAGAACCCCTCATTCTGCCTTCCTTTTTAGGGTGTCCTGGGCGGGCCACTGGGTCCCGCCAAGGCTTCTAGTTTAGGAATAAGCACCATTTTCCGTCTTATAGACGAGGAGACAGAGGGTCAGGGAGGGGCAGTGACTTGCCCAAGGTGAACAGCAAGCCTAAGGCAGAGGAAAGAGTCCCGTCACGGCATCCTCCAGCTTCTGGCCTCATTGCTTTTCCTGTCTCACCACACATTTAAAACCCAGAAAAGTCTCTGGGCTCAAAGACAGAACAGAAGCCCTTTCTCCAAACAAAGCAGCTGGCGTATTTAGTGCCCACTCTATGCCAACTCCACACTTGGCCCTCAACTTACGTCACCACATTCAACCCTCACGACAGCCCTCTAAGGGGGGTCATGTTCCAGTTTCACAGATGAGGAGACCGAGGGTCAGAGAAGCTCAGTAGCCTGACAGAGCCGCACAGCATGGGGTTTGAGCCTCAGCCTCCTCCCACCTCTGGGCAGCGGGTTCTTCCCTCCACCTGCATGTGTGGTTAAGAAAAAACCTTCTGAAATGAGATGGGGGAAATAGGCCCTTCTCCGAATAAATGGAACAAACTTTAAAAATACCTACTGTGTGCTCAGAGAACATTTTTAACACCTACTCTCTGCTTTAGACTACGCTGGGCACTTTATATCTTTTTCTGATTTGATCTTCATAGCAGCCATCCAAAGTGGACAATATCGTTCCCATTTTACAGAAGAGGAAACTGAGGCAGAGAATCGGTAAACACACTCAGAACCATGCAGCAAGTGAGCGGAGGAGGCAGAATTGCGACCTGGGGCCACGTGACCCCACAGCCCCTCCTGCACAGGGAAGCAGCCGTTCTTTGGTCCCCAAGGTGGACTAGAGTCCCCCTCGCCCACGGAGAGCTCCTCATCCACCGAGCGAGGGGTGGGATGGCAGGGGGACAAGCCACAGCTGTCGTGTCTGCCAGCTGTGGGCTTGCATCCTGGCTCTGCAGTTTCCAGGCATGTGGCTGGAGCTAGTGACCTGCCTCTCTGGGCCTCAGGTTTCTTGGCTGTAAAATGAACTCATCAGAGGAGCTTCTGGTAAAAATAGGCTGGTTGGGAAGAGTGAGTGAGGAGGCGAAGTTCTCTGTGGCCCCGGTCCGTGCTCTTCACTGCGTGCCCCTCGCTGCATCACCATTTCACCTGTTGTTTAGTTGATGGTCGTCCCCATCTTGTTGACCGGAACACCAGCCCCAGGAAGGTGGGGACCACGTCTGTCTCCATCCCAGCACCCTTCCCAGGTCTCAGCATGAGGTCAGACACGGAGCAGGTGCTCAGTGAGAAGCTGTGAGTGAAGAAAGGGTGTGTCACTGCCTGGCACACAGTAGGCGCTCAGGCAGCAGTGAGCACCTGTTAGGATTCTCTGCACCCCGCGGAGACCTGCACGCACCCGAGCCACCCTCCACTCACCTCTCTGCATCCTGGCTCCCCTCCCCCTCAGCATCGCTCCTCGCCTCCCCATCCAGGAGAGCATTGTCCTTCAAAAGCAGCCCCAGGACACTGATGTCGCCGCACCTGGGGCCAGTGCCCTCCAGGCTCGTTTATAAGTTAGAGAAGCACGTCCTGGGCAATCCAGAGCCCCCATCACTGGGCAGTCCTCACTCTCTTGATGCCCTCTGTGGTCCAAGGTCACATGGGGGGGTCCCTGGACTTGAGTTCCATTCTGTCCCGTCCACTTGTCCACAGCCACCTCCTTGTGGGCTGTGGCCACACTCGGGGGCTTCCATGTGCAACCCACTCCCTACCCTCCCAGAAGGACCCCCTTCTCTTCTCCACAG
This sequence comes from Equus przewalskii, assembly GCF_037783145.1. Taxonomy (NCBI): domain Eukaryota; kingdom Metazoa; phylum Chordata; class Mammalia; order Perissodactyla; family Equidae; genus Equus; species Equus przewalskii. Next base: position 26,107,329 of record NC_091832.1, on the reverse strand, counting down.
GGAACACCCCAGGACCCTTACCTGCACCTCCACGGCCTGGCTTCTCATCTGTCCCCTCACACTCTGGCCCTCTCTCCGGATGCACCCAACATCACGGGCCCTCTGGCTGTGTGGGGCCCTGAACTGAACATATTCAGACTTTTATTAAGCATGCACTGTGTGCCCAGCACCCATCCTCAAGTTGCCCAGCCCTGGGGGAGCATGCTCTCACCTCTTCCTGATGTGCCTCAAAATCTCAGAGTCATACAAGGTCTTGCTGGTCCTCAGACACACCCAGCACAGTCCTGCCTCAGGGCCTTTGCACATGTTGCTCCCTCTGTCTGAAAGTCCTAACTCTCACATATTGGAATGACTTGGGCATTGATTGAGTGTCTAGACAAGAGGATGGTTGAAGTCCTTGAAATCCTAAAACCCTGTGATTCTAACATCTGACTTTAGGTTTTATAGTTTAAGATTCTATTAAAGTAAAGATTCTAAGACCTAGTAACATAGGATTCTAGGTTTTGATGACTCAGGTTCTAAGATGCTGAGATTCTTGTGAGTGAACCTTTGCCGCTGGAGAAACCCCGATCAGAACCTCGCATCAGCTGGGAGCAGGTTTTCCCTCTTCCCGGGCCCCCAGCCAGCCCAGGGATACACTGTGGGAATGTGTAAATTTATTTGCAATTTTAGCACCACGTAGTCACTTATCTGCATGCTCTGGTCTCTGGAATAAATATTAGAAGCTGATGGATCTTGGGAGATTTTCTGTGGGTAGAGGACCTAAGTCTTCTGAGAGGCATTCTGACACAGGGTACTATTCCCGCATTTGCTCCCAGGTGGGCTGCCGCAAGCCCAGAAGAGGGACGAGGGTCCCTATTTCCTGCTAAAGGAAGTGAGAAGGGCCCTTTGTCCTCTGAGGCTCCAGGCTGTGGTGAGGACAGAGCAGGAGAGCGCTCTCCATCATGTCTGGACAGTCCATTCTGAGAGGAGAGAACCAGCTTGTGCTGTAGACGTTACCATCCCAGTTTAAAGAAGAAACCGCAACCCAGCTAGGTTTTGCGAATGGCCTGGAGCCATAAGCAGGCAATCTGATAGCAGTCCAGTAACTTTTAAGCCCTCTCCAGGCTGCTAAGCTCATCCTGAGGAAATTAACGGAGAAGATGCTTGGAGGCGGAAGCTGTGAAAATGCCCGCTCTGCTCATCGGTGTCAATCATACCGTCCCACGAACACTCCTCTTTTATGTCATGTAAGCGCGTCGTTCCCACTTTATCAATCCACTGTGTTAATCAAATGTGGATTGGTTATCCCGGGATGCATTCAGGCACGGCGTAATTAACTCGCAGTAACACGGAGGTGAACATGGGGTCGTACTGTACAACAACCTCGCAGGCATCACGCGTTGCTCTTCCTTTCGCCCCCTGCACTTGGACTCTTCAAAGCTAATACCCGGTTCTTATTGATTAGTAACCCATTAAAAATTGATGGACAATGTACTTTAATTGACCACAGTGAGAGGTGAGTTGGACCCAGAACAAGGTTCTGTGGGCGGCTTAGGTGAGCCCGGAATGGGGAAAATTGTAAGGGAAGCACCAGCCATACAGACACCCTCCGGGCTCACGGCCCCTCAAGTGACTCTCACGAGTCTCCAGCCCGGCCGAGGTTCAGGCTGCCGTTCTTGCTCACCTGCTCGCCTGTACCGTGGCCCCAGCTTCTCGTCTTGTCAGCTCCAGTCTGCCCTCAACCCTGGCCACATAAATAGCCTGCCTCACTGAAAACCCACTATGGCTCCCTCTTCCCTAAAAATGCATTAGCCTGGCATTCAAGCCCCTCATGACGGGGGCTGGCCTCTCTCCATCCCATCTCCCTCCACGACCTCCCTTGGCTCTGGTCACACTGAGTTGTCCCAGTTTCCTGCTCTGAGTTCTGTCAGGCCTACTGGCTTTTGCACCTCGCCGGCCAGTTCATGCTTGCCATTAAACCCGGCTTGCTTTACCTCCTCCAAGAAGCCTTCCCAGATAACCCCAGACTGTTCCTTCTGATAGGGCGAGAATCTGTCGTCTATCGCCACCACCTAACAAAAAATCATAGAACCTCATTGGCTAATGTCAAAGCACATTTATTGCTCCATTCTCTGGGTCAGCTGTGAGTTGGCGAGGCAGCTCACCTGGCCTTGGCTGGACTTGTTCACATGTCTGGGAGATTCCGCGGTTATTGGCCGATGTCGGCTGACCTTGACCGGGGTGACCAAAGCAAAGTGGCTCTGCTCCAGGTATCTCTCATCCTCTAGGAGGCCAGGCCGGGCGCGTTCTCACAGCAACAGCCCTGAGAGACTCAGAAGGCAGCCCTGGGGCACAGCCTGATCCACAGCGCATAGCTTCACATCTGCTGACGTCCCGCCCCCAAAAGCAAGTCACATGGGGGAGCCGTATGCCTTCTGTCGAGGGCTGAGACAGCTGCCCATCCCCAGAGGGAGGGCACGCAGAGTGACATGGCAAAGCATGCTGACGTGGACAGCGGATGAGGAGCTGGATCCAGCGATGCCTCCACCTCAGAGACAGTGCTTCAGTCTTTCACGGCTCTCAAGACCCTGCAAGGTAGCGACCATTTGAAACAGCTTTATTGCGTTGCAGTTGGCGTGCAATGAACTGTGCATATGTAATGTGTCCATTGTGATGAGTCTGACGCACGTATTTACCCGTGAAATCCCCGCCACAGTCAAGAAATTAACAGCTCCGTCTGAGTCCGTTCTGGCTGCTCTCACGAGAACACCACAGGCTGGGGGCTTAAAGAACAAACATTTATTCCTCACAGTTCTGGAGGCTGGAATGTCCCCGATCAAGGAGCGGGCAGACTGCTGTCTGGTGAGAGCCCGCGTCCAGGTTCCTGGATGGGCATCTTCTCACGGCTGCGTCCTCACGTGGCGGAAGGGGCAAGGGAGCTCTCTGATGTCTGTTTTAAAAGGGCACTAATCTCATTCATAGGGCTCCACCCTCATGACCTAATCACCTCCCAAGGCCCCCCTCCTAACGCCATCACACTAGGGGTGGGATTTCAACACATGAGTTCTCCTGGCGACTCAAACAATAGCCGTCGCCTTCAAACGTGTCCTCCGCCCGTTTGTCATCTGTCCCTCCCATTTCTCACCACCACACCCGCTCCCCTGCTCTAGGCAACAATTAATCTGCTTTCTGTTACTATTGATTAATTTTCCTTTTCTAGAATTGATCTAGTAGAATCATACAGTACTTGCTCTTACTTGTCTGGCTTCTTCCATCAGTTCCGTTATATCGTATACATCATTATTGCACTCCTTTTTATTGCGGAAGAACACCCATTGTGTGGACAGACCACGGTTCGTTTATCATTCACCTGCTGATGGGCATTTGGATTGTTTCCAGTTTATGACTGTTACGAATAATGCTGTCATGAATATTCATGCACAAATATTTGGGCATATGCTTTCTGCTCTCTTGGGTAAATCCTTTGGAGTGAACTGACCAGATCACGTGGTGGTATATGTCAAACTTTTTAAGAAAATGCCAGGCTGTTTTCCTAGGCGTCCGTGCTCTTTGGCATGCCCACCTGCAGTGCGGGAGTCCCCTGGCTCCCCTTCCTCTCCTGCACTTGGTATTGTCGGTTATGTTTCCATCTCAGTGGGGATGAAGTGGTATCTCCCTGTGGTTTTATGCGCATTTCTCTAGTAACTAACAACCTTGAGCATCTTTTCATGTGCTCACTGGCTATCCCTCTCTCTTCTTTAGTGTAGTGTCGACTCCTAGAAGATCTTTCTTAATTGGGTTCTGTGTTTGGTTATTACTGAGTTTCGAGAGTTCTTCGTATGTTCTGGATTCAGACCTTTTCTCACAGGCTGTGGCTTGTCCTGGGTGCAACCTTTAAACACATCGATCCCCCATCCCCCCAACAATCGATGATTAGTAAGAATTTGGCCAAGAATGCCAGTGCTGATAGAGTGTGTCAGGGTCCAATTCATCATCTCCAAAAAAACAAGGAATTGCCAAAAATTAACAAGGAAAGCAGCATGTGAGGCCTCATCAAATCCATTTTCCTCCCCCAAATTACCCTGACTCTGCGGGGATGTCACCCTGAAAGTCATGGTCAGGGTCGGGGACAGGCGTGGCAGGTGGGAGGGGGCATTAGGTCCCTCATCCAGCATCATTTTGCTGATCCAAGGTCACCCCCTGATGGGCCAGGCTCCCCCAACTGCTGAGCTCGGCCCCCTTGGGGCTCCGCGAGGCACTAGAAGAAAGATAAATGGAAGCATCAGCTTTGGCTCCCGAGTTTCTGATGAAAACAAGTGTTATCATTCACTGGGCCAATCTCTCAGGGGAGATGCATGGAAATAGAACTGCAACTGGGGAGAGTCAATTTCCGCTCCTCCAGACGAGGCCGCAGGGGGAGGGAAGCCAGAGGGGGCTGGGAGACCGGAAGCCCGTGCACACACGGGGCATACCTCCCACGTCCCCTGCTACTGAGGACACCCTTTTCTTGAATGTGCGGGTAACACCACCCCAGCCAGAACCCCTGAGTGGGGGGACATCCAGCCTTGTCCCCAGGGCCCCATCCAAGGATTCCTGGCCGTGGTAAAGTCCCCCTGGCATCACTTGCTCTGAGGTCCAGATCACGCCCTGGATCCTCCAAACCCTCTTCTCCCCGTCTGGGCTCCTGCAGCCACGGGCCTTTCTCTCCCTGTGTTGCTCCAGCCTGGACACAGTTTCTCCATGTCTCTCAGGACACAAACAGGAGGCCGTGACCTGCTGCTGACATTCTGGAAGATTCAGGTGCAGTGTGGGGATCACAGCACAGGAAAGGGAGCAGCACCCCTGCCCCGGGGTTCTGGAAACCTCCCTGGCTTCTCTTTTGGTCCCCAGCCTGCTGCTCTGGTGTTGGCCTTCCCCTTCCAACTCAGGATCCCTCTCCTGTCCCCCAAATGCCACGTTCCCCTCAGACTCCTCCCTAGGGGCGCTCGGGGCCCCATCTCGATTCCCTGTTGCTGAGTAGAGACACTGGGTCCTGCTCCGCATGTTCCTAAAGGCCGGGGAACAGCTTTTCTTTTCCCCCCCGAGAAGAACATCCTCTGCCCCAGCTCCACTGAGTCCATTCCCAGCGGCACAAAGCAGCAGCTCTGAGCCGCGTGGTCAGGAGCCTGCCCTGGAGCGTGGGTCCAAATCCCAACGGCACCCACCCCTACATAGGGGGCCTTGGACGAGTTCCTTCACCGCCCTGCCTCAGTTTCCCCACTTATGAAAGGGGGAAAGAGTAGCCTATACTCCATAGACTTTTTGAGAGAATCAAATGATTTTAAAGCTTTAATGCGTTTAGAATAGTGCCTGACACATACTCAATGCTCAGTTAATGCTCATACACACCCTCCGTGCCTCCACTCCCCACAAACAGCTTGCTTGAAGTGAATCCAGGGCTGGCCCCACCGTCTGTCGGTGGACACTGTGAGGGGAGGCGGATGCACAAGGTGACTGTCTGCTCCCCTGCCCAGGAGGCCGCTGAGGCTCCGTCTGCACACATGAGGGACTCTCGAAGCCCCTTCTGAGGCTGTGACCGTCGACACAGGGCTGGCATGGGCTGAAACGTCCATGGAGGCATGAGGCGGGGTAGACAGGACGGTGGGCAGAGGGTCCTGGGTCTGGGGATATGTCCTTCGGAGGTTGAATCTATACAGCAGTGTACGGCTGTGGAAATTGTCAGTGATGGAGTGAATGAAGTGGCTCCTTCATTCCTTCGTTTGTTTATTCGACATGTTTAATTGAACAGCTACTATGTGTCGGTTCTGGGCTAACACCAGGGATGCTGTGGAGAACAAGCCGGAAACAGTTTCCATCTTCAGGAAACTTATCGTCTAGGACCGAGGAGGAAGATACACATCAAACGATTCAGTGCAGATTTGATTATTTAATAATTCTTAGAGGCAAGAGAGGAAGAACAAAAGTGGCTTTTCAGTAAAGATACAAAAGATGAGTTATTTAGACAAAGTGTCAGAGGAACCAGCATGTGCAAAGGCCCGGAGGGGAGACACAGCCTGGCTCACATGAGGAGCTGTGCAGAGACCAGGGTGGCTGGAGGGTGGCAATCAAGGGGGACGAGGCCCAGGATGCTGTTAGAAAGGGGCCACGGGCACACAGGGCCTTGAAGGCCCTGGTCAGGCCCAACCTCCCTGGCAATCACATGACCAGTAAACCTGCCACAAAACCCAGGCCTCGGGGCACCCCATTGTCTCCACACACTCAGGGGCTTCCCATGCACCAGTGGGATTCACACCTTTCAAAGATTCCAGCCACTAGATCCTGTTTCCGTGACCCGCAACGTAGGAAAGCACAAGAACCATCACTAAGAAATTGATGACATCTGACTTACGGAGAGCACAGTGACAAGCACAAGGCTCTCTCAGGATATTATTGTCCCTGCTGGTGTCGGACTGTTTGGACCATCCCTCAGAGATTTCAATGCCGTGTCTGGATGAGGAAGGGGGAGCTCCCTATCTCTGTGCCTCTCCCAGGATGATTTATGACCCAGATGGCAGTGGAATAGAGCCGACACATGCTCGCACCTCCCAGTGCTGAGCACAGACTTCCAGGAAAGCCCAGCCAATTCTGTGAAAGTTCACTGACAAATCGCGCTGATTTTTAAATGCCAGCTTTCCCAAATTGAGTTCAGGGGAATGCAAGTCGTGGGTGGTAATAACTGATCTCAAGAACAAAGACTGATTATAAGTTTGAGGAACGTTATACACCACACGCGTTGGTCCACTAAATGCTGGGCGAGTCCTGCAGTTGCAAAGAAAGTTCCAAAGCAGCAAGAAGGTCTACGCTCAGTCTTTTCAGAAAAGAAAGAAGTTTAGCCAAAAGTAAGAGTGATACCACTTCATGGCAAAGACAGTCCTTTCCAAAAAGAATAGTTGGCAACCTTACATGATTTTCCTCATTTCACTGTGAGCCTGTGACAGTTCCACCCCAGGCCGCCAGGACGGCAGGCTCAGCTCTGTCCACTGGCTCAGTGGGGAGTGGGGAGACCCTCATGTGCTGGGCCCTCCAGGGTCCAGGGCCCCAGTGGGAGGCATTCACCCCACGGCTTAATCTCCCATCCTCCACCTGAGTCCCCGCCTCCTGCCCTCCTGCCCCTCCCTCATCTGTTCCAGGCTGGGGATTCTGGCCCCGCCAGCCCCAGGCCTGATCCGTGAGGCTAGGGTGGAGCTCAGAGAGCATCAACCATGGGTCAGGAGAGCGAGTCCTGGTCCCTGTGCTGCCAACCACGTATGAGTGACCTCAGGCAGGTCACATCCCCACTGTGGGCCTCAGTTTCCCCAACTGTACCGTGAAGGGCTGGACTGAATGCCCTCCCTGTTCCTCCCCCTCTGGTGGTCCCAGAATCTGTGATGCTGGCAGGAAACTCTGCTCAGATGTTCGTGGGAAAGTGGCCGAGTTTTGTTCTGACCGTCTCTCCTCAGGAGGGAGGAAGGAGCACAGACCCCGGCCTGACTGTGAACCGTGAACGCCAGCACCAGACACAGACACAGCCTCGTGCTGGTCACCGCTGGCCTGGCTGCAGGGAGCTTCCGTCCCCAGCCAGATGAAGCCCTGAGCCAAAAACACGTGCCCCTCGTCTGAGATGTGGGTTTTAGCATTAACTAAGCCGGCGAGAAGGGGGGAAGCCCCTCCTGGAAGACAGAGTCTCGGGGGAGATGGACCAGCCAGGAGGGACCGACCCTGATGGCAGGAGAGGGGCCATGGGAATGGGGTGGGGGGCGAGTCATCATCAGAACGACAGCTAAGGATCATCATAAGCCTACTATGCACCAGCCTCCTCCTTGGTACCCTGTAAAGCGGCAGGCCCAGGCCCAGCGCACAGTAGGTGTCCATGCGGCCAGACTGTTAATGCAGGGGCCACCAGCGATGTCTGTTTTTGATCCTTTTGAAACCACATGTCCTCACATGTCTGCAGTTCACATCCTGGCTCTTGGCTAACTTCTTTTTTTTTTCTTTTGAATGATTGGCACCTGAGCTAACATCTGTTGCCAAGCCTTTTTTTTTTTTTCTTTCTCCCCAAAGACCCCCAGTACATAGTTGTATATTTAGTTGCGGGTCCTTCTAGTTGTGGCATTTGGGACGCTGCCTCAGCGTGGCCTGATGAGCAGTGCCATGTCTGCACCCAGGATTCGAACCGATGAAACCCCGGGCCACCAAATCAGAGCGCAAGAACTTAACCACTCGGCCACAGGGCCAGCCCCTCGGCTAACTCCTAAGAGTGAGATTAAAGGAAGAAGTGGACAAGGCTGCCCACAACCCTGAAACAGGAGTGTGTCGTTCATGAAGGCCCCACTGCTGTGAGTGTGAGGCTGTCCCTTCATGCCATTGAGGCTAGTTGGCATCTTTATTGCCCTGAACACAGCTGTAAAAGCAGCCATCTCTGAAAGGCCCAGAAGAATCCTGCCCCCACGCCCCTGCCCATCTCAGACACCTCTCAGGGCCCAGTGGTGACCGCTGCTCTGCTTCCATCAAGGCCCAGCTGTTTTGAGGGGGACTTCAAATAACCCCTCTGCTGCCAAAAATTTATGTCCTGTGGGGACGAGTGTGGCTGTGAACAGACATTCGAGGAGATTCCGGGCCATCGGCTGCCAGATAATGAGCGTGGAGCGCCCTCCCCTCCTTCCATCCTCCGGGATGTCAGTTTCCAACGACTCAGCAGATGTCACCCGGAGCAGCAGGCCCTGTGCGGGGCTCTGGGCACCAAGAGAAGGATGGGTCATGTTCCTGTGCTCCAGGAGGGCACGGTCAGAGTGGGGAGGCAGAGCTGCCAGGATCACACAGCACCCCAGCGCAAAGCACCAGACCAGAGGTCACAGCGATGGCTGCCGTTCCATGAGCACCTCCTGTGTACAGCTCTGCCCCTTTACTGCCTACTGGGTGCTGGACCAGGTGATTCACAGATGTTGTCACCAACCCTCACAACAACCCTCCCTGCTACAAGGTCAGTTAATCATTCCCACTTTGGGAGATGAGGACAGTGAGGCTCAGAGAGGTTGGGGAACTCACTCTGGGTCACACAGCCAGGGAGGTGGGTGGAGTCAGAGTGTGCTCCTTGGACAGCCAGCCTCAGAGCAGCTCTGCTCACCCATGCCCCCTCAGAAGGAGGCCAGGTCTGCTGGGATGGACTGAGGCAGGTGTGGTCACCCGATCCAGGTGGCCAGAGTCCTGAGGGGGTGCTAGATCGCAGGTGCACTGTCTCCTTCCGATTATGGAGGTCCCTCAAGGTCGCCCGCATCAGCCTGGTTGAGTGTGGTCGTCCCAGCCCAGCAGCCAAGCAAGAGGCAAGATTTAGGTTCCTTTTGTGCGCTAAGATTGTCTGCACCTGCTCAGCATCTGCTCCCCCACGTTCTTCTCACTTTTCTTTAGAAACCGGTCCCCTCGCCTACCACCCGCACTTCAGGCGCTCTGCCAGGACTGAGTCCGCCACTTCTAAGGGTGAACATCTGACTCCATAGCAGCCAATCAGTGACGTCCATTCCCTGGACTTGGTGATTGGCTCAGAGATGGGCACGTGACCTAGGTTAGTACAATCAGAGTTTTCCCTTGGACTCTGGCGGAAAGGAGCGCAAACTGGCCTTTTCGCTCCTGTAAGGTTGCTGAGCTGGCGGCCGGTGTCAGAGGAGCCTGTCTGAAGACGAAGCCAGCGCACATGAACAAGTCTTTGAAACAGGAAGGAGGATGGTCGGCAGACAGAGGCGGGCCCCGGGGCTGGGCGCGACTGCTCGAGCCCCGGATCGAGACAGGCCTGAAGCCAGCAGCCCCCAGACCGAAGGCTGTTAAAGAAGCCAATGCATTTCTTCTTCCGTCTCAATCAGTCTGTGCTGTGTGTCCCCACAACCCAGAGAGTCTTGATCCTGCTCTGTGGCCGTCCCCAGGGAACACAGGGCCTGGCGCATAATAGATGCTAAGTAAATATTTATAACAAAGGAAAATGAATGATCCTGCCATTTCTCCCTCTCGGCCTCCCTCGGCCTCACGCCTCCCACGACCCCTGCCCACCAGATGCAGACCACCTAGCCGGGGCCATCACTCCAAGGACTAAAAAGGAGATGTGAGGAACCGTCGACTGCTTTCCCACCGCAGCAGCAGGGTCTGCTCATTGGGCCCTTGGAGAAGGAAACAGGGGCTTATAGACGGGATGTCACCTGCCCAGAGGGTTGCCGCGGGCTAGAAAGAGCGGGGTCTGGGGTCAGGGCTCTCTGACTCCCGGGGCAGTGCTCCACACGCTGCATCCTGGGCTCTCAGGAGGAGGGTGGCAGGGGCCTGTCTGGCATCTCCCAGAGGAGCAGAGACATGGGGACCACATGTTCTGCCAGGGAGCAGCTGCCTGAATATGTGTCGCTCAGGTGGACCCCAGGATGCCCAGAAGGGCTGGGTGCTCTGCAGAGAACACTGAGGGCAGGTCCCAGGAGGGGAGCTGAGTGTGCAGTGGCCAGAATATCATCCGTCCCATTCATACTGGACACTGTGCTTTAACAGAAACCAGACATTAAGTTCCATCACCATAGAATACATGAATCAATGAATGAATTCAAATACATCGTTTTACATGGCGGAGATGGAGTCGCAGAGAAGTCAAGTGATTCGCCCAAGGTCACACAGCTCAGGAGGGCAGAGCAGGTCCAAACCCCAGCCTCTGCCACCAAGGCCCATGCTCCTTACCCCACCCCAACCCACCCCGCAGAACCTGGGAGAGGAGTTAGGAAAGGAAGAGGTCAGTGTGGGCTGGAGGCATCTAGGAGGGCTTCCTGGAGGAGGAGGAGCCCAAGCTGGGCCCTGAAGGGCAGACTGGAGGAGAAGAGCATCCCGGGAGGGAGGGGCAGCCTTCGGCTCTCAGCCCCCAGGTCTTAGGGCTCTGGGTCTGGGACTTTCCATCGGAGGATCGAGGTCCCCCTGGAGCAGGTGCCGGGAAGCTCTCCCGGAGCAGGTGCAGCTGCGCCCTCTGGCCGGAGGGGCTCCCGGGTGGGGTGGGGCAGGGCGGAGCAGGAGCCGGGACCTTCCGCTCCGATGGAGCCGGACAGCAGCGTCCCTGCCCGGCTGCTGGGAGGGGACCGCGGTCTCACAGGCTCAGCCAATCGGCCCCCAGACACAGTCCAGTGAGGCGTCCCATCAGCCGAGAACTGCGCGCCGCGGCCCTGTGGTCCCTGCCGACCCCCGGGGACCACGCCCGCGCAGGCCAGACCCCTCGTGTCCACGAGTGGGGAGTTCGTCCCTGTCCCCCCTGCTCTGCCCCTGAAGCCCATGTCCCCGTAATGAGCCTGTGGTGGCGAAACAGCATTGCGCAGGCGTGAAAATATGCATCAGTCAGCTGCCGCGGGGCTTCTTGGGACTATTTTGGGAGCCAGATGCCTGTGTGGGCTGAGATGCCTCTGTTCTCTACCGGGGCCGGCCTTCCAGGCGCAGGCGCAGAAGCTGAGTCAGCGATGCTTTTACACCTCCGATGCCCTCTTCCTCGTGTCTACCCGCCCTGCCTTCGTGTGGCATTTAGTGATGCCGATAAATGCAGACGCTGAGGTTGGTCCCAGGCATTGGGGGATGACAGCACCTCCTTCAGTGTTGTGCCCTAGACACCTCTCATGCCGGGCCTTAGTACCAGCCCTGTGATCAAGACCTACTCCCCACCCTTGGGGACTCTGAGACCTGCAATGTCACAGCATTCATGTATTTATTTGGGCACCTGCTATGTGACAGCCACTATGTTAGGAGAATCAAAGGTAAGCAAAGTCATCAGGGTCCCTGCCCCGTGGAGCTCACAGTCTAGAGGTGGAGACAGAGAGGAATCTAGGATAAGACGAGAAGTGTAAAATTGCAAGTGCTCGAAAGGAGATCCTCAGGGTGCTATGAGAATGTGTAAGGTGGGGTTTGGAGGTGTTCCCACAGGAGGTGCCCCTCCAGCTGCGATCTGAAGAATAAACCAGTTACCAGGTGAGCTTGGGGCCGAAGGAGAGTCTTCAGACCAGCAACAGCATGTGCAAAGGCCCAGTGGCTGGAGGGCTCTTGGCAACCAGGGAGAACTCCAAGGCCTGTGTGGTTGGAGGGCAGGAAGTGGGTGACAGCCTGGAGAGGGGACAAGAGCAAGATGGTGCGAGGGCCTTGAATGTCACTTGCAGGACTGGGGTCTTCATCCCAACAGCGGGGGTACCAGTGGAGTGTTTTAAGTGGATGGCAAGGGGCAGGAAGCAGGGTTGACGTGATCAGACCTGTGTTTCCAGGTCAACCCTCAGGCTGCAGCAGGGTGGGTCGGAGTCATGATGTGTCGAACGGCACCGTCTGAGGTGGGAGCTCTGGTCCAGCTTGGAGGGAGCAGGACGGCTTCCCCAGGAGGAGGAGGCGGGAATGACGAGCATCCACATCTGCGTGACATTCATTCAGTCATTCGACACGTGCTTGTTGAGCACCAACCAAGTGCCCAGCACCGTGTTCAGTTACGGGGCATGAGGACAAATAAGAACAAGGAAGTTGCTGTCCTCATGGCTCTTATGAAGGAAGGGACAGATACTTCCCAAATGATTCGGGAGGACCAGCTCCTGCGGGAAATGCCTGGGCAGCCGTGAGTGAGTCAGCCGGCTCTCTGACGAAGAAAAGACCAGCCAGGGCCGCTTGGAAATAAGCAAGAGAAACTCTGTCGCCCCAAGTCGGTCAAGGGGGTTGGTGAAAGGACACAGGGTAGAGCCAGGCCTTACGGGATGGAGAGTCGTCAGGCCTGTCTCCTTCTCCTTCTCCGTACAGTCCCCCGAATGGTGCCCTCCACGGTGGGCTTCCACATCCATCCATTTTGCATCCTCTGCCAATAAGGCCTGGAGCAGGAACCCGAGCAAGCTCAACCTGGGTGACTGCAGAGCAGACGGCGGCTCCCAGCAGCTCTGCCAGATTGACACCCTCCTACCCACTTTGCAAATGAGCAAATATAAATTCAGAGAGGCAGAGACACTTCCCCAAGGTCACACAGCCACCAAGTTGCAGCAGCATGGTGTCTGGGCTGGTGATGACGTGACAAGCATTGAGAGTGCTGTCCATCCGGACCTTGTTTTTGGTGACAAGGACAAGCTCCACCTGAGGACGGGGCAGCCCTGGGGCAATAACAATAGCTAATGCCCAATTGGAGCTTCGTGGGGGCCAGGCACAGGCTGCGAGCACTTTATATCTGCTAGCACGTTTCGTCTTCACCATCACCCTGTGGAGGGTGTTCCAGTTACGCACTGCCACAGGGATGGGGTCACAACTGCGAAAGCTCATGGCACAGTCAGTGGATGTTTGCTTAGTTCAGGAGTCCTCTGGTCGGCTGGCCAGTTCTGCCGGTTTGGCCAAGCTCTGCAGGCCTGTGCGTCAGCCGGCAGCTCATCGGCCCGTGGGCTGGCTTTGCTGGCACGGGCTGCCTTCCTTCCTTGTGTGGGGGCCTCGGGTGGTCTCTGATGCCCCGGCAGGTTGGCCTGGGCCTGTTCAAAAGGAGGTCTCCGGTCTCCAGGAGTGTGAGCAGAAACACACGGGGCGCCTTGAGGCGCAGGCTGAGAGTCGGCACAACCTCACACGCAGCATATGCTTTCGGCCAAAGCAAGTCACAGGACAGCACACACGCAGCGGCTGGGGACAGAGCCCACCCGTGAGCCACATTGCAGGGTGTGGGCACGGGAGGCGGGCCCTGGGGCCTTTTTGCCATCAGTCTACCAGGACTGGGATCATTATAACCAATAACTTGTGGGCGTCATTACAGTCAGCTCTAATTCCCAGAAGAGAGCTACGCGGTTCAGAGAGGTGCGGTGACTTGCTCCAGGTCACACAGCTGCTAAAGGGCAGAGGTGAGGTTTGAGCCCAGGTCTGTGCATTTCTCCATGACTCTGCTGCTTCTTAGAAGCTGAGAGCAAACCCACCAACTGAAAGACCCAGAATCGGGAGAAGCTAGGGCTTCCAGGATCCCCAGCAGGAGACTCTTGGGGCAGAGGAGGCCCCGAAGCCCCAGGGAGGCCTCTGGCATCAGGGGGAAAGGCCTTTCCCTCCCAGAGAGGCAGAGGGCCACCTGGGCAGAGGGCCACCTGGGCAGGTGTCAGAGCTCACCCGGCTCTGATGGGGCCTGGAGGACACTATATCCAGCTCTGCTGCCAAAAGGAGGGTCTCGATTAGATTCATTCATTCATTCATTCAACAACTACAATCTTGGAAGAGGGTCCTCATGACATGCTGTGCCCTAGCACTGCCTTTCCTCCTGGTGCCAATTCATTGTCTCCTCTGGGAAGCCCTCCCTGATACCCACAGTTAGTCAGCCCTCCCACTTTGTGCTTTTACTGCACTCTGGGGGGTCTCTAGGGGGTCTCTGGACTGTCATTGCTGATTTAGGTGCCACAGTCCACCCCCAGGAGCCTGTGAGAGGACAAGTCTCCAGAGGGCAGGCAGGGGTCCACCGTTGTCACCTCCCTCTGTCGTCTTCCCTGACAGGCTGGGGCTCCAGGGTGGGCAGGGCTGTGTCCATCTCTCCTGCTGTTGCTTCCTCGGAGCCCAGAACACAAAGGGCACAAATCGGAATGAAAAATACTGTATGGAAGAGAGAGGGAGGGAGGAGAGCACAGTAAGGAAGGGAAGGCGGGCAGGGGAGAGAAATGCCGGGGCCTCGCACGGGCACAGGTGGAGCCAGGAGGCAGAGGGGAACCTGGAGAGTCACGGGTTCTTGGGGTGGGGGGAGGGGAGCAGAAAGATTTGAACATTAAAAATGGTCCACGGTGACCTGTGACGTTTTGCTCTCCCAGGGGCAAATGACTCTGCACCCGGGTCGGCTGAGAGCTCTTCAGAGTCAGCTGGAGGGAAACCTTCCTCGTGAGGCCTTGTTCGTGCTGAGCCGCGTGCACCCGGATTCCTGGCACAGGGAGAGTCCCAGCCCCTCAGCCCCGGCCGAGAGCAGAGGTCCTCACCCAGCCTGGGTCTGGGTGTCCGGCCTGCCCAGCTGTGTGACCTTGGGCAGTTCATGCAGACTCGCTGAACTTCAGCCCCGCCACCGGGAGGGGCCTGGACGAGGGGGTCTCTCCCCCTCGTTTTTTTGCTGCTTTTCCAGCACCCTCTGCACCTCTGGCCCAGCTCTGAGGTCAGGCCTCACCTCTCCCAGGAAGTCACCCAGACTGCCCCCTCTCCGGACTTAGCAGCTCCAGGCACTTGGCCTGCGGGTTGAGTGCGGGGCTGTGAGGTCAGACCAGCTGGGTCCAAATCCAGGCCACTCCCTGGTCTAGATCCTTGCTGCTCAAAGTGGTGACCTGCGGCAGTGGCATCGATGGGCTGTTATAGAAACTCAGGGCCCACCGCAGACGTGTAAGGAACCTGGCTCTGCACTTGAACGAGAGCCCAAAGTGGGGTGTGGGTGCACGTGGGTGTGAGAAGCCCTGGCCCTGCAGGTGTGGGAGAGACAGGTGGGACAGGTGTGGAGAGACAGGTGGGGGGAGACAGGTGTGGGAGAGACAGGTGTGGAGAGACAGGTGGGGGAGACAGGTGGGGAGAGACGGTGGGAGAGACAGGTGGGGGGCAGGGGGAGGAGCCCAGCAGGTGGCCTGAGGGGCGATTGGCCTGCCTTCTCCTAGGGGGCCCAGTGTTGCCAGGGTGGCCTCAGCTCTCACAGACGCATCTCCACCCGGCAAAGAACAAAAACTGCTACAAACACAGTTCCTGGCTGTGTGACTTGGCCCCTTCACTGCACCTCTCTGGGCTGCAGTCCCCACTCCTGTAAAATGGGAGAATAACAGCCCCCCACCCCCGCCCGCCCAGGGTTGTTGTGAGGATGGAGGGAGGTAATTTGCATAAAGCAGGGGCCATGCGGCCACATGGGGGCCTGCCCCTGCTGTTCTCTCTGCAGGAAGCTCCTCCCGCCCTGCCCCCTCCTCCCTCGGGCCCTTCCCAGCCTCCCTCCCAAGGTCCCCCTTGGCCTCCCCAGACCTGGCTTTTGTTTCTCCTCATTGTTTCTTTTCCTCCGTGGCTCTTCGCATACCATGTGATTTTTTTTTTTTTTTTGGTTCATTTACTCGTTTTGTTTGGCTGTTTCCCCAACTGTGCCCAAGCCTCTCTGAGGGCAGCACCCTGTCTGTCTTGTTCCCAGCTGTGTCCTGGTGCTCAGCACCCAGGGGAGCCTGATAAGTTCCTGCGGGATGAAGTCTGGATGAGGAGCGGGACTGGGCTGTATCAGTCAGGATGGGTGAGGTGCTGTAACAAATAGCCCCCAACCCCAGTGGCTTCACCCAGCAATAGCAGATTTCTCTCCCCCTTCAAGTCCGTGTGGACGATGCTGGTCCAGGGATCTCCTCCAGGGAGGCACCGTCACCCAGTGATGCGGGATCCAGGCTCCTTCCAACCCTGATGACGTCATCGACACCTGTGGCCTCCAGGATCACCAGGGAAGGGGGGTGAGTGAGGGGAAGTTCACCCGTAATTAACCAGCTCAGCCCTGGGGTCCACGTCATTTGCACGCACAATGCCTTTGCCAGAAGTGCCACCGGGCCCCCCTTGGATGCCTGGGGGTCTGGGAAATGTCCCAGGCTGGGCAGCCGTCCCCCACACCAGCCCTTCCTGTGGACAGGAGTGTGAACCCATGGCCAGTGGCCGTCTCTGCCCCTCTGTGGCAGCGATGGATGACCCCTGTCACTTTGGTCTTCTGCCTGAGACCCCTGGGCCCTGAGTCCTCTCTCTGGGCCTCTGACTGAAGCGGTGCCGGGGTCAGGAAGGCAGGAGGGAGGGGCACCGACCCTGCAAAGGGCCCCCAGTGCTGCTCCCACCCCCACTGGGGAGGGGAGAAGTTCTGGGCTGTTCGGAGCCGATCGTGTTTGGAACCTTCTGGGTGTGCCGAGCTGCTAATTCCGTGCCATCTGCCTGTGTTCTCAGCCCCAAAGCCCCGGGTAAACAAGTTTTCTTCTGTGGTTCTTAAAGAAAGTTTCGGCAGGCGGTGGGGAGAGAGAGGAGGGCGGCTCAGGATACCTGTTCTCCGAGGAGGAGGCGCTGCCCCCAGGGACGTCGCACGGACTGGGACGTGATGTGTACCTGCACCCCGCTAAGGGGCCTGAGTGGAGTGCACGATGTGCAGAGAGGGCCGAGCTGCTGGGGGGATGGCGTTACTGTGAATTCCTGCCTTCCCCACCAGGCTGGGGGCTGCTGGGCTGCGTCATCCTGTTCCCAATGCCCAGCCCAGGGCCTGGCACAGAGCAGGTATCAGCAAACGCTTGCTGAATGAATGATTGAGTAAATGAACCAACAGTGATGAAGGGCGGGGATGGGGAGGGGTCGAAAGGGATGGGATGGGAGGCCAAGTGACCACTATGTTAAGAGCTTTAATGAATTATCCTATGGTGGGGACCCTTCTAGGATGACATCATGACCCCTGCTTCCTGGGATGGCGTGGGGAGTGGTGGGGACAGGACCAGTGACTTTCTAACAGCAGAGGCGATGGAATGTGACTTCCGTGATTTGGTACAAGATTGTGCCTTCCATCTTGCTGATCGACTCTTTCTATTGCTTTCTTGGCTTGCACGCTGTGATGAAGCATAAAGCTGCTACGTGGGAGACACCCCCATGGCAAGGCACGGAAGGCCACCTCCAGCCAACAGCCACCAGACAGGCCGGACCTGAGGCACCTGGTCCATCAGCCCTCGAGGAAGAGTCGTCTCCACCCCTGCAGGAGCTCGGGAGCAGACCCTTCCCCAGTCGAGCCTTCAGACCACGTCCCCGCCTCGGCCACAACTTGATCGCGGCCTCGTGTGAGCCGCTGAAGCAGAGGATCCAACCAAGATGTAAATTTCACCCCCAAACCCCACAAGGAACAGGGGAGTCTGAGACTTGGAAGAATCGCTGGGATGTGCAGCACACCTTCCCCTCTGATCCGCTGGCTCTGTGGGCCCACCAGGGGGAGGAGACCCGCCAGTAACCTAAATGCAAATCGCCCTTGGCAGCAGCCGCGGCACTCCTGTGTTCCGGCAGGGGAGCATCTCCAACATGTGCAGATAAACATTCCTGTGACTGCGTGAGGTGGGAGCGGTTTAGGAAGCTATACCAGTGGCAAGGTTTTCCTTTCCCCACCCCTGTTTTTAAAGTGAAAGAGACCTCAGAATGCTACAAAGAGAGCTCCAAAGAAGGGCTTGGCAGAAACGTCACCAGGCTCTGGGGTGGGATGGAGGGGAGGTACTTGGTGGCAAGGCCTGGAAGGCCAGGAAAACAATGAGGCTCCAAGGGGATGGTCACGTGGGCCTCCTGGGGGATCCCTGCCGGGCGGGCGCTGGGGGAAGATGGCTTTGGGTCGCTCTCTGCAGAGGGATGGTAGTGCAGGAGCCCTGACCTGGGAGTCACAATCATGGGGCTGTGGTTGGCTTGCTGGGGGGTCCCCAGGGACCGCCCAGACCCCCTCTGACCCCCAGTGTCTTCACCCACATTGCAAGGTGGGCATTTTTCTTTTTTTGTCACTCATGTAACCCAGGCCAGTAAGAACAGAGGCCCCCAGTTCCATCCAGTTCCCATCTCCCCTCTAAGTGTCTTGCAGGATGAGAGAGCCTCAGAGGTCACCCCGGGCCCTGCCTGCAGGGACGCGGCCCCACCGTGCACCCGGCCTGCCTCGTCTTCTTGCTGACTCTTCAGGGACAGTTGCACAGGCTGTCACTGAAATGTGCCTGGTCCGTGTGGCCTCCTGTGAGCCAGGCCCAGCTCACTGCGTTCACCCTGCATGCCGCCTCTGCATGCCAGTGGTGTCTGGCCCTGAGCTTCCCCTGTGGCTGCACAGATGACTGGCTGAAGAGCAGGGAGCGGGGCGCAGGGGAGATCCATGCTCCCTGGAGTTTCAGGATTAAGCCCTAGAGAGCCCTGAGCGTCTCCCAGAGGGATCGATGTGGATACTGATAGACACGTATCGAGCGCCTGCCACTCCTCTGATACTGTGATCTGTTTCCTGGGCATCATCTCATATCACCTTCGAATTGTTATCTCTTTCTGTGACAAGGAAACCGAGGCTCGAGGGTGTGAGGTGCCTTGCCCAAGATGACACAGCAAGGAAGTGGTTGAGCCAGAATTTGAACTAAGAGCCACGCCCTTAACCCCTCTGTCCATATCACTTCCTTTCACTGAGGTCCCCCACGACGGACCCAAGTTCTGCTTCCACCATTTTCAAGGCAGGAGCCAGCCCTCCAGATCATGCAGGGGGCTCAGTGCTGGGTCAGGCTCTCCAGACCCCGGGACCCACCGCCACCTGAGGCCCTTTGCCTATGAGCTGGCGTGAGCCGGGTGGCCGTCTGCCTGGTGATGTTAGAAAGATGGTCGGGCTGAGGAGGAGGCATCAGAGGGTGGCTGAGGGGCTGCCGTGGGTGCTGCTCGTATAGACAGAACCCCCCCTGTTCACCAGCATTTGAGCTGCCCCCTCTTCTCCCACCAGACGGAACAGTGCTGCCAAATTGGTCAACTCTGCTGGAGGAGAACCTGAGAGGTGATGCGGGATTGGTTTGTGTGGAGCCCCGGGCCCTGGGGAGGGGCCGGAAGTCAGCCCTGTCCTGCAGCCAGAAGGTGGAGCAGGTGGGAACGGAGCCCCTCTCTTCGCAGACACTTCACAGAAGGTGAGGGAAGCGTGCCGTCAGGGGGCGCTCACCTTCAGCACAGGAGGCAGAGAAGGGCTTTCAACACTCAGCCTCACAGATACTCACATTGTCTCAGAAAATGCGAGTATTTTTCTTCTTTTTTTTTCTCTCCCCTTTTCTCTGCTGTCAGATGCTCAGGGAACAGCGCCGGGAGAGAGAAAGGGCTGACACGCAGGGAAAACTCATTTTGGAGGTTTCGATCCAGTTCCAGCTGAGCAGAGCCGAGCTGCGGGGGCAGGACGGGCAGGGGGCGGTGGGCAGGGCCAGTGGCCTCGGGGCTGAGTTGAAGGAGGGGGCTGGAGGACGGGCAGTTCTGGCAGGGGTGGGCAGGGGAAGGGAGGTGACAGACACTCAGGCAGAACTGCCCTTAAATCAGGTAATGGGGCCCCTGTGATTCAGAGGACGCCCCACCCCCAGCCCACAGGGGAGGACTCTGCAGGCCCAGGGAAGGGGACCCCTTTAGACCTCACCCTGGGACCTGGGAATCCTCTGCCCAAATGGCCCTGTCCCCATGAGCTGTCTGCCCCGAGAGCCCAGGTCTGGGCTCCCGAGTAACCCCCCGGGGTGACCACCACCTCCTACCCCTGAGTGTGAACACAGCCCAGGCCCAAGGGGCAGCTGAGGGGCAGCTTTTGCACTGAGGTGTCACCGAGTCTCCAGTCAAATTAAGCCCCGCCCCCAGTACTGTGAAGTCTCTGCTTTAGTCCCCACAGGCAGGGACCACGCTGCTTGGTTCTCTCTCCTCCTCCAAACTTAACACGGACCTGGCTCCAAGTGGGGACCCCGGGAGGGCTTGCTCGGGGGTCCTCAGAGAGGGGCAGAGGCTCTCCAGAGGGCACACAGCAATGGGATGGACAGAAACCTCTTTGTCCAGGCCTCAGTTGGCTCAGTGCCCTCCAGCCGGAGCTGGGTCCCCATCAGAGAGCGTCCAGTGGCTTTCAAGGACCCTCAGGGAGATCCATGGATGAGAACCAAGGTGCGACTGATTTGAACGATATTAGCACGAAGCAGTGCCCCTCCGCGCCATCGGCCGAAGGGAGGCTCTGTGGTGGGAGCTTCCAAGGAGTAGGGCTGGGGGTGCGGGGAGCAGGCAGCTGGATCCAGCACCACGTGAGTTCTACTCGGTGGGCCCTCTCTGTCTCTCAGAGGGTCCCCCAGTCCCACTGCCCCCCTCACCTCTCTCTCCTGGGAGCTGCAGCGGCCTCCACCTGGCCCCCAGGCATCTGAGGAAGTCCAGGTCTCTCCTCCTGGGGTGCTCCCTGCGCGCGGCTGCAGGGAGAGCAGAAGGAGGGGCCCCGGCTTCCGGGTCAGGCGCTGGGCTCACCCACAGACTCAGAGCCTCATCATCCTGCTAGTTCCTTTTCGTTTGAAAATACATGAGCAGCTGTCACCATTATTGGGGGTGGTAGCATCTTAAGCCAGCGCTGTTACTGAACCAGTCCCCTGTGGCCCATGTGGGAAGCACGCAGGGTTCTGCCGGGAGGGAATCGAGTGGGATGAGGAAGCGTGAAGGCCCTGGAGCCAGCTCAGCCCCACTGAGACCCGGAGCCCCCGCTCAGAGTCACACTCTCCTCAGTGGACAGTGGAGCTAATAGTCCCTGCCCACAGGCCAGGGGAGGATTTGGCCCTCTGTGTGTCCCTCCAGACCCACCCTCCCTCTCTCCCCTGCTCTGTGCCCTGGAGACTGACCTGCAGGGGCGGCATCGACAGGCCCCTGTGCTTCCTGGGCCTCTGGCTTCTGTTGGGGCCTGGAGGCAGCAGAGGAGACCGGGGGCGGGAGGGGAGAGGTCAGGTGTTGGTTCCCCAGCTCCTCCTGCTGAGCCTCGGTCGGTCGAGAGTGACCCATCTCCCTCCCGTGGCCCCAGCTCCAGGAGGCAGCCCCTCTGCCGCCCCTCTGCCATGGCTGCAGCTCTCTCTGGGGTCTGGTAACCGCTCCCTCCTTTGGCCCCTTGAGGACTGGGATGGACACGGACCGCCATGGTGGCTTGCCCCCAGGTGCCCCGTGGTCCCCTATTGGTGTCCTGTATCCTGCCCACACCTTGGGGATCATCCCTCCATTAAAAGCTCCTCAGTTACCCCCTCTCGTGTCTGTTCCCTGCGGAGACACTGACCAGTACTCCAAGAAAAAGGTTTGGATTTTCTTTGAATTTCATAGGAAGAATGAAGCGGGCATGCGTGGGAGCCAGGAGCCGCTCTGAGCCTCGGGGAAGAGAAGCCTTGAGCAGGGACGTCAGGAGACCAAGAAAGTCCTACAATTCTGAGCAGCCTGCGGATCTCTGAGGCACTGAGCCAGCAGCCATCATCCTTCTCTCTCCGTCTAAATTGTTTCAGCACCACACACCCTAAGGCGCGGGGAGGGGCATGGAGCTGGGCAGCGACTTCCTTTGAGCAGGCCCAGTTGAGTCCCTGGTCCTGGCCTGTGTGCCCCCTGCCTGCAGCCCTGAGCCAGGAAGTAGGTGGAGTTGGGTGGCACTTCCTGGCGTGAAAGCCAGGAAGTTCAAGCGTCTTTTCCCAATTGGCCAGTTTTGAGCGGAGGAGGATTAGCTGTGGGATGCTGGGCAAGTCACTTAACCTCTGTGAGCCTTACTTTCTTCATCTGGGAAATGAGCTGACAGCTGCCTCCTCGGCTGGTGTGAGCCCTGAGTGATGACACATGTGGGGGCCAGGTGCTGTGCCTGGCCCTCAGCAGGTGCTCCCATGGTGAGCCTCATCCCCACCGTGGAGAGCTCGGCACTGACAGTTCTCCCCGAAGCCAGCCCCTGCGTCATTCTGCTTTCAATGTTCCCACATCTGCCCCCTTTCCCCCATTGGGACAGTCAAGGCATTGGGCACATGGCCACCAAGGCCCTTTGCAGCTTGGACAGTGGGGGCCCCTTACTCCTTTCCTGAGCCACAGCCTCATGCCCGACTCTAACCACTGCACCCCCAGCCCCGTGAGCCTGTCAGCTGCGTTCAGGAGACCCTGAGCCTCCCTACTGACCCAGAGCTGCAGGAGAACAGACCCACCACCGACTGCAGACCTCCTGTGTCCGGGCCCTGGGCTCGCAGAGAACAGATGCGCCCTGTTCCCTCTGAGGTTGTGTCAGCAGGAGGGAAGCAGGCACCGCGAGGAGGGACCCTGGACACGCCAGGCCGGCCCTGGGAGCAGGAGACCCAGGAATAGACACGGCAGGTGCGCATGTGCGCGCTGAGTGGGCGACAGTCTCGGTTCTTCAGCCTGTCAGCACCGGGAATAATTAGAATCCTAAAGAGGCCTCGTTATTGCTCCCAGGACCGTGGCGCCCTTTGGAAAAAGGATGTTTCCTGCCAGATCGTCCCCTGAAGATGCGTTTGTCACCAGCTGTCGTGTAAATCCATGTTTGGCCTGTTTTAAAAGATGTGATTTATCCACATGACTGGCCTTCACGCCCCTTCTCCAAACTCTCAAGACGAGGCTGCTCTCAGGAGCCCAGAGAGGAGCCGTAACACATGGCATGGCTGGGCCACCTCCTGCCTGGGCTCTGAGCTCCCTCGGTCTGCAGGGGGTCGGAGGGGAGGGGATGGGGGACGTGCTGCCCACGAGCCGCAAACACTTCAGGACGCTGGTCAGTCCTCAAGGAGGGAACGTGCGATGTCCAAGAAAGGCCAGCGTCAGGTTCACCCATCCCCCAGGCTCACTGCCGCCCTACTATGTGCTGGCCTGCGGGGCCTGGGGGTGCAGCAGCGGAGAGACGAGGTCCTGCCCCAGGAGGCGACGACTGGAGGGGGAGGCAGGAGGACAGGTGGACACGGCTTCACAAGACTATTCCAGTGGGGGAGGGGCTGGGAGAGAGTAACACAGCAGGTGTTCAAGTCTGGCTCTGGGCAGGGGAGGGCCAGTGACAGCCTTGGACTGTGGGGACAGGACGGTCTCTCTGAGAAGGGACCTTAGAGCTGAGACCTCAATGACAGGATGGAGGACGGAGCAGCTAGTCCTGCCTCAGGGGGCGGGGGAGGCTCCATGGAGGAGGGGACCCTGGATCTACTCCTGAGGATGCTTGGAATGCACCAGGTGGAGAGAGGAAGAGAATCCAGACGAGGAGACAGGAGCAAAGGCCCAGAGCGGTGCAGGTCGCATCCTGTTGGGGAATGTGTACGTGGTCGGAAGTGGGGCTGGAAGTGCCCTGGGGCTGCATGTGACAGACCTGAGAGCTGTGCTAAAGAGATGGGGCGCCACCCTAAGGGAGGGGATCTTCCGAAATGTTTAAGCAGCACGGAGCCGCCCCTCTGAGGAGCATGCGCTCTGACGCCTGAGGCCCCTCCAGCACTGGGTCTCAGTGAGCCGGACCCGCAGAGACTGTTGGCTTGAGCCCAGTGAAAGCTGGACGCTAATGGACTTGTGCTCAAATAGACTGACTGTCGTGAAATCCTGGGGGTCACAGAGATCAGAGCGGGTGGGGGAGACCCGAGCCTCGGTGACCAAGGCTCCCTCCCATGGGGACCTCAGTGCAGGGACACAGCCAAGGGCGGGAATTTCCACCCTCCGCCAGACAGCCTCCTGGCGCAGCTCTGCCCACCCACCTGGAGTGCCTGCAGCCCCCGGACCCCGCTGCTCCCGCCCTGACTCCTCACCCAGCACCCCGGGAGCAGCCCCAGGAGGCCAGCCCCAAATAGCCAGCCCCGAAGCAGGTCAGCCCTCCTCCCCTTCTGTTTCAGGTCAGCCCAGCCAGGCCTCCCCTGGGGAGCGGCAGGCTCTCATTTCTCTCCCGGGCTCACTAAATTGGCAGGACCCTGTGACTCTCCCAGCAGGCGACACAGGGAAAAGTTTTCCGGGATTTCAAGCCCTTTGATGGAGAAAGTCTGCCTAATAAATCATTGAGAGGCGCCTCGGCTTCCCGAGAACTGTGACGGGCAAGGAAGGTGCCCCGTTCCCCCAACCAAGGCCGAGCGTTGGGAGTGTCGGAGGGCTCCGGCGCAGCTGAGGAAAAGCCTCTGCTTGAAGGTGAGTCGGGAAAGGAGTGCAGGAGGGCTGAGCAGAAGGAGGCTGGAGGTGCCAGGGGCGGCCGGGCAGGGGGACACCTGCTTCAGGTAGGGATGCAATCGGTGCCAGATTCTGAGAGCCATGCTCAGTGTCAAGCACCTCATGATCAGGATCTCATTCATCCCTGGATGACCCCATGTAGTGGCTCCTCTCACTGGATCCCCATTGGACAGATGAGGAAACTGAGACATGGGTAAGCCAAGCCTTCACCTGAGGCCTCCGTCGGTGAGGGCCTGGACCCTGGGCTGTCAGCTGCAGCTGCACACTCTTCACCTCTCTGCTCACCTGGCGGGAATCAGACACCAGCAGGATCCTGGAGTGTCAGAACTTTAAAGCTGTGGGATGTGGGATGAGGACCCAGAAGGCATGAGCCTGAATCCCAGCTCATTCACTGCTCTGGAAAAATGGGGATAATAACCCCAAGGGCACTGTCTATTGTGGGGGTCAAAAGGGCCCATGAGTGTGACACATGGAGCGCAGGGTCCTGCATAAAATAGATCCCCAGTGAATTCCCAGGGATGCTTACGATAGTGCTGGCTGCTCCAAGAAACCAACCCCAAAATGTATCATGGCTCCAGTGCAACCAAAGTCCTATGTAAACCCCAAGGCAGGTGTCCTTGACTGATGGGTGCCGCAAGATGGCAGGGGGTAGGACCAGGATAGCTCTTTCGGGGAGGCACCCGCCAATCAACATTGGATTACTGTCTTGCTAGCCTACTCTCTCTATTGCCTGCTTGTTTTGCACGCTTTACTGCAGCAAGCTGCTGTGTGGGAGAGGCCCCCAGGGCAAGGAGCAGAGGGCAGCTGGTTCTCTGCCAGCGTGAGGCTGGCAAAGAGGTGAGGAGCTCATAGGAGGTCCTCAACGGCCGGAAATGGCTGTGACACATCACTTCTTCTCACATTCTATTGGCTGGAGTGCAGTCACGTGGTCCCACCTACCCGCCAAGGAGTCTGGGAAATGTAGTCTTGCTGTGTGCCTAGGAAAAAGAATCATGTTTGGTGAACAGCTGGACAGCCTCTGCCACACCTGGAGAGGTGAAACGATGCCCTGGGAGACCCAGCAGGTTGATAGCGGAGCCGTCCTTAGAGCCCAGCTCCCGGGGGATGCACCATGACCCCAGGCTCTTCCCTCTACACGTCACGCCAGAGTGAGGCAGAGTCACAGGACCGGCCAGTGGACCTGAGACGAAGGGCCGCCCGAAGACGGATAAGAGAGGCTACAGGTGGTCAACACGTTGTCTCTGTTGCCTGGAGGAATCATGGGGTGGGGTGGGGGATGCAGAGAGCTGCAGCTCCAGGGCTCTTGGCTGTGAAGTTGACCCAGACGAAGAGCTGCCTCAGGGGCCCCTTGCCATCAGTTTCTTCACCGGTCAAATGAGGCTGCAGTAAGGGGATCCATCACATGGGGTGGTTTGAGGGTGAAGCGAGGTCTTTGATGCCCTCATAACCTTCCTCCCCCGTTTTTCTCGGGGTCCTGCTCCTCTGCTGGGCATGTGACATGCTGAAGCTTTGGCACTTTGGATAATATTAGTTCAAGGGCTGCCTCCCTCCCAGGGGTGCTGGAGCACAACGAGAAGTCTGTGGGCACGGACAATGATCATACAGGTCACTGATGTCAAATTCCTCCTGTCGGACAGATGAGGACAGTGACACTTGGACATGGGCTGCCTCAAATATATGTGTAACTCCAACCCAGAAACCCCATCTCTAGGACTTTAACCCTTAGAAACAATCAGAGATATATGTGGAGAATTAATATACAGGATGTTGCTTGTAATAGCTAACAATTGGATGTAATTTATACACATTAACACAGGAGTTAGGTAAAGTTATTCATCGTACATCCATCCATTCAATGGAAACCGTGGCACAGGGAAGGGTGTGGAACAGGGGCCCCAGTAATTTAACCCACCATCCGCCATCCACAGATTATTGCTGTGGTCAGGTCACAGTGTGCAATGGCTGAACACACTGTGTGCAGGTTACAAATAACGTTATTCCTCCACTGATTTTTAAAAGTAATTATTATTGTTTTTTGAGTTGAGGAATATTAGCCCTGAGCTAACATCTATTGCCAATCCACTCTTCCCCTTTTTGCTTGAGGAAGACTGTTCCTGAGCTAACATCCGTGCCCATCTTCCTCTAGTTTGTATGTGGGTCACACATGGCTGGATGAGCAGTGTGTAGGTCTGCGCCTGGGATCTGAACCTGCGAACCTGGGCCGCTGAAGCAGAGCACACGAACTTAACCACTACACCAGCAGACCAGCCCCCAAAGTAATTCTTTTGAAATTATAGTACTAATGAGAGGAGATCAGAATTACCATAATCCCATTGTCCACAGGTGGCCTGTTACGATTTGGCTACATTTCCTTGCAGGATACACATCTGTGTGCACGCTCGAGCAAACATGGGTGCAGATCTGTGCAAAGCAGCGGAATACTTTATTCGGTTTTGTGTCTCACCTTTTTCATTTAGTCTCATTTTATGAGCTTTAGCTTGTGTTATTCAATATTCCTTAAAGACAGGCTTTTCAGAGATGTGCAATAATTCACTCTGAAGACGCGGGGTAACTAGCTAGACGGTCCCTATGGTTATCTCCTTAGCCTCTTCCAGACTTTATTCCGTTACAATCAACACCATCACGACATCATGGAGGCAGGAAGAGCCCACATTACTGAGTCTTTTCAGACGCCTGCCTCTGTGATAAGCGCCTTCCATGCACGACCTCACAGGAGCCTCAAGTTTCCTTCCCCAGCAGGTAGTGTTACAGTCCCCATTTACAGATGAGGAAACCAGGGTTCAGAGACAACAGGAGTTTTCTCAGGGTCACACAGCAGCTATTGAATTGGTGGATCCAAGATGAAAACCCAGATATGATTCATTATAAAGCCCATGGTCTTAACCACTCAGCTGATCTCCCTTTTCATGTACCTCCCTGATGATTCCTTTGAGATTCATTTCTAGAAGTGAGATGAGTGGGTTTGCACACTTTAAGGGTCTCAAGGCATATTGCCAACACAGCTTCCAGAAAGGAGATGTCAATTCAAGCTATGACCAACAGCCTATTCGTTCACAGTGTTAACTGTGTGCTGGGCACCGTTGTAGGTGCTGAAGACACGGTGATGGACAATCAGACATGACTCCTGCATTCCTGGGGTTCAAGGGGTCCCTACTCCCATGGCAGGGGACAGGCTCTGAAGAGGGAACATCATACTTTCTGTTAAATAAACAAAACAGGGTTGCGAGAGTGACCAGGATGGGGCATGGGGCTGGGTGGGAAGGGGTCCCCATGTTAGGTAGGATTATCTTGGAGGCCTTCTCAGAGGAAGCGGCCTTGAGCTGAGCCCTGAATGACCAGAGGGGGAAATTGGGGGAAGAGGTTCCAGCAGGAGATATAGCAAATGTAGAGTCACCAAGGTGGGACCGAGTCCCACAGTCAGAGGAACAGGGAGCAGGCGGGCATGTCTGCAGCGTGGTGAGTGAGGGGAGGGCAGGGAGGGGGCCAGAGGGGCAGGGCAGGGCAGGGCAGGGAGGCCTTGTGGACCACGCAGAGGTGGTTTCATTCCAAGTGCGGTAGGAAGCCCTGGGAGGCAGCTGCTCCAGGTGTCATGTGTCTGAAAATGATATCACTTGGGGCATCCTCTTTAAGAAAAAGACATAAAATGAGGAATCAAAATTAGCTATGCAATTTAGTATTTATTTAGAATGAGCAAAGAAATCATAAAAAAAAAATTGCAGATTTCAAAAAGTGAACAATTACCAAGAACATCACAAAATTGAGGAAAATCAGACTATGTTTGTTACTTAGCATCCTGACACACCTTCGTGGCTTTCTTTCTCCGCTGAATTCTTTAGGCTGCGTTTTCTCTATTCAGGTCTTTCTAAGACGATGATTTTGTAGCATCTTCTTCTGCGGAGAGAATAGAGAGTTAATTCAGGCTTTCCTCCAGCTGAGCCAGATAAAAATGGTTTTCTGCTATTATAGGTTTGAAGTTTTTCACACCTTTACATTTCATTATGGATTATGCCATGCAAATTTTCAGGATTGTTGTCAAATTGGGGAAATGCCCTGTCAAGTTTCTTTTCTATCTGAGCAGTAAGATTTCAGGGCATAGCAAGTTTTCCTTACAGGTTCTAATCCTCATTAATCTCTGGATTGACAATGCTCATTAACCACATTGCTTGGGGCCCACTCGGGGCCTTAGAAGGGGCTCTGGAGAGTGAGGGTCCCTGAAG
This sequence comes from Equus przewalskii, assembly GCF_037783145.1. NCBI lineage: Eukaryota > Metazoa > Chordata > Mammalia > Perissodactyla > Equidae > Equus > Equus przewalskii. The sequence goes on along the minus strand of NC_091832.1, from coordinate 26,078,479 downwards.
CTTAAGCTCCTTCAGCCTCTGGTGAAGCCATCTCTGTCTGGAGGGGTCACGCAGGGGAGGGAGATGGTTGAACCACTGGGGCTGCTGAGCAGAGACTAGCAGAGAGGGAGGGAGCAAGCAGAGGCCACGGAGGCGCTCAGGGCAGGCTCCAGGCGAGCAATGGTGGAGGTAGACAGATCCTGGGATTGTGGCCAAGGAGAAGGGAGGCCTCAGGGATGATCCGGATTGGGTCTGTTGCTTGATTTCTCTCTTTCTCCCATGTTCTCTGGGAACTGAGGTCTAGGCAGGCCCCCCTCCCCCAGCACCATCGCCCCTCACGCAGAACCGGAGCCTCCCCACCTGCCACAGTGCGTACAAATGGAGGAGCCAGCAGGGACGGCTTTCTGACTCAAGATATGTGATGAGATGCTGAGCAGATGAAGGCAGGTTGGCCTCCTCATGGGCTCGAATGGGGACTCACGGAGGGACCCAGGCCACAGCAGATGCGGAGGAGAGGGCTCATCCTGCTCACGAGGGAGAGAAATACTGCTGGCGCACGAGGACCGCGGCTCTGGATGGTAACACCCAGCCGTCAGTCGTTGCTCTGCCAGCTGCAGACCGACAGCCGGAGGCCAGAAGGATGAGAAATGGATTTGACAGCAGTAGAGAAACTCCGTCTCTCACTTCCGAGCCAGGGAATAGAGGGGTTTGCATTTGGCCACTCTGTCACATTATTTAAGGAGGAAAAGGAGCTCCGTGAAGGTGGCTGAGGGGAGGGTGGGTGTCTCTGCACTGGGACTGAGGTCAGGGGTCGTCAGCATCCACGAGTGGCTTCTGCCAGCTTCAAAGCCACTGTTCTTCCCACCTGGGGTCCCAGCCAGGCATCTGAAGCCCGCTCACCTGCAAAGTCCGTGTGAGCTGGACTGGACATGGGGCATGGGGGTGAGGCCAGCGCAGGACCAGCAATGTGAGGGGCTCTGGCTGAAGGAGATGGCCCTGAGTGACCTAGGTAATGTTTGTTTTATTCTGATTCAGGACGGAAAGTCACTGTAAATGGCAAAAAAAGAATGAAAAATTGGAGGAAAAAACTCCGTCTCCTGTGATACGAGAAGAGCCAAGGGCTGAGTGATCGGGGATGGGGGGCGGGCCAGCTCTGCAGAAGTAAATTGGGAAGAAAGGCTTGGCTTCATCGAGAAGATGGCTGTCACGGGTTGAATTGTATGCCCCCAAAACTCATATTCTTGTTGAAGTCCTGACCCCCAGAACCTCAGATGGTGACCTTATTTGTAAATGGGGTCCTTACAGAGCTAATCGACTTAAAATGAGGTCATCAGAGTGGGCCTTAACCCATTATAACTGGTGTCCTTATTTAAAGGGAAAATTTTGAGACAGAAACCTACACAGGGAGAATAATGTGTGAAGATGAAGGCGGAAATGGGAGCGATGCATCTACAAGCCAAAGAACATCAACGATTGCCAGCAAACCACCAGAAGAAGAGCGAGGCCTGGCACAGAGTCTCCCTCACAGCCCTCAGAAGGAACCCACCCCGCCCACACCTTGATCTCGGGCTTCCAGCCTCCAGAACCGTGAGACACGGAACTTCTGTGGTTTAAGCCGCCCGTTTTGACAGCCCCAGCAAACAGCGGCATTGGATGAAAGATGTGGAGGTGAGGAAGTTGGGCAGTTAGATGCTGGGAAAGGACATTCCAGGCAGAAGGAATGGCCTGTGTGAAGGGAGAGGGTGAGGTGGACAGACAGCAATGAGGATGGTTTTAGAGGTGATGGTGGGGCACCACGCAGGCCCGCGCGGGCCACTATATACCTTTGGATTTTACACTGAGTGCACTGGGGAGCCACAGCAGGGCTTGGACCTCACATTTTCATGGGCCTGTTCTGCCTGCAGGGTTGAGAGGAGCACATGGATGAGGGAAAATATGAGGAGACCAGGTGGGAAGCTGTTGCAATGATGCAGGTGAGAAATGAGGGTGGCATGGACCACGGGGGCACAGTGCAGGTGGTGAGAGGGGTCAGATTCTGGACGTATGTTGAGAGAGGAGCCAACAGGATTTGCCAGTGGACTGGGTGTGGGGTATGAGGAGTCAGGATGATTGCGAGGCTGTTAGTTTCATCTACTGTGAGGATGGAGGTGTTCACTGGACAGAAAAGATGAAATCTAAGGTGCACAGTCCTTGAAAGGCCTGGCAGTGACCTTTAGATAGGAGAGAGGATGGATGAGTTCACGGACAGACCACAAGGGTCTCTGTTCTCTAACTCAGCATGGCGGGGGCGATGGGCTGAGGAGTCACCAGGCTAGAAAGCCATTGACATTCTCCACCCCTGGTCCCCGGCTGTGACAGCCCAAGGGAAAGAGGCCTGAAGGAGGAGGGAGGGGGATACCCGGGCTGCAGCTCATAGAGAACTGGAGACTTAATGGGCTTGCCAAGAGAACGCTGGCCTCCTGACCGAAAACTGAGAGAGGGAGCTCCCCAGGCAAAGGAAATGATGTTTTTACTCTAAAAGTTTTTGAGATGATGAACTTAAATAAAATTTAAGGACTACCCAGCTCAGTGCCCTCCTCCCAAAAAATGACCACCCCACGAGAGACGAGGAGTGACCAGCAAGGAATAACACAGGACCCACACACAGGAAGGGCTTCCTGCTTAGAGGAGGAAATGAGAACATGAACAAAAGATGGAAAAACTTGCCTCCTAACAGGAATTACCCACAACCAGGGGCAAGATGACTAAGTACAAAGCAAAACTAAAACTAAAAGAGTCAAGGTTCAGAGAAGAATTATCAACAGAAGTTACAAAATAAGAGAAGAAAAATGAGCCAGTATACCTCTTAGGAGAAAAATGAACCAAATGAAAACATTACGGAGATGGAATGTCCCATAAAAACCAAGCAAAAAGGTGATAAATCGTAACTGGAAATTCCATCAAGGAAAGGGAGAATCAGCTTCAGGAAATCACTCAAGTCGAAATGGAAAAGAACAAAGTCACAATAACAAATACAGTGAGAATGATGGATATTGAAGATAGAGCAAGGAAATTTGATGTGTACATAACGTTGCGGAAGAACAGAACAGAGAGAGAGTTTTCAAAGAACTCCAGCATGTTCTGCTACAGCAGGCTACACTCACTGGGCACCTGCTTTGTGGTAGTCTTTGGGCTAGGAGTTCAGAGTCTAAGTAAGCTTTGTGCCAGCTACAGGCAAGTAAAGCAGATGATTTGACTAAAATAGGAGAAATAGGATAAATGCTAAAAAAGAGGTAGGACTAGGTCCTCTGGAGAGCGGGCTACGGTTTAGTGAATCATGTGTCAGACACTGCATATTGTTGTGTGTGTGCATGTCATCAGCAGGTTGGGAGTGAGTTGTTCATGACCAGCAAATGATGGAGCCAGGATTCAAAGCCAGGTGTGTCTGCTTCCAAGTTCATCCTCTTTCTCCTTGAACGTGCTGCCTGCAGTCTCACATCAGCTCGAAGACCCATCGTTCTGTAAGGAAAGTACCAGTGATGCTGAATCCCATGGATCTTGTTCCAGTGTTCACTCCAAGAGGTCTGGGTCTCACTGGGGTTGGTGAAGAGGACAGAAGTGGTCCCTGTGGGAGGAGCACAGGTGTGTAAAGACTTCATCTAGTGAGAGTTTCCATGCCCAGGCCGGTGAGGCTTAGAACAGCAAGCGCCTTCATCCAGCAAAGTCATGCCCCAAGGCAAAGGCTATCTGCAAGATGAACAATGGAGCATCGCAGACCACAGGCTGCATCCAGGATGTGCTGAGAATTCAGGACCACAGGACAGGGAGGGAGGCCAGCAGTGAGAGGGAACAAGTGCCAGAGAAAAAGGGGAGGAAACAGGTCTACTGAAGAAAGAGCATTTGAAGACCATCCTGTGCAGGACAGAAGGGAGATGCAGGCTGCCTGCCTCTGCTTTAGGTTGGCCCAAGGGGTCTGGCTGCCTCTGCTCAGACCATCTCTTGTAGCCCCAAGCACAGAATACACAATGTGAGAATGATTGTGCTGGAGCTGTGAGTGGACGTGGAGATACAACACCTCGGAGTTCTTCGAGTCTCACGCTGGGTCCTTAGCGTTCTTCCAAAGCTCTTGTCTACTTTTTGGCAGTATGAAGGTCATCCTTGCTTCTAGTGCCCTGTGCCTGCTTGATATGGAACCCCGATCTATGTACCCAGGTGCCTCCCTTGGGAACCCGTAGCCCTGAATCCCAGACTCATTGCTAGTCTAAGAAGAAGGAGCTGGGGAAAGAAGCTTCGGAGCAGACTGAGGGAAGGAGACAGAAATGGAGGGGGAAGATGAAGGGGCAGAGCCTGGAGTCAGGGCGCAGAGCCAGGAAGAGGGTTGGGAGGAGGCATCGAGTTCTAGGGGGCCCTGGCCAAGCGAGCATTTGGGAATGAGAAGTCGTAATGGAGAAGGCAGTTAGGGCGGTACGGGGGGGTCAGAAGTCAATGAGCAAGAGGTTAAGAAGCAGGCGGGGGATGAACAAGCACAGCTTCCCGAGGAGCCCAGGCCCCAGCATTCCTGCATCAGCCGTCCTCTCCCAACACCTCCCCACCGCCACCTGCATGTCCCAGACCATCTGCTCCGGTGGGACAATCTGTTCCCCTCCCATTGCCTTTCCTGCATAGCCTTCTTTGCACTTGTGTGTTGGGCTTTCCTTCTGGAGCATTCTCTTCTCCTCTCCTCTCCTCTGTATTGGAATCCAGAATCTTAGTATTGCAAGAGACCCTAGAAATCGCTCAGTGATCATCTCCTTCATGCCACATGTAAAGAAACTGAGACCCAGAGAAGAACGTGACACGTACAAGATCACACAGGCAGAGAATGACGGGGTGTGTCAGTCACCTATCGTAACACTGCTGCACAGCAAACCTCCAAACTCGGTGGCTTAAAACAACAATCAGCTATTTTCACCCACGTCTGCAGCTCGGCAGCTGTCCCTCTGCGGCTCTCGGTTGGACTGGGCTAGCCTTGGCTCCAGACCGTGAGCTGGTTCAGACAGGCTCTCTGCATCTCTCATTCCTCTGAGACCAGCGACCCAGCCAGGGCATCATCTTTTCATGGGGTCGGCAGAAGCACAGGAGGGAAAGCCCAGCCACGCCCATTGAAAACCTTTGCCTACATCACATCCATTAACATCCTGTTGTCCAAAGCCAGCCACATGGCCAAGCCCAGAGTCAGGGAGCTGTTTCCCAGTGTCACACACAATGCTGCTACACGAAGACCTCTAATAAAACAACCAGATGAAAGTGCTCGCTGCTCAGAGAGGCAATCCACAAAAGAAGACTCAACTAGCCAATAAACAGAGGAAAAGATGTGTAATTTCTCTGCTAATAAAAGTGCATATGCAAAGAGAGGTGTGTTTTCCACTCTCCAGGTAGGGAAAGATAAAGGAATTGACAAACCCGCTTAGCGCATTGGGAAATGGGCAGCCTCCTGCACTGACGATGGCGGTGCTAAGGGATCCAACCTTTTCAGGAAGGTGGTTTGGCAACGTGAGTCAAAACGTAAAACAAGCCAGCCTTTTATCCTGCTAATCTCACTCCTGAGGGATTTATTGATGGAGGCGGTCACACAAATTAACAAAGAAGAGGTATGCTGCGGTGTTCTATCGGAGCATGCTTTATTTTATAAGATGAAACAGTCGTAAATAGGGAATTGATTTGTTAAGTTAGTACAAATCTATAAAATGGAATATAATGCAATGATATAAGATGATGTCATTCTGCAACTATGGAAGTGGAAATACGTCCAAAACACCTTGTGGAGGAAAAAAAAAGAGCAAGCACAAACGCAAATGCCCATTTTTTGGTATCGAGAAATATAAAAAGGATATTGACGAAACTGTCAACAACGGTTCTGCTTTGGAGCTGTGATTTGGGGAAATTTCTACTTCGTTGTACTTTTCCCTATTGTTTGAAATGTTTCTATAAAACATGTACTGTTTTCTAAAAACAAATAAAACTTTAAAAGAAATGAAACCAGTTTAAGCATTTTTGTTCCAGAAAAGGCTAGAAGGACAATTCTGGTCATAAGTCACACTAAATTTTGAACAGGAAAAAATATCTTTACCATTAATTTTCTTTTTTGGTTGGTTTTCTGTTAAGTTAACTTGAGTGATTTTAAAATGTAACTTCATTATCCCTGCTTGGGATCCAATAGAAGTTTTAGTTTTAGCATAGATTTTGAAAGTGCTTTATTTAAGGCTCTTTACTTTGTGGAGGAGGCGCTGTCTGTCAATTACTTATAGGTCAGAAGCCATCACATCTGACCTGTTTCTGCCTGGGGACCGTATTCTAAGCACAGACACAGGTGTGTAAGTACACAAATTCAGCAACGCAACTCCAAATTCATGCAGACTCCAGGACGAGCTAAAATTTATCGGGTATTTACGACGTTCTCTGGACGTTACATTCTCTATTTCATTTGCTCTTCATGCCTACTCTAGAGGCAGGTGTAATTATTTATGAGGAAACTGAGCCATGTAAGGGACCTGACTCTCACCCTGCAGTTAGTGAGTGACTGAGCTCCAGCAGGAGTCACACCTCACCCCAAAGTTCCAACAAACGATAGAAGGTACTGAGAAATAAATTTAGCAAACTATGTGCGAGAGCTTTTTTTTTCTTGAGGAAGATTAGCCCTGAGCTGACATCTGCTGCCAATCCTCCTCTTTTTGCTGAGGAAGACTGGCCCTGAGCTAACACCCGTGCCCATCTTCCTCTACTTTATATGTGGGACGCCTACCACAGCATGGCTTGCCAAGCTGTGCCGTGTCCGCACCCAGGATCCGAACTGGTGAACCCTGGGCCGCCAAAGCGGAATGTGCACACTTAACCGCTGCGCCACTGGGCTGGCTCCGTGTGAGACCTTTAAAGAGAAAATTATAAAATGGCACTGAAGGACATAAAGGAAAAACTGAATAAAGGGAGAAATATAACATGGCTCACTGATGGGAAGGACCAGCAGTCTAAAGATGTCTGTTACCCCCCAAGCGAATCTACAAGTGCAAGACAATTGCAATTTTTAAAATCCCAACAGACCTCCAGGTGAAACACATCAGGCTGGTTTGAAGGCTCATGTGGGAACCAATTTTGAAGAACAAGGACAACTTACCCTCCCCAATACCAAGATTTATGACAAAGCCCTCATGTTTCAGACCGTGCGGTACTAGCGTAGTGCAAGGCGAAGAGGCCAATGGAGAGATAAGAAACGGACTGGGATGGACCCAGAAACCCCACACATAGCAGAGGAGGCGTTTCAGATAAGAGGGGAGGATGGATGACACCGTGGACAGTCCTAGGAAACTGGAGATATGTGGGGGAAAAGGTGTGTATCTTACACGAAAAGTAATTGTATAAAGTAAACTTTACTGTGAAAGCTACAAGAAATAAAACTTTAACACAATTAGAAAAAAGTTACAAAAGTGTCTTTATGACCTTGAGTGGGAAAGAATTTTTTAAACAAACCATGCAAAAGCATAAACCGTAAAGGAAGAGATTGATAGAACTGAATATAATAAAAAATACAACTAAAAACTTCTCTATGATAAAAGACATCATAAAAAAATTAAAAGAATAGAAACAGCAAAACACAGACTGGAAAATTTTTGCCATGCCTGGCATCAGTTAAGAATTATCCTCCAGAATACATAAAAAATTCCTGCGAATGGTAAAAATGTGACAAACTACCCCATAGAAAAATGTGCACGGAGAAAACTGAAACGCATGGCCCTTAATGGAGAGAGACGTTCAGCCTCACTAGAAATCAGCGAAATGCAAATTAAAATAATAGGGACCTGTCATCTCAGATTCTCACGCCCGGCATGCGGAAGTGTAAGTTATTGCAAACACTGGGAGTCTTGGCAACATCGTCCAAAGTTGAAGATGAAGACGCCTGTTCTCGATGACTCAGCGGTTCCACGTCTAGGAATAAACCACAGAGAAGCTATGACTCGCGTGAACAAGGAGACACGGGCAGGGGGTTCCTAAATATCCATCACTAGGAACATGGCTGTGCACACTTACTGTGGTCACAAAGGGGAAAATCACAGAGCAGTTAACATTCCTGAGCTGTGTCTGCAGATTCAGCAGGCAGGACTCTCTTAGGCATCACGGCGGGTGGAAGAAGCTTGTGCAAGAAGACACGTATGTGCCAGTATAGAATAGTGGCCGTCGGGGCAGGCTCAGGCCCCAGCACCAGCACTTCCAGCCGTGTGTCCTTGTGTCAGTTTTCTTAGCCTCCTCGTTTGGGGTGTGGTGGGTAGAGGAGGCATTCCAGCAGGTGAACGGCTGAGAATGGCGCTGGGCGCCCAAGAGACGCTCGGTAAACATGCGCGATGTTGGAGACGTCCGTCCTTGACGTCTTAGAAATGGTGGTTACCTCTGCAGATGGAGGATGGGCAATGGGATGGGGTCCAGGGTTCAAGGGCACCTGAAACACTTCATTTCTTTAAAAATTAAGGATAACCAGCATCGGAGAGGTCCTTTATGGTGACGTAAGAGTTTTGTATCTTGATTGGGGTGGTGATTATATAAATCTATACATGTGATAAAACTGCACAGAACTTCACGCACATGCGCGTGCACACACACACGGGAATGCACATAAAAAGTGGTGACATCTGAATTCTGTAGTCTAGTTGGCTGGAGTCGTGGTTTTGCTGTTACTGGGTGGTTATTTGGGTCGCTGGGTAGGGGTGCATGGGGGTCTCTCTGTACTATTTTTGCAACTTCCTGTGAGTCTATAGTTATTTCAAAGTTAAAAGTAATTTCAAAATAAGGGAAAAGAAGAAAGGAATCTGTAAATAAGCAAACTTTAAAAGCTCCTTGGTGGGTGTTTGAATGTCTGTAGTAGTAATAACAATAAAAGCACCTACGCATACATTCCCATATGCCAGGAGGAGATTTATGTGTGAACAACTCACTGGATGAGACAGGCGCTGTTATTTTTGCCTCACTACAGATACTGGAGCTAATGCACAGAGAGGTTGAGTAACTCACTCAAGATCACACAGCTTCCACATTATGGCAATGGATTGTAAGCCAGGCTGCCTAGCTGCTGAATTAGGGCTCTTAACCATTTGCTACACTGTAGCACCTCTCTATTTTTATTCTATATAAATCTTTGTAATTTACTATATGTTTAGTATTCCAGGTTTTTTTTAATTGGAAAATATTTTTAAAGATAGGAATAATAAAACTTGCCACATAGAGAATTTGTAATAATTCAGCGACACGTCAATAGAGGGCAGGCAGGTCTGAGCGGTGCCAGAGCTGGCCCCTGACTGATTTCCCCCACAGCTGCCCACATGCTTCCCTATGTAAAGTCATGTTGTGCACAGCACTCTACAGTCTACGAAACAGCACGCTACAGTGTACAAAGATTTCTGGCATCATGTGGACCTGTTTGTAACCGAGAGAAGCCTACAGTCTGCCCATTTGATGCATAAGGGGACTGAGGCCTGGAGCGGTCACAGGGAACAGGGGTCAAGCCAGGTCTGTGTGAGGGCAGAGCGCCTTGCACTCAGAGTGAGCTCTTTGAGGGGTGGGGGTAGGGGCTGTGGGGGACCCTGCAGTGCATCACCAAGAACTCCCAACCAGGGAAGAACCAGCTGCCCCAGCTGCCGGGGCTCCCATCACCACACGGCCCTCAGCTGCAGCCTATTCCCAGATGGCCTCAGCTGCAGAGAGAGCTGCTTGCACGGTGATGCTCATTCCAGGCTGTCAAATCCTGTGACGAGTGGCCGTGGGTAAGTGCCAGCCCTTCAGGCCCCAGGCAGGGGGCTCCAGGGGGTCATGTCACTCTAGAGCTCCCAGGGGCCATCTGGGCGGCATCAAAGCTCGACTTCCCCCGACCCGGTCCAGCTGCCTCCACTCCCCTCCACAGGCGTGATCCTGAGTGCTTCCTAATGCTCTGAGTAACTCCCTAGGACGCCTGCAGGGAGAGGGCCCAGGAGATGGGGGTGGGGGTCGAAGGGTTTCCCAAGGAGACAGGAGGAGGCCAGGGCAGCAGGAAGGCCCCAGCGGCACCCTCCCCAGGAGGAGCAGAGTGTCGTGGCTGTGAGAGCCCGGAAACCTGGGAAGCTGCCCGCAGAGGGCTGGACGGGGCCCAGCAGCCACCAGAGGAAGAGCAACTCACGGTGGAGGCTCAGCGCCCCCAGCTGCCCCGTGGGTGGGCCAGTGCCAGGCCAGGGCCGGGTAGAGCCTCCCAGTTTGTCTCTTATTTTTAGCCTGGGTGCCTTTGCAACAAAATCAATTATTTGAAGAATTTTTCACCACCTTCGCCCTCTCGCTCTGCACTGCGGAATTTTGTAAAGGGGGTTGATTCAGATTTTCTCTTTTTCCGTGATTGTAAGTCCTTTCTGTAGCACAGAACCCTGGCTCCCATCACCCCCTGGTTTGAAACCCACCCACGGCTGCCCTCACTGCCCCTCCACACCGCCCCCACACGGGCTGCATCTCAGCCCCTCGCACTCCCAGTGTGGACGTCCCTGCCCCACTGGGGTCATTTGTTCCCTGCTTCTGGTGGGCACTTAATAATTGTTCGTTGGTGGATGAGTGAGTGAATGAATGAATGCTGGTTACCCCTGACCCCTAGCGCAGCGCCCGTGGTGGTTTATAATAATTATGTTCTTATTAAATGAACAAATAAGTGTGAGGAGAAGAGTGGAACCCAGTAACTCATAATTTATCACAAATCAGGCATAAAGTTGATCTTTCACACATCTGCAAACAATGTTTCGCTGAACCATTTGAAAGCATCAGTGAGATTACGAATGACACGTCTGTCCTATTTATATTCATGAATTCACAGCCCCTGAGCCGACCTCAGTGGTGGTATAGACGCAGGAGGGGAAGATTCGCGAGGGCCCCGCGTGGGTAGGAGAGGAAGGTCAATGTTGGCAGCGGCCTCTTGGCTCTGCCACTCAGGAATCGGGCTCGCGCGGCAGGTGGCCGTGAAAACCAATGGCTTGGCTTTTGTGGAGGGCCACCCAAAAACAATACTGATGACAATAAAGTGATAATAGTAAATGACTGATTTTTTGTGTGTTGACACAACAACTCTAGGAGATGAGCGCCCTCATCGTCTCCATTTTCCAGAGGAGGAGACTGAGTGTTGTGCACAGGGCTGACTCTGCCCTCCCTCTTCCTCGTGTTTGTCCTCCCTTCTCTGATGGTGACACTCCGGCTCCCATTCTCCTTGACATATTTAATGTACGATCAGAGAGACGGCGTCTTCTGCCCACGGTCACTCAGCGTCAGGGAGGAGCAGTCTGGCGCGTGCATCCAGAGGGTTTGGTTGACAAGTTCCCATCCAGGAAATGCTCCCACAGGAACGATCATGGTCCGCGGGATGCCACGTGTTTAAACTGAACAGCACGTGTCCGTGGACTGTCCTCTGACGTGACGCCGTGGGCATGGCTTGCCTCCGGCTGAGTCAGAGAGCCCCAAGCCCCCAAGCATCTCTTCTTTCTCTGGGTCGGGCTGAAGACACTTCAGGCCCCCAGTCACCGGGGCCACAGCCCTGCACCTCAGGGTGATGGGGGCCTTTATCAGACAGGAAGCTGGTCAGGCCAGCCTCCGCCCCATCCTGGCCGAACTGCCTACAACAGGCACCAAGCAGCTGGCTCAGCTCCTGCAGCCACGGCTCCTGGGTGCGGCTGACTGACCCTCTCCTCTTGTTGAAGATTGAGATGCCACTAGGAATAAAGGGGAGGGAGGAGGTGCATCATTCAGGCCGGAGGGACCTGTTTTGCAGGCAGGCTAAGGATGACAAGGCGACAGGAAGGCAGCAGGGACTGAAGGGCAAACGAGCAAAGCTGCCTCATGAGGTGAGGTGAGGTGAGGGAGGGGAGGAGAGGGAGGTGAGATGAGGTGAGGTGAGGTGAGGGAGCTGAGGTGAGGTGAGGGAGGGGAGGGGAGGGAGGTGAGGGAGGTGAGGTGGGGGAGGTGAGGTGAAGGAGTTGAGGTGAGGGAGGGGAGGGGGGAGGGGAGGTGAGGGAGGTGAAGTGAGGTGAGGGAGGGGAGGTGAGATGAGGGAGGGTGAGGGAAGTTTTGTGAGGTGAGGGAGCTGAGGTGAGGTGAGGGAGGGGAGGGGAGGGGAGGGGAGGGGAGGTGAGGGAAGGGAGGTGAGGGAGGTTTTGTGAGGTGAGGGAGGTGAGGTGAAGGAGTTGAGGTGAGGGAGGGGAGGTGCAGGAGGTGAGGAGAGGGAGGTGAGGTGAGAGAGGTGAGGTGAGGGAGGTGAGGTGAGGTAAGGGAGGTGAGGGAGGTGCTGTGAGGTGAGGTGAGGTGAGGGAGGTGAGGTGAGGTAAGGGAGGTGAGGTGAAGGAGTTGAGATGAGGGAGGTGAGGGAGGGGAGGTGAGGTGAGGGAGGGGAGGTGAGGTGAGGGAGGGGAGGTGAGGGAAGTGTTGTGAGGTGAGGTGAGGGAATTGAGGTGAGGGAGCTGAGGTGAGGTGAGGGAGGCGAGGCGAAGGAGTTGAGGTGAGGGAGGTGTTGTGAGGTGAGGTGAGGGAGGTGAGGTGAAGGAGTTGAGGTGAGGGAGGTGAGGTGAGGTGAGGGAGCTGAGGGAGGGGAGGTGAAGGAGTTGAGGTGAGGGAGCTGAGGGAGGGGAGGTGAAGGAGTTGAGGTGACGGAGGGGAGGGAGGGGAGGTGAAGGAGTTGAGGTGAGGGAGGTGAGGTGAGGTGAGGAAGGTGAGGTGAGGGAGGTGTTGTGAGGGAGTTGAGGGGAGGTGAGGGAAGTGAGGGGAGGTGAGGGAGGGGAGGTGACGGAGGGGTGAGCCTCGCTGCCCATCAGCGGAGACAGGTGTGAGGAAGCCAAGCCGCCCACTGCTACGCCTTCAGGAACAGGGAGGTGCAGGGGATCCTGGCACACTTCCCCACAGGCAGACGGGGCATCGGTCCCTCCTTCTCACCTCACCTGGTTTCACTTCCGAGACACAAGGAGGCGCATGCTGCAAGTGCACTGAGATTTCTCCAGCCTACGGTTTCCACTGAATATCATGGGCCTTTCACTTTGACATATTTTTTCTCCTAAAATGTCAAGTAGCTCTTTTCTAGAAGTGCTGAGCAGAGATAAAGAGGATTAGAGGATGATTCTATTCCATTCAAAGGTAACCTGGAGCGAACGGGAGTAAACAGACCCACCTGGAGGCTTCACCTCCCTCCTCTCCCCAGGCCCCTGACCTCCTGCTCCCCATTCCCACTCCCCAGAGGCGCCCTGGGAGCCCCCCACACTGGAGGATTCACAGGGCCCCCCAGGCCCCTGCCGAGGCCTGCCTCCCGGATGTACGGCTCCCACACTCGCCTGGTCTGAGCCGAGCTGGCAGTTAAAAGGCTTTGATTGTCTGGAAAAAATTAAAAAGTAGAAGCTCCTTAGGCCTCGACCTGCAGTGGTAGCCACAGCTGCTTGGGGCAACATCTAAGAAATCTGTGCTTCCCAGGCCACAGGCTCTTTGGTGCCACCTGAGAGGATGCCGGGCTATAGACGGTCCAGCAGGGGACAGTTAAAAGCAGGGACAGCAGACGTGTCAGCGTTGATGCAGGGCAGTCACGCCCCTCAAATATTCAAAAGTGCGCCTCCCCCAGGAAGGGCTGGTCAGAGCTGAGGCCTTTGTTACCTGGGCTTCAGGCTTCTGTAGCACTCACAGGTCAAAAACGGTCAAACACCAATAAATTCCTGTTGTTTGACCTAGTCCATACCTTGTTTCCACTCCACAAGAACCCTGTGAGGTAGACATTATGATCCCTATTTTATGGAAAGCAGAGGCCCAGAGAGGGTAAGTAATTTGCCCAAAGTCAAACAGAAAGTGGCAGAGTCGGAATCTGAAGGCTCAGATTCAGATGCTAAACCCAGGCCCTTCCTGCTGTGCCCATCATCCCTCCTACTGTCATAAATCTGCCCTGTACTTTGCCCTGTTCCCTGATCTAGTCAAGTTCATCCTCACCTGCCTCCTTTGCTCAGGTTTTGCCTGCCTCCTGAACTCCTGTCCGTTTCCCTCATTCATTCTCCAGATATTTATTGACAAACTACTGTGTGTCAGGTATGTGTTAATAGCTGCAAATATAATAATTGAATAAGACACTGAAGAGCTTAGCAACCAGTGTAGACGAAGGATATATCTGTGACTTCAACTATATGTATTGTACAAAATAAATTTTTAAAAAAGGAAAAAGATAGTGGTTTAAAAAGTAAAGCAAATTTACCCAACACGGCCAATTTTATTGGTGTGTGCTGACTTCACAGCCTGGTCCCAGGTGAGATGAGATGCTGAGCACTGGCCAGGTGGAAAAGAAGAGTGTGGGGCCAGGGTGTGTGGAGGTGGTCTGTGTGGGGGGAACAGCATAAGCAAAGGCACAGAAGCGCATGAGGCGATAGTAAAAAGCTCCATGGAGCTGGGGCACCAAGAGAGAAGCAACCACATGCAGGTGAAGATAGCAAAGGAGAGGGCCAGGAGACGAGGTGGGGGAGTCGGAAGGGACATGCTGCAAAGGCCTTGAATACAAGGCCAAAGGGATAAAGTTCATCCTGGAAGCCAGAGGCGTTCACTGCTGGGCCTCCCTTGAGGCACCTTGGGGGTCAGAGTAGGGGGGGAGAGCAGAAGCAGGCAGCCTCAGACACCCCTCACTCACTCTGAGAACCTCTACTGCTATCAGTTCTAGATTTGGAGGTTCTATGTCAGGTTCAATTTAGAAAAAAAGTATTTGACTCAATGACAATGACACAAAAGTGTACACAAAAGCCATTGGAAAATTATATAAGTTGGACTTTTGCTTCTGGCCATGATAAACTAACAGGAGTAAAATGTACCCTCCCACCATAAGCAACTAGAAAAGTGGACAAAACATCAAACAACAGGTTTTGGACATGAGACAACAACTGCACAGGAGTGTGAGCCCAGGGAAAAAGGAAACAAATGAACTGAGTCCTACAACAGCCCCAGCTTCCTGGAGGCATCTTCTCAACTGCAAAGAATAGACCAAGAACTAAACAAAGCCTGGAAGATTTGATGATTTGGGGAGGAAGCAGACCAGAGTTTGAGAAGGCCAAGGCAGCTAGAATTTGTAAGACAGAACCTTGGAGAGGAGGGAGCTGTACAGAGAGAGAGACCTCTAAAGAAATTCAGAAGGTCATCCCAAGGACTTGTCTGAGTAGTGATCTGTGCATACATGAAAGATAAGTACCGGGCCAGAAAAAGAACCACCAGGATAGGGAACACAGAGACATTCTCAAAGCTCACACAGGGCTGGGGAGAGTTTTTGTTCTTATCTACTAGGCTGAAAAGACCTCAGCATAATGGAACATCAGGTAGAATCCTCAGACGGCTGTTAGATCAGAAGTAGGTGTTAATTAACCCTAAA
Organism: Equus przewalskii; assembly: GCF_037783145.1. Lineage (NCBI taxonomy): Eukaryota > Metazoa > Chordata > Mammalia > Perissodactyla > Equidae > Equus > Equus przewalskii. Next base: position 26,063,127 of record NC_091832.1, on the reverse strand, counting down.
ATATACTCTACTCTGTATCCACCCTAACAAATTTAAAGGCAAGCCTCAGGAGCACCCAACTGATTCAAAATAATTTAACTGTTTCCCAGAAGGAAATTCAATACTGTTTTAAAGAAATAAACACAAAATCTAGCAACCAAAAACATACAACACAATGTCCAGCACCTAATAAAAAGTTACGAGACAGGCAAGGAAGAAGAAAGTCTGACCTATAACGAGAAGGAAGAAAACCAATAGAAAGGGATCCCCAAACAGAAAATATGTTGGAACTAGTGTAGTATAAATATACTCTATATGTTTAAAAAAAGCAAAAGATAATGAAATCAAGTTATGAAAATGCAAATAAAACTTCTGTATCTGAAAAATACAATTTTTGAAATGAAAAACATTTAAAACCCTGAAGAATGAAAGAATGAATAGAATATCAATAACCTGTGAAACAACATCAAATGGCTCCACATATCTATAAGTGAAATTCCAGAAGGAGAGACTAGGCTGGAGTGATGGGGACAGAAAAATATTTTAAGAAACAATAGCCAATGAATCTCAGGTAGATGGCAGAGTAGGAAGCACCAGGAATCTATCTTCCCACCTAGACAATAATTGTGCTGGCAGAATCTGTCTGATGTAGCTGTTTTTGGAACTCTGCAGTCGATTTAAGGCTTGCAATTTCCAGGGGGAGGCTTGGATGGTAAATTGTGGTTAATTTTGGTCAATTTAAGCTGTTAGCACAGTGGCAGCTACCCATCCCCCACCCCCTGGCCGCATGGTGAGCTGCTGTGCACATGTTCTTGGAGCAGCATGAACAAAGCTTGTGGGAGCCAAGATGGGCAAAAAGGACCCTGTCCTCTAAATATCAGGGGTCTGTGCTCTGACCACTGATTGCTGCTTCTGATCACAGAGGTGCAGACGAAGAGGGGGACGCCTTTGTTGTGGCACCTCCCCAGACTGTTGCAAGCCCCTCCCTCTCCAGCTGAAGTGACTCCCAGGGTCTTTAAAGGACAGGCACCCTTTTTCTCCCCCATTTCATTTTTCTCATTTCCCCGTTTTGGGAGCCAAGAACTAAAGACCAGGACATTCAAAAACAATTACGGATACGGGGAAAATTAGAAAGTGATCACAGATACCTAGGGAAAGATTCGGAAAAGACCTGAGAAGACCTTAAGTTTACACCACAGGTAGATCCTTAGCACAGAGACAGCTTACAACAATTAAAAAAAAAAAGCAAAACAGTAACAAAAACAGCAAATCCTGGGGGAGTGGGGAGGGAATCTGAATTCTAGAGTCAAAACATTATTAGATTTAAATGTCTACTTTTCAACAAAAATCACAAGGCATCCAAAGAAACAGGAAAGAATGGCCTAGTTCAAGGAAAAATATTAAGTTAACAGAAACCGTCCCAGTAAAAGAACTGATGGCAGATATACTAGACAAAAACTTCAAAATAGCTGTCTTGAAGATGCTCAAAGAACTAAAGGAAGATGTGGAGAAAGTCAAGAAGATGATGCATGAACAAAATGGAGATATCCATAAAGAAGTATATAACATAAAAAGAAATTCTCGAGCTTAAATGTACAATAAATGTATTGAAAAATTTGGTAAAGGGATTCAAAGGCAGATTTGAGAAGAGAGGCAGAAGAAAGAATTAGTGGACTTGAACACAGCATAACAGAAATTACTGAGTTTGAGGTAGAGAAAAAGAAGATTGAAGAAAAGTGAACAGAGCTTAAGGGACCTATGTGACACCATCAAGCCAACCAAACTATGCATTGTAGGAGTTCCAGAAGAAGAAGAGAGAAAGAAGGGGGCACTGAAGAAATACTGGCTGAAAACTTCCCAAATTTGATGAAATACATGAATATAAACATCCAAGAAACTCAGTGAAGTTATCTTTTGAGTAAGATGAACTCAAAGAGACCTACACCGAGATACATTATAATCAAACTTTCAAAAGACAAAGACAGAATCTTGAAAGCAGCAAGAGAGAGCAACTGATCACATGCAAGGGATCCTCAATAAGATTTTCAGCAGGGGAGCCAGCCCGGTGGCACAGCAGTTAAGTTCCCACGTTCCACTTCTCCGCGGCCCGGGGTTCACCAGTTTGGATCCCAGGTGTGGACATGGCACTGCTTGGCAAAAGCCATGCTGTGGTAGGCGTCCCACATATAAAGTAGAGGAAGATGGGCACGGATGTTAGCTCAGGGCTAGTCTTCCTCAGCAAAAAGGGGAGGATTGGCAGTAGTTAGCTCAGGGCTAATCTTCCTCAAAAGATGAGAAAGATTTTCAGCGGATTTCTTATTAGAAACTTTGGAGGTCAGAAGGCAATGGGCTGATACAGCCAAAGTGCTAAAAGAAGAAAACTGTAAACCAAGCAAGAATCCCACATCCAGCAAAACTGTCCTTCAAAAGTGAAGGAGGAATTAAGACATCCTCAGAAAAGCAAAAGCTGAGGGAATTCCTTACTACTAGAGCTGCCCTGCAAGAAATGCTCAAGGGAGCCCTGCTGGGTGAAGTGAAAGAAGGATAGACAGTAACTTGAAGCAGTATGAAGAAATAAAGCTCGCAATAAAGGTGAGTACATGGGTAATTGTGAAAGCTAGTTATGTTGTAATGATGGTTTATAGCTCTCTTTTTGTTTCCTACATGATTTAAGGGACTAGCACATTTTTTAAGGTTATTAATCTAAAAGTTTGTATTATTATAACTTTGATTTGTAACTCCACATTTTGTTTTCTACATAATTTAAGAGACTAATGCATTTAAAGGAATCATTAGTTTATCTTTTGGGGCACACAATGTATAAAAATGTAATTTTGTGACATCAAAAACCAAAGGGAGTAGGGACAGAGCCATAAAGGAGTACAGTTTTTGTATGTTATTGAAGTTAAGCTGGTATAAATTCAATTTGGAGTGTTATAACTTAGGATGTTAACTGCAACCCCTGTGGTAACCGCACGGCAAATAGCTATAGGATATACACCAAGGGAAAGAAGAAAGGAATTTAAACATTACACTACTAAAATCAACTAAACACAAAAGAAGACAGGGATGCAGGAAATGAGGGACAAAAAAGCTATAAGATATATAAAAAACAAATAGCAAAATGACAGGAAAAGTCCCTCCTTATCATTAATTACTTTAAATGTAAATGGATCAAACTCTCCATTCAAAAGACAGAGACGGACAGGATGGATAGAAACACATGGTTCAACTATATGCAGTCTACGAGAGACTCAATTTAGACCCAAAGCACAAATAAGTTGAAAGTGAAGGGATAGAAAAAGATAGTCTATGTAAATGTAACCAAATGAGAGCAGGGGTGGCTCTACTGATATCAGACAAAATAGACCTTAAATCAAAAAATGTTACAAGAGAGAAAGGACATTATATATCAAAGTTTAAAACAGTAGATATGTATTTGTAAATATATTCTCCCAATCTGCGGGTTGCCTTTTTACTCTGTTTACATTGTCTTTTGATGCACAAATTTTTAAAATTTTCATGAAGTCCCATTTGTCTGGTTTTTTCTTTTGTTGCCTGTGCCTTTGGTGTCATATCCAAGAAATCATAGCCAAATCCAATGTTATGAGATTTTTGCTCGTGTTTTTTTCTGAGGGTTTTATAGGTTTTTTTTCTGTTTTTTTTTCTTTATGCTTTTTCTTCCCAAATCCCCGCAGTACATAATTGTCTATTCTAGTTGTGAGTGCCTTTGGTTGTGCTATGTGGGACGCCGCCTCAGCATGGCCAGACAAGTGATGCCATGTCCACGTCCAGGATCCAAACCAGTGAAACCCTGGGCTGCCACAGTGGAGCTCATGTACTTAACCACTCAGGCACAGGGCCAGCCCCGGGTTTTGTAGTTTTACATCTTACATTTAGGTCTTTGATCCCTTTTGAGTTAATTTTTGTATATGGTGTCAGGTAATGGTCCAGCTTCATTTTTCGCATGAGGATATCCCGTTCTCCCAGCACCATTTGCTGAGAAGACTGTCCTTTCCCCATTGACTGGTCTTGACGTCTTATCAACATCGTTTGACCATATATGTGAGCGTCTGTTTCTGGCTGTCTATTCTATTCTTTTGAGCTACCTGTCTGTCTTTATGGCAGTACCAAACCATTTTGATGACTTAGCTTTGCAGTGAGTTTTGAAATCAGGAAGTGTGAGTCCTCTGGCTTTGTTCTTCTTCAATACTGTTTTGGCTATTCAGGGTCCCTTGGGATTCCCTATGAATTTTAGGATAGGTCTTTCTATTTCTGCTAAAAATGTCATTGGGATTTTGAAAGGGATTGCATTGAATCTGTAGGTTGCTTTGGGTGGAATTAACATCTTAACAATATAAAGAAATAGAAAATCTATCTTTAATCTTTTTTTTCTCTTCCTCTAGCTATCTATCTATACCTAATGTGCCTTCCAACATAAGTCCAGACTTTGGGGCATATAAAATGCAGGCTGGGGAAACCTGTTTATTTCCCCCATAGGTGATGCCTAAAGAGACATCTCCCCGCTACCAGAGGGAATATCAGCTCTCCTCCTTCTGCTGTTGACGTGCTGGGTGACATTGGGACAAGTCAATTTTCCTTCCAAAGGCCCCACTTAGGAAGATGAGGCGATCGGGTTCTCCGAGGGTCAGATTGGTGACCCAGGCCTGCCTGGACAGCATGAGCTGCCCCCGTTCCCCTGCCAGCCACAGTCCCTTCCTCCTCGCTCTTTCCTGGCAATCCTCGCTGCCTGGGCTCTGGGTACAAGACAACAATCGGCTTTGCTTGTTCTGACCCAGGAACGGCCTGGTGCCGTGTAAGGCTGGTGCTTGCATTTCCTGGGACCCCATGCCCTCTGTGGATGCTGAACCCCTGTCACTTCCTTAGCCAGAGCAGCCCAAGAACAGAAGGCTAAATCACCATCCTGATAAATCCCCCTCATGCAAATAGGTGCTAACCCACTCAGGAGGCCAAGGGCCTCGTAACAGGGAATGTGCACATAGTTGCAAATATCTTTACCACCCTAGTGCTCCGTGCCAAAATGAAACAGTGAAAGATATTGATTTTTTTTTCTGGCAGGGAAAGGGGGAGGAAGGCTGGGTCTTAAAATGAAATGATGGTTATTGTTCTCCTGGTAGCATTTCGTCCGGACCGCCATGACAGATGGTTCTTTAAGTGACAACAGATTTGTATTTCATTAGGACGCTTTAGTCAAAAGATCAATGATGCTCCTCAGAACGGCCCTGCCGGTCCACAGGGGTGGACGAGCAGGGCAAGAAGCCTGCAAAGACTCAGCTAAAATTAGGCAGCTGCTGACAGACGCTGGATTTGCAATCATAGCGCATCGATTTCCAAAGCGATGCTGAAACCCGGGGAGTTTTACTGGCCCACAGGTTCCGTCTTTGTGCAGAAGGGCCGTCTCTAATGAAGTGGCTCCTCCCCCAGGGAGATGGAGCTCTTTAAAGGCGGGATTAACTTTCGGCTGAGTGGGGGGAGTGGTCAGGGCCTCATGACTATGTCCCTCCTTAACTCGTAGCTTAGTTGCCAGGCCTGCGTCACTGTTGTTATGCTCAGCTCCCCTTCGTGAAGCACCCCCTCCTCACCAGCTTCTGTGAGCCCCAGAACTGGGGAGGGAGTCAGGGGGCGTCACATCTGACAGCTGGACAGACTCCGAGAGGCCAGAGGGAGGGGAGAGCCAGCAGGTGGTGAGACAGAGGGAGAGGCCCCAAGGATGGAGGAGCCCTGGGAAGGTGGTGAGGTCTGTGTTTGGGATGTCCACCATCTTCAGAGAAAGCTTTCGCTTTCCCACTGTGAGTTTCCTCCGTAATTATCTCATTAAACGTGGTTTTTTTGGTCTTCATGGATACATCTTGAAGAACTAGCTTTCGGTTAAAATAGATGTAAAATCATGCTTGCAATATGATATCATTTAAAACACTGAACACCACTGTATATTATTCATGGGTACATATATGTGGTACAAGTATAAGAATAGGTATAAAAAGTTATTAAACGAACTTCTTGGTCCTGGTCCATAGCAGCCTCAGGAGGCACCATGCTCACTTCCCAGACAGGAGACACAGCCCGGAGAGGTCAGGTGGCATCTGGGAGAAGGTGACAGCGCTGGGTTTCAAGCCCAAGGTCAGCCTGACCCCAAGGGCACGTGTCTCTGGGCCCATCCTGTCCCCATCAGCCCCTCCTTCAGTCTCCCCTCATCCTCTGCCTCACCCACCTGGCTGAGCTGTCTTCCCAGGGGTCCTCCATCTCGCCTTCTCACTCTGCCTGGTGGCCTGTCCCTCCCTCTGGCCTCTCGGAGGCTGTCCACCAGTCAGGTCGCAGTCCTTCCTGAAACTGTCCCCAGTTCTCAGGCTCACGGTGGCCTGTGGCACTGACCGTCTGCCCACCCAGCCTCTCAGCTGGCCTCTCTGACTTTTTGACAGGTTTTCTGATAGTTTTGGGGGACAAAGGAGCTCAGGGAGAGGAGGGCCAATCAGCTTTCCAGCCAGATGGACCTGGCTTCCATCCTGCCCTGGAGTTTTCTAAGCTCGATGACCCTAGGGAGTCACCGAGCTGCCCTGAGTGGACGGACGAGTCCACAGAGGGTGGTGAACACCCAGTCGTGGGGACAGGGTCAGGCACAGGCTCCCGAGAGGCCCTTTTAGCTTCAGACGGAGGTGGGCAGGATGGACGGTGAGGGGCAGTGTCAGGGAGCAGGCTGAGTGTGCACTTTCCAGGCAGTGGAAGCTCAGGAGGTTAGAGCGGGGCCTCAGGGACCAGTCTGGCTGAGCTTGCATGCTGGCGAATCCCATTACAGACAGGTGACTGCCTCAGCTTCCTCATCTGTAAAGTGGGGATGGCCATTCCCCATAGTGAATATCGGCATTTAGAAAGCGACAGAGCTCACTCGATGTTAGCTGCTGCGTACTGAGTTAGCCCCAGGCTCACGTCGAGGCTCTGCCTCTTCCTGGCTGTGCGTTCTCAGATAAGTGACTCAACCCTCCTGAAACCCCACCTCACAGGCCTCACCTTCCAGGGAGGACGTGGGGGAAGGAAAAAGAACCGGCATTCCTCCCATCTAGATTGTAAGCATCATTGATTTGAGGCTGGAGTCATTACAGATGCGTTGATCCATCGGACTTCTCAGCATGATCTGTGCTGTCCCTTCTGAGCCTGCCCTCCTGAAGGTCTGCTGAGAAGTGTGGCTGGGAGTCAGAGGCACGAGGGTAAAGCTACAGCATGAAGACTTTAGGCTAGACACCAGGAGGGACATCCTTTCTGCTGCAATTTATCAGTTGCTATAATATTTAAGGATTCCAGAAACCTAGAAACAGTCCTCATCCTAATCGTGGCTAGCGTTTACGGAGCACTCATGATGGGCAGGCCTGGCTCTAGGCACTTTCACATACTGTCCCTGCATTTCTCACACCAGCCCTGTGAGACAGACACTATTATTACCATTCCCATTCTACAGATGAGCAAACTGAGGCTCAGAGGAGGAGACTAAGTAACTGGATCAAGGTCACAGCTAATAACTGACAGAGCTGAGATTCAAACCCGGGGCTGGTTCCAGAGCCTCGTCTCCTAGCCGCCATGTTGCACTCCCTCCCTTGCTCTCTTTTCTCATCCATCCATTTATCCATTCATTCCTTGGCTGTTACAGACAGACCTCTGCCTGGTGGCACACTTGTGCCGGACTCTGGCTGCATAGAGAAGGAGGCGCAGGCCCTGCCATGGGCTGCTGGGCAGGGGCGTCTATGGCACCTGCCTATGTCACGTGGCACCTGCCAGGTGTTTCCCTTCCTTTCTCTCTCTCTCTGGTCTGTGTTCCTAAGGTGGCTCCGCAAGGCCTCCTGAAGGCCCCTGCCCCTGCCCCGCAAATCTTCCCTGCTCATCAGCTGCACGATAACCCCCGCCGTGCACACCTGAGCATCTGCGGCTCTTTGCCAGTCCTGCAGAGGCTGGGCTGTGGCTGGGGAGTGGTGCATGTCCCTGCGACAGCCATATCCTCCGGGGAGAGCAGCACCCCCATCTCGCCCCCTTACCGGGGAGCTTTCAAGGATCCAGGGAAGCATGTGAGCACCTTGTAAACTGTGAAGTGCGGCGGCAGCGTTCACTGCTGCGGCCCCTGCCGAGGAAGCTCTGGGAATAGTTTTCTCATCCTTCACTGCTCTTAAGTCTGCTCCCAATGGAGGCCGGATCCACGGAGAATCCATTCGATGCTTCTGCTGCCAGGTTAGTCCCCTGTGGGGCTGCTAACCGGGGCGGGCAGAGGCGGGTGGCAGCCTGTCACGCGGAGGGAGTGGCACGTCATCATCCAGTTCTCTGAGCCACAAAGCTCCAGGCTCTGCGGGATCATTTGCTTTGAATACATTCATTGTAACATTTGTCATCCTTGCCCCGTAGGCCAACTGCCCTGGGAGACCCCAACCTACAGATGTACCCTCTGAGGTTGAAATGAGGCTGTGGTTCCCAGGGCAGCTTGGGATTTCCCTGCAGATGCGGAGGGAGGAAGAGGGGTGCAGTGATCAGCACCGAGCATTCCATATGCTCATTGTGGGTCTGAATCTTGGAGACACGCGTCTCGATCATCTCTAAGCCTCGTGTGGTAGACTCAATAATGGCGCCCAAGATGTCCGCGTCGTAACCTCCAGAACGTGTGACTATGTTACCTTACAGCAAAGGGACTTTGCAGGTGTGAGTAGGTTAAGGATCTGGAGGTGGGGAAGTTATCCTGGGTTATCCGAGTGGGACCATCGTAATCCCAAGGAGCCTTACAAGAGGGAGGCAGGAAGGTCAGAGTCAGAGCGGACGACGAGAGCAGGGGTCGAGAAGGAGCTGTGAGGACGTAAGCAGAGGTCGGGGGCAGAGAGAAATCTGAAGAGGCTGTGATGCTGACTTTGAGGATGGAGGAAGAAGCCACGAGCCAGGGCATGCAGGCGGCCTCTGGAAGCTGGAAAGAGCAAGGAAATGGATTCTCCAGAAAGAACCAGCCCTGTGGACACCTTGGCTTTGGTCCCCTGAGGTCCCTTTTTGACTTCTGACTTCCAGAACCATAAGATAATAAATTTGTGTTGTTTTAAACCGCTAAATTTGTGGTAATTTGTTACAGCAACAATTGGAAACCAACATGCCTCATTTTCTTCATCCGCAAAATGGGGATAATGAAATGTACTCTCTTAGCTATGACCTAACTGTATGCAGAGGAGACAGAATGGCAGAGTGGAGAGCTATAATGAGCACAGCCCTGGAGTTGGGCTCCCCGGGGGCATCTGGGCTTGACCTATTATGAGGTGTGTGACCTGAGGCAAGCCGTGTCACTTTCTACACTGACATTATGGGACACTTGTCCATCCCAGAGGGGACCAGCCTCTGCCCTGTGCACCTGGAGCAGCATCCTCGTCCCCTCCCTGGCTCACTGTCATTCATTCTTTAAGCCTCAGTTTGAACACCATCTCCACTGGGAAACCATCTGGACCTTCCAAGACGATGTCAGCTTCCCCTTTTCTGCGTCCAGAGACAATCATCCAGGACCTCAAGGACATGTCCTCTCATACCTCTTACTAGCTGCAAAATACGTCACTAGATAATTCTCCAGCCAGTGCTCAGTGCCAGGCCCTGTTCTGCTGTGATGAAACCGGGCCCTGACCTTACGGAACGCCCATCCTGGTCTGCTGTAATCGCTCCCTCTCAAGTCTGCTTTTCTCCAGACTTTCTTCTTAGTGGCTTCGGGGAGGAGGCTAGGAGTCGTCTGCTCCCTAGGGTAGAGCGCTGAGCCCAGCGCAGAGCAGGCGTGTAGTTGTTGAATGAAGGAAGCTTGGTCTGAACCATTTTCTGGGCCCCTCACTCCGTTAGAACATTCTAGCTGTAAACCATGTCAGATGTGACCTAAGAGAAACTGAGACCCGGAGAGGGAAAGTGACCCGCCCAAGGCCGGGCGGAACTGAACCCAGGGGACCCGGCGCTCACTGAGGAGCCCTGTAGAGGATTGAAGAGTGGCCCCCAGAAGGACGTGTCTACTCGGGACCTCAGACTGTGGCTTATTTGGAAGGAAGGTCTCTGCAGATTTAACGAAGGTAAGGATCTCGAGACGAGATCCGCCTGGATTAGAGTGGGTCGAAATCCAATGCCAAGTAGCCTTACGAGAGACAGCAGAGAGAAGATGCTCAGAGAAGAAGGCCTTGGGACAACAGAGGCAGAGATGGGAGTGATGCACCCACAAGCCAAGGACTGCCGGCAGCCACCAGGAGCTGGGCGAGAAGGAGGGCACGGCCTCTCCCTCACAGCCTCCAGAAGGAACCAGCCCCTCCGACACCTGATTTCAGACCTTCAGCCTCCAGAACTGTGAGAGAATAAGAATTTTCTATTTGTGTTAAATGGTCACCTGCCCAAGGAAACGAATGCGAGCCTCTTCTGGCTCCCTCACGCCCACTCCTTCAGCGCCACCTCTGAGCCTTAGGGCAGCCGCCAGGGTGTCAGATGGTGAAGACAATTTATTTTCCTCTAAATGATAATGATGGCGGAAGATCCCCAGATGTCTATAAACGTCTTGGAACCACGTTATCAGCACACAAAGCACGGAAGCGTTGAACAGGGCAGGAAGCCTCCAGCCGCCAGACAGCGACGGCCCTTTCTAAGTGCACCGTGATGGGAAAATGTCACGGATTGAAAAAGGAAAGAGAAATACAGTTTGCTGAGATTCTGCCGTGTGTGTGATGCAGGCGTGGGCAAATTAAAAGTTCATTTTATTTACTCCACTCACAAACCATGTGGAGCAGGGATCATATTCCCAAAGCCTGGCTCTGTGCCTGCTCCCCGAAAATCTGCTCCAGAGAGAACCCCCATTTTACAGATGAGGAAATCGAGGTTCAGAGTCAGCAGACGGTTCAGCCAAGGCCTATCGTCAAAGTGCCTCTGACTTCCAGGTCAGAGGGGACCTGATAGTGCCTCTGCCACCGAACTGCAGAGTGGCACTGGGCAGATGAGCTCATTGCTCTGTGTGTCAATCTCCCCATCTGTACATGGGGACAATGGCATCTGTCTGCTGCAGGGTGGCTTTAGGAGGAAATGCACTGACATGTGTTGAGCCCCCAACACTGTCTCTGCACAAAGAAAGGGGAGATGGTTAGTCCTGGGCGGAGCCATAACTGGACCCTGGGTCTGTCTGAGGCTGGGCTAGGTCTGTCTAGCACAAGTTAGTCATGCATCCAGCCCCGGATGCACGAGCCCAGGCTGCCTGGCTGGCTCCTGCTGCTTTGCCCTCCCTCGCTTGCTTCCTACCTGCCTTGACACCGAGCGAGTGTCCAACCCTGACACACAGTCCGGCCCCAGGCGGATCCTTCCAGCCATTTCCAAGCTCCTCCATTGGGCTTCATGATCCAGCAGATCCTAGTGGAGTGTCAGCGGCGAAGAGGGACGTTGAATGGCCTGGAGCCTTAGACAAGTCCCAATAGAAGAACCTCAACATGGACTATCTAGTATTTTGGAGCAAAAACCTGTGCCTTCTTCTGAAGATAACTATTCTCCTTTTGAGAGGGAGCTTCTTGCTGGCTTTTGGGCCTAGTAGAGACTAAGGTCTCAGCACGGTACATCAGGTGACCACGTGACCTGAGCTTCTCATCGTGAACTGAATGTTGCCCGGCCCACCTGGCCGTAACTCCAGGTGCGTGTGGCAGCAATTTAACATCGAGGGGAAACAGTCTGTAGAGGACTGGGCTCGGGCAGGTCCAGAGGTGTGAGTAAGGGGCATGAGCAGGTAGCTCGTACTTGTGACCAATTACAGAAAAGAAGAGGACGGTCATCACTTCACATATGTTCCCTTTGCACAGGTTATGTGCATATACTTATTTGTATAGATGAACCATACCCTTCTCTCTCATCTGTCCTCTTCTTATCTTGTACTCAAGTTGTTGGAGCTTAACCTTACAATTTACCCTTCAGGGAATGACTATCAGAAGCACTGTGCCTGAATTCAAGGAATAATAAACACAGTCACCAACTGAAACAATAGCTATCAGGACTTTCTGTCTCCTCATTTTGGGGAAAACATGAAAATGTCTTCTCTTGTATGAAGGAGAGCCACATCTTGTTGGATGCAAGCGTAGAGCTGCTTTGCTCTCGTGTGGAAGTTCAGGTCCGTGTAGACAGGTGCACAGGTAAGTTGAGTCGGCAAAGGGGTGGACCGTGTCAAGAGCAGTTTGTTGCCTCTCAGCTCCCAACCCATCCTTCTTTGCTCTGTGTTTTGCTGCTGGAGTTGGGCCCTAAACATTTCTCCTCTACCACAATATTAGTCTTGCTCGACATATGGCACTGGAAGGGCACCGCTACGCCGTAGCAGAGGAAGTGGCTTCTCCTCTGGTTACGGTGCATCCTCCCACCTTCCATGGGATGACTAGCAGTGTTCACGATCCACTAAGTTTCTCCGGCACCCCGGTGGGTGACTGCCTGTGAACCACCTCTGGTCTTCCCATACCCTCCAGCAAGTTTCTCGTCCACCTGCCTCGCTGATCCCACAGAGGCTGACCCACTCTGGCAAGCTCTTCACCCCCAACATGCTAAGGGTTCCTGTGCAGCCACACCCTCTCCGACGAATTCTAAATCTCAGCCTTGATTTGGGGCGGGGGCTCTTCTAAGTCCTTAGCTCCCTGCTTGTTCCCTCGCCCTCAGCCCTGGAGGCGGTAGCTGCTCCCCGTCTTTGCCATTCCCGTCTCCCGTGGTCCTCTTCACTCCTCTTCATTATTAACCATCTTTGCAGGTTAATCACTGTTTACATTAAATTTTCCCTGTTCAATCTACTGGTGGGTTTCTGTCTTGTGACTGGACCCCAGCGAATTCACAGCATGATCCAGGCAAGCAGTGAGGAAAGGGGTTGGCAGGAGAGACGTGGATGTCACACAGACCCGGGCCCACTTATTCATCCACACCACTCATGAGGCATGTCCTTGGTGCCCCCACTGTCCTGGGATATGGGAACACAGCAGGGAAGCGGGGCATGGAATGCCTGCCGTCCTGGGGCTCTCAGTCCCACAGAGTTAACAGGACAACCTGCTAATTATCTGTGTGACCTTGAAGTGACACTCCATCTCTGAGAGCTTGAGTTTCCTCATTGGAAAAATGTGAACAATAATAGAGAGTTGTGGTGAAAATTTAATTTATAAAAAAAGCCCACAAATGGTTTAGGGCTGTCCCTGGGACATTGTAAGCACTGAATAAATCTTTCACTTACTAAAAACCACAAAAAGAGAGAGTGGAAGGGAGCACAATGCCGCCCTCTCTCTACAGAGGAGGAGACTGGCCGAGAGAGGTTAAGGTCACACGGCAAACCGTGCGGCAGACTTGACCTTAGATGTCGAGTATTCAAGCCCGAATGCCCTTCCTGACACCAGCGTCTCTCCGTGTGGATTCTCGCCCTGCCCCGCACAGTCCTGGCTTAGGCGGAAGGAGGAGCTGACATGGACTTGACCCCTGAGGCACTGAGTCTGGTCCTGAGTGTGACCAGAGCTGGGGAGGGGGAACCTGAGGCTCTGGTGGCCACTGGGAGCCTTTAACAAGCACTACGTGAGCCTTGGGATGCTTGCCCCGGATTGGGTGGCACTTCGTCTCGGCTGCTGAGAGCACAGGCTCAGCCCCTGAAGACTAGCTCTGGTGGCCGCCCCTTCCTCCCCTCCCCGCCCCTGCAGTCCTCTCTCCTCTCCCCCCTCCCTCTCCTTCCCTCCCTTTCTCTTGCCCTTCCCACTGGTATTTCTGGTTATTTTCCTCCTTCTTCCCATTTTTTGTCTTCTCTGCCTCTTTCTTCTTTGCTCCCTCTGGCCCCTCTGCCTGTCTCTTCCCCTCCCTCGCCCTCCCCTTCTATCCAGCAGCCTCTCCTCTTCCGTACTCACCTGCTTCTCCCCCAGCCCCTCCCCTCTCTTTCCACCTCCTTCGTCCCTGTTCTCTCCTCCCCCTTCCCCCTTCGTTCCCAGTCTCTTCTCCTTTTCTGTTCCCGCCATCTTCTCTCCTATCTCCCCTCCTCTGCTTTCCCCCTTCCCCTTCTCCTCCACTCACCTCCTCTTCCTTCACCCCTGTTACCTCCCTCCCCCCTTTCTAGTCTCCCCTGAATCCCCTTCAGCCCCCATGGGGAGGGTTGACCTCCTCTCTAGCCTGCCAGCCCTCTTGCACTGCACTGAGGCTCATGGCTAAAGAATCCACGGCCGCCGGGCTTGCTGCCAGTAAAAACAACTCCCTCTCTCCCTTCTCATTAGCTACTGCCTTTGGCTGATCAACAGGGCCCGCGTGTCTCACTTTGTTTCTGAACGGAACTAGTCTACCTGATGGCATCCATCAGTCGAGCAGACAGCGTCTGTTTCCGCAGCTCGTTGCGTCCTCAGCCGGGCATCCCGGTGTCCGCTGCATCCTGAGGAAGGAAGGGGCCAGGCAGGCACTGGGCCACCCGCCGAGGCTTCTCCTGCAGGCAACGGGTGTGTCCTAGACTCATGGGGTGAGTGTGGAGAAGGCACGCTGAGCCTCTCACAGCTGGCCCAGCCCATCGTCCCCGCCTTGTAGGACACGGTGCTGAGGTTCCATGAAGACGACACAGGCTTTGAGACTGCAGATCTGGGTTCAGATCCTGCCTCTACTCCTTATCCACAGTGCAGCCTTCACTGTCTCTCTGACCCTCACTTTCCTTGTCTGTAAAGTGGGGACAGGACTACCTGACTTGTGGGGCAGCATGAGGACCCATTGTATGAAAAGCGCCTGTGCAGCCCTTGGCGCTCAGTGGACGCTCCACAAGTCCCCTCCCCCATCGCCTACACTCCCCGTGCAAACTATGTTCAAACCAAAGGAACGTGCTCGGCGTCATGCATGTTCTGGCTGGAATGCCATGCTCTTCCTCCTACACCCGGAGAACTCTTAGTCACCCTTCAAAACCCACCCTCAAATGTCACAGCTCCTGTGCAGCCTTCTCTGACCATTTAAACTTCCTCTCTGCTGGAATTAGCCTCTGCCTTCTCAGTGCTCCCATCCTCATCAGGGCTCTTGGGTATCAAGAACAGGCTCCAACAAAAGAGGGTTTAATAATGGTTGTTGCTTCCTGGTGTGGAAACAGAGCCCTGTCGGACTCACAGCTTCCAGGTGAGGGAAGCCAAAGACAGCATCTCTCTCCTCCTTTCTCTCCATGGGGTCATATATGCCCTTGTTTCTACCTTTCCCAACAGATTTTCTATGCTCACTTGTCATTTTTTATGCAGCTGAAAATTCATTTACCTACACATGGTCTTTTGGTGCGACTGAAATGGACCGCAGCTGTGAAGGTGATGGGAGTCCAGCCCTGGGCCGGTCAGTTATGATCGAAGGAGGGGCATCATTTGAGCAGTAAGCAGTGCACACCTTCAGTAGGGTGAGTGTGAGGAGCAATGCACGGAGAGGCAGCAGGCACACACCACACGCATCCGCCCTGCTTCCTGGACAGCTCTGAGTGCGCTCTCCCACAGCCCTGAGCATGAGGCCCGCATTCACTGCTTTTCTGTCTTCCCACCAGAGAGCAAGCTCCTCTTGAAAGCCCCAGCTTGCAGAATGAGCTGGGACAGAAGTGATGTCAAAAAATGTTACACGGAATGACTGAAGGAACAGAGTGATGTCACCAAAGCAAGAGTTATTGTTCTCCATGATGCTGCCCTCGCTATTAGAATATGCTACACACCCCTTGTTCCTATAATTTGCATTATCTGGAGAGAACTATTACTTCTGGATCCATCTAAGTCCATGTGTACTCAGCCCATCATCCATCCACCCCCCATTTCATCCATTCCCTTTCCACTTTTCTTCTCACCCATCTTCACAATTTTTCTCTTATCCATTCCTCTTACCAGCTATTCAACTGTCCATTCATCCATCCATTTATCCATCTATCCATTCATCTATTCCTCCATCCATCCATCTGTCCATCCGTCTATCTATCTATCCATCCATCCATCCAGTTTCCTTGGATCTCGTCCCATGTGCTTATGCCTAACAGAATCCCATTCCCCCAGTGTCTGCAGCCCTCCGGAGACCACCTCGCATGCTCTGTGACAGGACTGGTCAGCTTTCCAGTGATCTAGGCAGTAGAATCCACCACTTACTTCTGGTTTTCTGACCCACCACTACTGAAACACACACCACACACACACACACACAGACCCCTGCAGGGCTCACTGCTTCTATGCGGCACTGTAAGTTTGTCAAGCTCCCACTGGGCACCTCAGCTGGCTCTTCTTCATTCCACTGCATCCTGCTAGGCCTACCCGCCGCCCCCCTGGCCTGGAGGCCTTGAGGAGCCAGGGCTGCACAGTGTGCCATGGCAATGTGGGGTCCCGAAACAGCTACGCTTGCGGTTTGGGTTGTAGTTGTTTTGTGGAAACACATTTGCAGGCAACAAATATCAGGGCAAGATGCAGGGGTGAGGTGAGATGAGGAGCAAGGACGTCCTGAGGGTCTGGGACATGGTAGGCGCTCAATAAACATCAGTTCAATGAAGGCATGAGTGAGTGGGGAACTTGGGTGCAGTGACATCCCAGAAATAGATGCACACGACTGCCTCGGGCTGAACTCATGCACGCTGCGTCTCCTGGAGGGCGTTTGCTGGGCGATTGTTCTGCTTTCGTTTCCCCAGGCCTGGGAGAGATAGGGAGGTGGGGGCAAACATTTTCGTACCTCAAAGGCTTGCAGGGGGGCAGGAGAGCATCCTTCTGACTGCCAGCACCGCAGGGGTCATGCAGCCTGCTTAGGGGAGGAGGGGACAATGAGGGCTGCCCCCTCTGTCCCTGACACTGCCCAGAAAATGCCAGTTAGCAGCATCGTAGACAGCATCCCCAGCTACAGACATCAGAATCCACAGAGGAAACAGCACAGGGTGAACCAACGTGAGTCCCACTATTACACATATGGACTGCTACCTGTACGTATACAGCTGTATGCATATATACATACACATAGAGCCATACACGCATATGCACACATAAATATTTAATCTGGTTGGTCACCTAGTGACAGAAATTCCAGACATCATCCCCATTGTAGAGAGGCTCAGGGAGGTAAGGACTTGACCCAGGGTCCCACGGCCAGTAGGTGGCAGAGCCGGGTTGCAAAGTCTCTGACCCACAACCACCTCGCTTCAGTGCTGCTGAAATACAGACCCACTCTCTCCTCCCACCGAGGTGCGTGGCGGTCTGCATTATGCTTGCCCTCTTGGCACCAGCCTCCCCCATCAGACTGCGGCCCCTGGGGTAGACACTCTGTTTGTATTCCTGTGTCCCCGCTGCTCAGGGTCTAAGGCGGCCCCACCAGTCCAAGGATGAGAAAAGGAGAGAAGAGGTTCATCAAGACCTGTCAATTGATGGAGCTCCGCGGTGCCTGGGGATGTTGCTCCATGAAGAACGGGAGGAGAAATCGAAGCAGGCAAAGAGCTCCCATGAGCCCTGTGCCCAAGGTTCTCATGGATTCACCGAGGCCATTGCCTCGAGAGCTGGGCTCTGCGTGGCCAGCTATGCCAGCAAGACGGCCCAGAGGGCTCCATTCTCCCACACTGATGCACAGCGTCTCCCACATGCCCGAGTCTAAATGCCTCTGAAGACCCAGCAAAGGGCACCACAGATGCGTCAGCCCAGCTGTCAGTAACACAAGTAGCTTTTTAATGAGGAGCCCAGGGGTTGTCCTGTGCACCATAAGCCTGGGACGCAAACCACAGCGATCATGCGTCACTGATCCTTCAGAGGCTTTCCACGCGGCAACAGGTCAGCGCCTCTCCCAGGTTCCTTCTGAATCAATAGATGCACAGCTGTTGGGAGGGAAACAAATCAGGTGAGCTGGGCTACCGGGAGGGTCCAGTGCATGGAAACCAATCTACCAGGAGGCCTTTGCATGGACGAGGCCGCCCATCCCTTCTGGTCACTAAACGCTCAGGCCGGTAGTATTTTACCAGCTCTCAGATCACCAGACCCAGATACAGGGGTAGAAACAGCCTTTGCCAGCTGTTAAAATTCCATGATCCGCACACACGGCCCAGAGGCAGTGTTTCTGGACGCAGCGCCGGGCCGGCCGAGCCCCAGGACTGACCCCAACAGGCCTGGTTGAATCTGGCTCTGCATCTCCAGATGGAGTGGCCTTCGCAGTCTCGCCACCTCTCTGATCTCAGTGTCCACCCCTGGGCTGGGGCAGGTGCAGCCGGAGGGGTGGGTGGGTGGCCCTCGCAGGGCCTTGAGCGCCTCGCTCAGGGTTCGGAGCTTTGCTGTCAGAGCGGAGGAGCCACTGATGTGCCTCACTCAGCGGGGACAGGAGGGTTTGCGTTTCAGATGGGCGCTCAGGACCTCGATCTCGGCCCGTGCACCGTGAGGGCAAAACGGTAAAATGTTGCCGACAGGCTTAGACGGGCGATGGCTCAGCAGCGTCCTGGGAAATGGCCCCAGATGTCACTGCAGTGGCAGCGGGTGGAGGGAGAACCGACCAGCGGTTCTGGACGGACGCCAGCCCGTCAGCGCAGAGCCCCCCAGTGTGGACAGCACCTGCCCTCACAGCCATGTCCTCGCCATGTCCTCACAGCGCCCAGGGAGGCAGTGGCGTCACCACCCACTGCACAGAGGGGGAAACTGACACTGGCTTGTCCATAGTGAGATGTCCATTTTACTTAGGGGCTGGGTCATCCTCCGGTCCTGGGGACACAGAAATGAATCAGACACACTCTGCCCTGAAGAAGCTCCTGGTTGTGGGGGAGGGCTTCTAATATAAAGTATATTTTGATATTTACCACGAAATGAGCCAGAAGGGAAGTTGCAGAAGGTGCAGACACTGCAGAGGAGGAAGGGGTGAGCTCCACGCAGGTTGGGGGGATAAGCAGAGGCTTCTGGGAGGAGGCGGCAGTGCCAGGAAGGAGCTGGGACCCCCTCCCTGCCCACCTGGGGCTCTTCCTGCTTCTTTCCAGCCACCTTTCTACCGGCAGGTGATGGTGTTGGGGAACTCAGTGGAGCTTTTCCCGAGCGAGGGGGTCACATTTGCCCCGCTGGGCCTAAGGAGCAGAGTAACTGCTATCCCTGTCCCTGTCCTCTGCTGGGCCCCCCTCATCCCGTCCCACCTGAGTCTTGGGCTTTGCCACATGGATGTTAGAGGGGCCCGTGTCTCAGGAGTAATTGGCAGCCGTGGGAGGGTTCTACTGCGGCATAAGGTGGTCAGATCTGCGCCTCAAAGACACCATATGGGAACTGGATTCCCCAAGTCCCAGTTAGCTGCCCGTAGGTTGAGTCTCGCCCTGAAAACACCTGGAGACGCAGCAGAGCGCACTGCTAACGGTGCCCCAGCTGCCAAGACGCACACGTTCTGGGTGCACGTGGAGGCAACAGACGGTGAATGACTACGGTAATGAAATATGAATGATGTCAGGTGGAAAGTGCCGGAAGGACAATGTGCAGGGTAAGGGGCACAGTGTGGTCAAATGCTGCTATGATAGATGACGTGGGGGCAGGAAGGGACCCCCCGGCAAGGCAGCCTATGGGCAGGAACCTGGATGACATGAGAGGTGAGCCATGCGGATGGATGGCAGAACATCCCAGGCAGAGGAAACAGCGGGTGTGAAGGCCCAGGTGGAAATGTGGGGCTGTTTGAGAACCATGCAGGAGGCCGGGGCCAGAGTGGCAGGAGGGGAGTGAGGGAGCGGAGGTGGTAGAGGATGCCGGGGTGGGGGTGGGGGGGCTTGCAAGGCCTTTGGCTTTTCCTCAGTGCCCTGAGGAGCTCTTGGGGGGTTTGAGCCCAGGAAGGACTCCTCCTGACTTGGGTTTTAAAGGGATCTCTGGGGCTGCTGAGTGGAGGAGGGTCGGGGGAAGTGGGGAGTCCACCTGGGAGGCTGTCCCACAGTCCAGGAGAAAACTGAGGCTGCCCTTGGATCGCCGTACACCCCCTGTTTTGTAACCTGATTTTTCCTCTGGGCCCTGCGTCAGAGACATCTGCTCGGTCAACAACACAGAACTCTTGCCCATCCTTGTTGGCAGCCGCCCACACCGCCCTGTATGGATGTGCCATAGCTTCTCTCACCACCTCCTATCTGGGGATATTCAAGTCGTTTCTGATTTTCACAATTACAAACAGGGCTGCAGTGGCTGAACCTGGGCATCTGCGCTCGGGTGGCTTCCAAGCTGGATTTTGGTTACTTGTCACAGAAAAGGTTCTTGTCTGTACAGGGAATGCCTCTGTCCATCGCTGGAGAATTCCTTGCTCTCCTTCCTCCCTGCTCCTCCCCTCCCTGGCCAGCCCCAGGCCTCACAGGCAGGTGCCAGGTCTTGTTCAGTCCTGTGCTGTGTCCTGGGGAAACAGAATAGCATGTGGCACAAAATGGGTGAAACACCTGATGGTGAAGCCCGGGTCCTGGTGCCCATGGGCAGCTGCGCCCTGGCAGCGTGGGGCTGAGCACGCAGGGGCTTCCGGTGGGACATGCCCAAGGCTGAGTCCTGGCTCAGCCACATCCCAGCTCTGTGAGCCTGGGCAGGTTGCTTTACTGCTTTAAATGCCAGTTTCCCCAAATATTTTATTTTTTTTTATAATTATTCTTCTCCACTTCTTTTTTATTTTTTTTTTTAAAGATTGGCACCTGGGCTAACAACTCTTGCCAATCTTTTTTTTTTTTCTTCTGCTTTATCTCCCCAAACTCCCCCGTACACAGTTGTATATCTTATCTTAGTTGCAGGTCCTTCTAGCTGTGGGATGTGGGACGCCGCCTCAATGTGGCCTGACGAGTGGTGCCATGTCCGCGCCCAGGATCCGAACCCTGGGCCGCCGCAGCGGAGCGCACGAACTTAACCACTCGGCCACCCAGCCAGCCCCTCCCCAAATATTAAAGGTGGCTTTGAATGCCCCCCAAACAAAGGCTGTTGTGAGAATTAAACAAAACATTTAGTGCAAAGCCCTGGAGTGGTCCTGGCCGGTACCCGAGGTTCAATAACGGTTTCCCCTCCACTTTCCTGGTGCCACCAAGGCCACTGTCATGGGGCTCTGGCTGCTGAGCATCCTTCAAGCAGGTGAGGACGTAATTGGAAGGTGGATGGATGACACCAGGGCGGTCAGCCCTCCTGGTTCTGTGTGGCCCCCATCCTGCTGGAGCCCGCTGTCTGCCCAGGGTGTGATCATAGCCTCTTGCTGATCCACGGCTGGGCCATCCTCCACAGGCTCCCAATGCCCAGATGTCTCCCGAGGGCTCTGAGGGCAGAAGCCAGGGCTGGGACCCGCCCCACCCAGGACCCAGATCCCAAGGAGGGCAAGTGTGGGCCTCAGCTGCGGGGGAGTGGGGGGCCTGGCAGGGAGCAAGGAGGGCTTTCTACTCCCAGGATGACAGGGACCTGGGAATTCCACTGTTATCGGGGAATCTGGAGGAGGGAACACGGGTGGTGAGGGCCCTAGGAGCCACGTCACGTAGGACCAGGTTGGGGGATATGGGAGCATTTAGTGTGGAGAAGAGGAGATTGATGGTGGGGGGGCTGAGGGAGAATTTTAAGGAGCTGCCATGAGTGGGCCCCAGGGACTGGCCGGGACTATGAGGGGGATGCGGGTAGAACCACAGGGTTGGAGGGTTCCCAAGAATGCTCAGGGGCCCCCTGAATCTCTCATTCCAAGGTGCTTGAAGGGGGATCCTACAGAGTCTCTGGAATCAGTGTCTGTCTGTCTGTCACTCTCTCTCTGTGTCTCCCAGTCTTGGCACCTGCTCCCTGCCTCTCCCCTGGCCTTCCTCCTCCCCCTCCTCCCCCTCCCTTCTCTCCCATCTTCCCCACTTCCCTTCCATGCTGGGGGTTTATTTTCAGACCTCAGAATCCCTCCCAAGCCTCTGACATTTACTCTTTGGAATTAGAACATTTTCTATTTCTCTTTCCCAGAGCAAAACTGGAGGGTAAGATTTCCTCAGGGATCCTGCCTGCCCTTCTGGAGGGGAAGCGCTGGGGGCAGAGGTGGCTTATGTCAGCCCAGCACTAATTATGTCAGCCAGCAATTATTAGACACCCACCATGCTCCAGGCCCTTCTCATGCATTACCACAGTCACTCGGTTTAAGAACCCTGGGGGATTGACATTACCGTCTGCACACGACAGATGGATGAGCCGAGCCGTGCAGCACTTAAACAACAAGTCTAAGGTCACAAGCAAGTGAGAGTCGGAGCAGGGGTGAAACCACACCTCTCTGACTCCGCAGTCCACTCCCCTCCTCTGTGCTTGGCCTTCAAGGTCCACGGGTGCAGGTGCACTGAGGACGGGCAGCATCTGGGAAGGCCAAGAGTTTAGGGGACAGGGCACCAGGCAGAGGGAACAGCAAAAACAAAACATCTGAATGGTGAGTCAAGGGTGAGGTGGACGGGGTGGTGGAGGGCCTGACGCAAGAAGGAAAATGTGCTGGACAGTCAAATGCCCCCCCAAAATAGTTGACCTAAGGAATCACAAGGATGAGCACATACTCAGAGGGACTGTTTTCAGGACTTTAATGCACTGACTCATTCATTCCCACAACCCTATGTGGAAGACACTACTGTAATCCTCATTTTATAGAAGAGGAAACTGAGGCAGAGCCGAGAGCCCTCCCCAAGTCTGGCTCAGGAACAGGCCTGGCTGCAGGGGAGGCCATCCCAGCAGGCTCCCTGCCAAAGGAGTTTAAGGTGCTGGAGCCGCCTGCAGCCCTGGGCAGGTGGCCCAGCTGGACCACATCATCCCTTCAGGGAACAAGCTAGGGAGAGGATGGTGTGAGGGCAGAAATCCCCTGAGCATTCGAAAGCTCCACCCTGAATTTCTGAAAGCAGGGCCAGATGGATGGGAGCATCCTAAAAGGGGCATAAATCAATGGAGTAACCAACCTCGTCAAAGACGGTACCAGGCAAGGAAGCCACCAACGTCCTGCGGTGGGGTGGTTTAGGGCAGAAGGTCAGGGTCTGGCTCCAGGGAGAAAAGAGACAAATCATTTCCAAGTCCAGTGTGAGGAGCAGCAGTGCAGGCATGACACCAGCCTGTCCTCATTGTTGTCCCAGGGACCCCGTTCCCATGATTCAGTGTGATGCCAGTGGTAGGCAATTTGCAGACGCCCTTTACTGAGATGAGGGAGTTCACTTCTGTTCCTAGTTCACTGAGGGTTTTTATCAAAAGAGAGTCTTGGATTTTGTGAAATGGTTTCACTACATCTATTGCAACGATTATGTGGTTCTTTAGCATCATCAATTCTATTCACCGATTTTTGTATGTTAAACTAGCCTTGTATTCTGAGAAAAACTCCACTTGGCCATGACGCATTTTCCATCACAAGAAGCCCACTTTAAATATTGACATAAATAACTTAAAAGGAAAAGGAGAGCCCCTGTTGACATCATTGGCAAAAATAAGTTTGGGTGTTTAGACCATTTGCATTGCACGTTATTCATATGGTTGGTCTTTACACATAACCTTGCTCTTTTTCTATTTGTCACATCTTTTCTTCACTTCTTATTTTTATCTGCCTTCTTTCTGAATAATTGAATATTTTTCTGATTTCATTTTATCTTTTTGTTGCCTTATTACTTATAACTTTTGGTCTTTTAGTGGTTACTTTAGAGTTTATACTATAGATCCTTAACTTATCCCTGTGTACCTTCAAGCGATATTATCTCACTTCACATATAGTATAAAAACTCTGTAACAGGACACTTCTGTTTCTCCCCTCTAGGGCTTTATGCTATTGTGGTCATACATTTTGCTTCTACACATGCTATAAACCCAACACTACACTGTTGCTATTAGTGTTCAAATGGTCGGTGGTTTTTTAAAGAGATTTAAATAGCAGCAGAAGCTACTTTATATTAACCTGGGTAATTACTACTTCCAGTGTTCTTCATTCCTTTGCGAGGTCCACGTTTCTATCTGGTATCATTTCTCTTCTGCCTGAAAGACTCCATTTAACATTTCTTGTGGTGCGAGTCCCCTGGTCATTAATTCTTTCTGAACAGAAAAAATTTCGAAGAAACAAGTGCAAAACATTTCCCACATTTGATGAAAAGTATTAACCCACAGATCCAAGAAGCTCAACAAATCCCAAGCACCAAAAACCAGGAAAAAAACCACATCGTCATGTCATGATCAAAGCGCTCAGAGCCAGGGATAAAGAGAAAGTCTTCAAATCACCCAGAGGGGAAAAAAAGACACACTGTGCACAGAGGAGCAAAAATAAGGATGACGGAAGATTTCTCCTCAGAAACAATTCAAGTGAGGAAACAGTGGAGAAACATCTTAAAGGGCTGGAAAAAAATTTTTTAAAAACTCTTATCCTAAAATTCTAAACTCTACAAGAATATGTTTCAAAAACAAAAGAGAAATAAACACTTTTTCAGACATAAAACCTGAAATATTCATGGGACTTACCTTCTCATTTCCCATCTTTCAAGGATCATTGTGTCTTCTTTGCTTGATGGCTAATGTCTGAAAAACTGTTTCATATATTTTGTCTGACTTTTTTTCCTCCCTGAAGCCCCACTATATAGCTGTATATTCTAGCTGTAAGTCCTTCTAGTTCCTCTATGTGTGCCAAACTTTAACCACTAGGCCATCAGGGCTGACTCTATATTGTCTAATTTTTTAATTGTTTTGGGCAAAAGAGTAAATTCAGTCCCTATTACTTCATTTTGGCCAGAAGTGGAAATCATAGCTACAATTTGGTGTATATTTCTGTGATTTTCTCCTGCTGTAGCCTACATTCCAAGAGGGAAAGAACCACATCTGTTTTTACTCTGCTGTATCCCCAGCATTTGGCATACCGTCTGGTACAAAGTAGAATTCCAACGACTAAATTCTCTAAACTTTTATGTCTCACTTAGTTTAGTGAGTCTCAAGGCTATTAGATGATCCAGGAGATATTTTAGAAGATCCAAATTAAGATAAGAAAAGAAACACACACCAGGATCAAGGTTGAGATAGGTTGAAGGAAGAGAAACGAGCCCCCAGGAAGGCAGGAAAATGACAACAGACAGTATGGGCACATCTCTCCCCTCCAGACCCCCACTGTCAGCCCTACCCCAATCCCAACAATACTCTTCTTACGCATATCCCTGATATCACCAGCCGGGCATTTCCCACCCACCCTGCCCTCACATATTCTCTACTTCTTCCTTTAGTTATAGAGCCTCAAAGTTCAGCTATATAAAATAAAAACTACATTTCCCAGCTTCCCCTGCAGCAAGGTGCAGTCATGTGACTGATTTCTACCAATGGCCTGTGAGTACTCGTATATGCAATTTCCAGGTTGTGTGCTTAAAGAGAAAGGCTGTACTTTCCATGTCCTCTTGTTCTCCCTTCCTACTGAAGGGAATGTGGACATGGAGTTAAGATATATTTCACAAAGTTAACAGGGCCAACAAATTAGGAATGACAAGAAAAAGCTGGAAGCAGTCTGAGTTCCCAAGACTGTGGAGCCGCATCATGAGGGCTAGACAGCCAAAGCCAGTACAGTTATGTGAGGGAGTAATATAATTCTCTCTTGCATAAGCCACTATCATGTTGGGTCTTATTATGCGATTCTCAATAGTACCTGGAACCAAGCACCTGCCTGTATCTTAGGGAAGCTGAAATTGCTCCAGAAAGCCTATGCCAGGAAGAAAAGCCATCTAATTTTGATATGCAACTTGGGTCCTAGAAGCCAGGGGATCTGGAGCAATTTTTTCAGAAAAAGATACCCTGGGACCTGTGGCTTTGCTGATTGCAGCCAGTTTCTGTTGGGGTCTGACTGCAACAGAAAATGCAGTGAGGCAGAGGTTAAAGCTGGACCTAGGAAGATGGTCCTGCTGGCCAGGTGCCCCTTTCCCTCCCTGTCTCCTGTCTAGGCAGGAAAATCCTTCCCAAAGTCCTGAATCATTCTGCCTTGAGTTGGGCACAGCCAGTCCATGGTGGTGGTCAGTTATGAATGGCTGGCTGTCCAACCATCCATCCACCCACCACATCCAGCAAAAGAACCCTCTTGGCAAGTGAGCTCAGGCACTGAGTCCTCCTTACTGCAGGGCACACTCTGGCCCTCACCAAATAAATACAGTATTTAGGTAAGGGAATGTAGGGGGAATTTAGCAAACACTTTCCTGAAATCCGGTAGCAATAAATGAGAAAAATGGACCAGCTCACTCCAGATAACCAATACCAGAGAAATAATTATGCCACTCCTGTCCTGAGCCAGACTGCCAGTGCAGAGGCATCAGTCTCAGATTTATGGACTCCTTGAGACCCACCTTCACCATTTCTTGAAGCAGGGAAGTCAGCACCACACTGGGTGGCACAATCAAATATTAATTTGCCAGCAATGATCCAGAGAAAATTGACCCATTCAAGTGAGCCAATTTTTACCTACTGCCCAAGACCTTGGAATCCTGGTTTGCCATATAAATCATCGAGTTCTTGACATCACAGTCAAGGCAAGTGGAGAGCTCACTGCCCACACAGAGTGGGATTAAGGCCACAAATATAACAAAGATTTCAAGTCTTAGTTTCCTCATCAGTAGGATGGGAATAAGGAAAAGGCTGTTGTGGAAATTAATAAAAGAAACATTAACTAAATTGGAGTCAGGGAAGCCTGTAGGGGGAGCTCTCATGCCCCATCACACATCATCAGTTACACCAAACAGGAAGAGACAGAGACTTGCATCTTGGACAAGAAGCAAAACTCCTTTGCTACTGAAGGAAGATTTCTCTCTCCACCTGGCAACAGTCCAGCCAATGAGAAACTCCACAGCTCAGCCAATGAGAAATGCCAGTCAGCATGGAAGGCAGTCAGCCAATGAGAAATGCCGCAGCTCAGCCAATGAGAAACGCTGCAGCTCAGCCAATGAGAAACACCGCAGCTCAGCCAATGAGAAACACCGCAGCTCAGCCAATGAGAAACTGTTGCTGGCCTGAACTGTTGCTTTCTCCAAATGGACTTTCATTTAGAACAGCCCCTGCCTACTCCCAGTTTTTCTCTACAAAGGCAGTGCCCCTTCCTTGTCTTTTGGATTTCCCCATGGTTGGCCATAGCATGCACATCCTGAATTGCAATTTTTTAGCTATTCCCTAATAAACTCATTTTGAGGATTTTCAAGTCAACACTGTATAAGTGTTTCCTGAATGCATGAATGAATGAAGGTACTGAAGCATGAAGAAAGGAATGGAGCACTCCAAATCATCCTCCTGCCCTGTTAACATCAAAAGGTCACCAGCCCAGCGAACCACAACAATCAAGATTACAGAAATTGGAAATAGCATTCAGAGGGCATCCTGCTTTCAGGTTGGGAAGAATGTGCAGGTCTGATTTTACTGAGGAATCAGCCAAGGTGTGGGGGTCATACAGCAAAAATCCTACCAAGACCCTTGCTGTCCTACAGCAACACCCACAACCACACAGCCATAGTTGTAATGAGCCACAGTAGCTCCATGGCCTGACCACCCCTTACATGCCAGGTACCAGGCCATGGGCATTGGATTATCTCATTTAATCCTAAAAACAACCCAGTAAGGTAAGTCCTGTTAACTTGATTTTTTTTATTGTGCCTCGGTTTCTCATTTCAAAAGAAATATATGCTTGTTTAAAAAGGTTTTATCAAGTGATATCAGCATCATGGTGGAGTGAGTTGTTCCCTTATTGTCTCCTTCCTAAATTACAACTAAATGGACATTAATTAACCAACAGAGGATTCCCTACAAAGCACAATAGGACATCTGAGAGATCCACACGGCCATACATCTGAAGGTGGAGGTGCTGGATCCCTGGGAAGCAGTGGAAGGAGGTGAGTGGACCCCACCCCCTCCCTGGCAGCAGTGATCAAGTTCACGGGCCCTCACATTGCACCTGGCACTTGACAGTAAGAGCAGGCAGGGGTTCAAGCAGGACTTCAGGTGAACACTTTCACTTTTGGAGTTGCAACCCGGCCTGTGGGAGCACCCACTGTGCAGTGGCGGCCCTGCCCGTGGGAATGCTCCACATCAAGTGGCAAGTCTCATCACTCATGGAGGACTACCACCAAGCTCAGCACCCCAGGTAAATCACCTGCGAGTGCCGAGCAGACCCGTGCATGCAAAAGAAAGCACCTCTCCCCTCCTGCCTAGTGCAGCAGCTCTGTCAGTCCCCTGCGAAGGCACTGGTCCTGCACCAGACCACCTGTGCATGCACGTGTGACCTGCCAAGCAGCTGCGGCCAGCAGGAAAACACAGAGGAGCCCTACTGGCACAATTTCCCACAGATACAGTGGCTTCATAAAACACAGTTCTGCCCCACATCCCCCCCAAGGTGGCAGATGGAATCTGTGACCTGACACCACTACAAATGCCTCGGCAAAAAATCAGTTCATTGAAGACCATGAAAAACTACAGTAACACTTCAGAGCAGAAGGAAAATGACAAATCTCCAGAAGCCAGTCCTGAACTCACAGAAATTTACAATCTAAATGAGAGAGGATTCAAAATAGTTGTCATAATGAAACTCAATGAGTTACAAAAAAACTCAGAAAGACAGATCAATGAGCTCAGGAATAAAATTAATGAGCAGAAGGAATACTTCACCAGAGAGATTGAAACTCTACAGGAAAACCAAATAGAAATTCTAGAGATGAGGAACACAAAGAATGAGATTTTCAAAAAGTTTAGAATCCTTTAAAAATAGAGCTGATGTTATGGAGGACAGAATTAATGATTCAGACAGCAGAAATATACACGTGCTTCAGGTAGAAGAGGAGAGAGAACTAAGACTTTAAAAAAATGAAGAAATTATTTGAGAAATATCCAACTCAATTAGGAAATGCAACACAAGGATTATAGGTATTCAAGACATAGAAGAGGGGGAGAAAGGAGCAGAGAGCTTATTCAAAGAAATAATAGTTGAGAACTTCCCAAACCTGGGGGAAAAACTGGACTTACAAGTACATGAAGGCAATAGAACTCCTAATTACATCAATGCAAAAAGACCCTCCCCAAGGGATATGATAGTAAAACTGGCAAAAATCAATGGCAAAGAAAAAATATCAAGGGGAGCAAGGCAGAAGAGAATAATCTACAAAAGAACCCCTAATCAGGCTTTCAGCAAATTTCTCAGCAGACATCTTACAGGCCAGGAGAGAATGGAATGATATATTCAAAATACTTAAAGACAAGAACTTTCAGCCAAGAATACTCGATCCAGAGAAATATCCTTCAAATACAATGGAGAAATAAAAGCTTTCCCAGATAAACAAAAGCTGAGGGCGTCCATCACCACTAGACCTCCCTTACAAGAAATGATCAAGGATTCCCTCATAGCTGAAACAAAAAGGCAAAGGTTTACAAAGCCTTGAGCAAGGAGATAAATAGAGAGATAAAAATCAGAAAATTGCAGCTTTCTATCAGAACAGGTTAGTAAACACTTTATTATAACATAAAAGATAAAGGGAAGGAAAGCATAAAAAATAACTATAAACATGTCAATTTAGTTACAAATTCACAAAACAAAACAGAATAATTTGTGACAACAATAACTCAGATGGGAAAGAGGAAAGGGATGGAAACTGCTTACGCTAATAAATACAAAAGACTATCAGAAAACTGACTATCTCATCTATGAGATCTTTTATACAAATCTCATATTAACCACTAAACGAAAACTCAGAGCAGACCCACAAATCACAAATAAAAACTGAGAAAACCATCAAAAACCACCAAACTGAAATGGCAGTAAGAAATACAAGGGAAGAGAAACAATGGAAATATAGAACAACTGGAAAACAAGAGATAAAATGGCAGGATTAAGCCCTCACATATAATAATCACTCTAAGTATAAATGGCTTGAATTCTTCAATCAAAAGACACAGAGTGGCTGGATGGATTAAAAAACAAGACCCATAAATATGCTGCCTCCAGGAAACACATCTCAGCTCAAAAGACAAACACAGGCTTAGAGTGAAGGGAGGGAATAAGATACTCCAAGCAAATAGGAACTAAAAGACAGCAGATGCTGCCATACTGATATCAGACAAAGCAGATTTCAAGATAAAAAAGGCAATGAGAAACAAAGAGGGGCAGTGTATGATGATAAAAGGGAAATTCCACCAAGAGGACATAACACTTATGAATATATTTGCACCTAACACAGGAGCATCAAAGTATATAAGGCAATTATTAACAAACCTAAAGAGAGAAATTAACAGCAACACAATAATAGTAGGGAACCTCAACACCCCACTTACATCAATGGATAGATGATCCAGACAGAAAATCATCAAAGAAATAGTGGACTTAAATGAAAAACTAGACAAGATGGACTTAATAGATATATATAGAGAGAACACTCCATTCAGAAACAGCAGAATACACATTCTTCTCAAGTGCACATGGAAAATTCTCACAGATAGACCGTATGTTGGGAAATAAGGCAAGCCTCAATAAATTTAAGAAGATTGAAATCATATCAAGCATCTTTTCTGACCACAATGCTATGAAACTAGAAGTCAACTGCAAGAAAAAAGCTGGGAAAGTCACAAATATGTGAGGACTAAACAACATGCTACTGAACAACTAATGGATCAATGAAGAAATCAAAAGAGAAGTTAAAAGAAAACACTGGAGACAAATGAAAATACAACATACCAACTCTTATGAGACGCAGCAAAAGCAGTTGTAAGAGGGAAATTCATAGCAACACAGGCCCATCTCAACAAACAAGAAAAATCTCAAATAAGTAATCTGAAACTACACCTAATATAACTAGAAAAAGAAGAACAAACACAGCCTAAAGTCAGCAGAAGGAGGGAAATAATAAAAATTAGAGCAGAAATAAGTGAAATATAAACCAAAAAAATAGTAGAAACGATCAATGAAACAAAGAACTGGTTCTTTGAGAAGATAAACAAAGTTGACAAACCCTTAGCCAGACTCACCAAGAGAAAAAGAGAGAAAGCTCAAATAAATAAAATTAGGAGTGAAGGAGGAGAAATTTCAGCAGATACCACAGAAATACAAAGGATTATAAAAGAATACTATGAAAAACTATATGCCCACAAGTTGGCTAACCTAGAAGAAATGGATAAATTCTTAGACTTATACAACCTCCCAAAACTGAATCAAGAAATAGAGAATGTGAATAGACCAATCACCAGTAAAGAGATTGAAACAGTAATCAAAAACCTCCTAAAACGGTTTTACCAGTAAGGAAACTCATTTCAGGCAGGGTCAATAACATAAAAATTCAGTACAACTGCCATCTTGTCCCAGTGTTTCAGATTGCCCCCATGCCCAACAGCAGTGACACAGGCAGGTTATATATATCCTGGATGGAAAGGTGACCTATAGGTAAGGTCAACTACAGAGCTGGCTGGGGGATGGAGAACTCAAAAAGTCACCCTTGCTCCTTCCTTTCCTTCTTTAGGTGTAAGTGGGATGTGCCTTCGTAAGCTTCCTCTAACTTCTTTTTATCATAGTTTCAAAAACTGTCACTCATCCTATTGTAGGACTTCTTTTGAGGGTTCTGCAGTTATGGTGGCAACGGGGATGCGGAGTAGCTGTTCCCCCTTCACCATAACCCCCACCCCCTTCCGACTACAGTACAGTAGAGCCTTCTGGCTGCCCCATCTCCCTGGGAGACAAGAGACACGTCTTCATGTCTGAGCTCCTGGCTGGATTTACGGACAATGCAGAGGGTCTCGTTAATCACCCCTGGCAACAGCTTCTGAGAAGCTCTTCTTTCAAAGCCTCCTCTTTGAGAGTTGACAGTGCCAGTTTCTTTCTGAACACAGGTCTTCTTCATCTTTCTTCCCCGACTCTACCAAACACAGCGCGCAGCGCACAGCTGCAACTTAGGAAAATGCTAAATTGGATAGAACTTGAAACGGAAATTGAACGCGTGTTTAGAGGTTGCATCAGAACATAAAAGGAAAGTGTTTATAAATCTAAATCCTTTTCTGTGGGCCCGTGGAGAGCAGAGCACTTCAAAGAAGACTGCGGCAAATCCTTTTGTAAACTGTGAGATCTCTCTCTCCTATAAATAGCCCTCACTCCTGAAGCTGGGACACACACACACATACACACACACTAATACATACACACGTATGTAAATAATACGCACATACATTACGAAGGTGATATATACCCGCTGGAGCAAACAACTCAAACAGCACAGAATAGAAGATGTAAAATATTAAGCCTTTCCCTGATTATTGCTCTCCTTTCTCTCATCTAAAACATTCACTATTAAAATTTGACAGTATCTTAGGAATTGCTTAGATTACGGATGTCTCACTGCTCAGCCTCAGATGTGACTTTGATCATTTATTTTTTTAAATTACACTGAGCAGGAAATTTCAGGACACACAGAGACAGAGTCTGCCCAAAGGGTTTCTCTGTCCCCCTGTTCCATGGGAAGTGCTGGGCCCACCGCTGCTGTCTTCATCCTGAAAGGTGGGGGCTGTCAATTATATGACTGGCCTGGGACCCCACATTGGGTCAGGGCACTGCATCTTCTGGTGATTAGGTGGGGAGGCTGAGATCCCCTTCAGTGGAGCCTCTTTCTGCAAGATGCAGACCCTTCTGGGGAACTGGGTTCTAATCCTTCTCCTAACATTCTCAGGGCAGAACTTGTGGCTATTGGTGATATCCAGTGCCAACTCTCTCACCTCATTTAAGACTCATTTTTTAATAAAAACATTAAAAAGGGGCAAACAGTTTCTAAAGAGAGAAAATTCTAGAAAGGATCTTGCTATCATCCATCTTCTCTTTGCTGTAAGCAGGTATGTAGACCTTCCCCTGGGGGAGACTCTCATGAGCCTGAAGAACTTTGTACAAGAACCACACGTGTTGTCCACGGCTTGGTTATTCCAGACTGAGGAGTGAGCCCTGAGGATGTCTGGGGAGGAGGATCCCAGGCAGAGGAGCAGCAGGTGCGAGGACCCTTGAGCAGGAGCAGACCTAGCATGCTCAAGGAAAAGCAAGGAGGCCAGTGTGGTTGAAGTGAAGGGAGCAGAGGAGGGTAGTAAGAGTGGGGTCAGTGAGGGGATTGGGGTGCGGGCTCAGTAAATGCAGGGTGGCATGATTCACTGTAAGGCCTTGGGATTTTTCTCTGACTAATGAGAACACTAAAGGTTCTGAGCAGAGGAGAGACATGATCTGACACGTCTAATAGGATCACATGAGATCGCTCTGCTGAGACCCTTAGAGGAAAGGGAGGATGCAGGGAGAGCAGTAGGAGGTTACTGCTGTCATCTAGGACAGAATGACAGTGACTGGATGGGGACCAGGGCGGTAGCTGTGGATGTGGGAAGTGGTCAAGTTCCAGAAGTGTTTCAAAGGAGAACCAGCAGGTTTGCTGATAGATGTGGTACGGCATGTGGGAGGATGAAAGGGGTCCAGCGTGACTCCAGGTTTCTAGCCTGAACAACCGGGAAGATGGAGTTGCCTTAACTGAAATGAAGGAGGATTTGAGAGTATCCTCACTCACTCAAGGGACCCATAAACTCACAGGCTTATGGGTCAAGGAGCCAAGAAGGAACCAGCAAAGGAGACTGAGGAGGAGCAGCCAGGGAGATACAGGGAAACCAGAAGGAGGCTTCAGAGAGAAGTGAGGAACTGTGCCAAATGCCCGTAAGTCCAATGGTCACTGGAACTTGACCATTAACCCAGTACAGAAGTGATTGGTGACCTTTACAAGAGCAGGGGTGGTGCAGTGTGACAGAGTGAAATCTGTGTCAAGTAGAGAGAAAAGATAACGGAAGGAGAGAAATTGGAGATAGCAGGTATGGCGACTCTTTTGAGGTGTTTTATCGTAAAGGGAAACAAAAGTAACAGGAGAGCGTCAGTTTTGTTTTTGATTTTGTTGTTTTGAGACTGGAGAAATAATACAGTGTTGTACGTCGATGGGAATGATCCTGTGGAGAGCAAAATTCATGATGCAGGGAGGAGAGGAGAGGGGTGCAGGGTAATGTCCTTGAGAAACTGAGAGGGAAAGTAATCTTGTGCCCAACGGCCATAGATAGGTCACGTCGTCAGAGGGTCTCAGATCCATAAAGGATTTCCCCATGGGCCTCCTAGTACAAGTGTTCACCCTTCAAGATATTTTCCTGGGCACATACAATTTTTATGCAAAATAACAGCATGCTGTTCGTACTTTTCATCAAAGTGTTTTCTATTCAAAAATATATGATGGATAGCCTCCTGAGCCAGTGCATAGGGACCACACTCATTTTTTAATGGCTGCTTAATATTCAACAGTAGAAATATGCCATCATTTATGTAATCAATCCATTAACGAATAGATTGTCAAATTTTTGCTATTACATTTCTACAAATGATGTGGGCATCCTTGCATACATATCCCTCAGTATTTAAGAATGATCAACTCCTGGAAGTCAAATTGCTGAGACAAAGGGTATGTGCATTTTGAATTTTGATAGACACTGCTCAAACGTCCTCCATTAAGGTTACCCCAGTGAATATCCCAGCAGGATGTGAGAGGGAATGCCAACACAGGGGGGCTAGTTTGTCTTTAGACTTTCGATAGCAGACTTGCTTAAAATGCTTAAGCCTGAAAGTGTGTCAGAGCCATAATTGATAACCGCTGCCCCTCATCTCCAGGCTGCGGGTCTGTGCTCACCACAGCTCGTCTGGGGAGCTGGAGAAGCAGAGAACTGGGACAGAGAGAAGAGAGAGCAGACAACAGGGGCAGGAACGCAGATCCGGGGAGCTGTGGGCGCTCTGGGGCAGGGAGCCGGGGCTCCAGCCTGGCGCAGCGGACGACCCCTGCGGGGCGCTGGGCAAGCGGCCCAGCCTCTCACTGCCCGTTCACAACCAAAGTGCCTGCTGTGCGGATCCAAGGAGGTCGCAAATATGAAAACCAGACTGTAAACGCTGAGACAGAGACAGCACCTGCCGACTTACAGTCATCCTCTTTTTTCCTTCCAACACAGCCTCCATTTTGTCAGGGATAAAAATTTCCCCTACTTAAAAACATCACAGCCCACCGCAGGCAGTCATGTGACACTGCTCTGGCCAATGAGATGGGCAACAGCACATTCCTGCCCCCCCGCCCTCGGCACTTGGTCATGTGACACAGTTCCCACCAATGAGACGGGAGCAGGCATTCCGCAGGGCGTTCTGGGAAAGCTCCCGGAAGGGCGGGCGGCTGGCCTCATGTGGCTCACCCTCTGTCCATCCTGAAAGGGAACCTGACGCCAGAGGAGCTGCACTCTGACCGCAGAGCAGGCCTCACCGAGGACGCCGAGGGAGGTGGAGGAGGAGGCTGGGCCCACGGGCATCTTGGAGCTGCTGGGCCTGCACCGGCCCCGCCAGACACCTCATTGGGTGAGAAGAATAACCCGGACTCGTCTCCGCCTCCACTGGTCGAGTTCCCTCCTGACTGTACGAGTCACAGTGTGCGGGTGACAGGGCACCAGAGGGACCCCAGGAAGCTTGGCCCACCCCCTCCTCACCCCTGGCAGCAGTGCGGGGGTGCCCAGGTGGCTGGGCCTCTCTGAGCCTCGGTCTCTCGTGTGTAACTAGGGCAACAGGCCCGGGGACGCCAGCCTCGCAGGGATCAGAGGAGGATGATAGGACGTAAAGCCTTTGAGGGCTTCTGTCCTGGGACGCAGGGAGGCTGGGGGCCGTCCTGATCTCTGAATGGTCAGCAGCTGACGTGGGACAACCCCCACCTGCTCTCTGGCTCTCGGTTATCTCATGTTTAAGTAGGAGAGTGGATACACCTCGCGAAGGGTGACATTGTTCAAGGGAGAGAGGGTGTCAGTGTTGATGTGTCGACTTCGGGATGGTTGATGGTTCCCGCCAGGGGTGGTGAGGTCGGCAGGTGAGGGCTCATGCAGCCCAGACCAGGGGTGTGGTGGGAGAGTGTTAGATTGGGAGCCAGGAGCCCTTCTGCGGATGGTTCTGCCTGCCTGGGAAAGCCGCTCCTCTCCTGGGCCTCAGTTTCCCCCCTATAAAATGCAGGGTTTTGGCTAGATGACCACAAAGGGCCTCATCCTCTCTCGTACTCTTGGAGTTCTGCGTTCACAGATGAACAGGGAGGCAGGCCGAGTGGCACAGGTTGGGGTCAGTTACCAATCAGGAGTGTGAAATGTGAAGAGCCCTGGCATCCTTAGAGAGAAGTCTCCAGCCAGGCCCAGATGGAGGCATCTGCCGAGACGGCATCTGCCCACTCAGGGGAGAGGGGGGAAGGGCCAGGAGGGTGATGAGAGACCCCCTTTCCTCTTTGGCCAGGGACCATGCAGGTTGCTCCGCCTGGTCTGAGTGAGAGTGAGGCTCATCCTGCAGAAAGGTCACTGCAATTCAGAAGCAGCTGGGACCAGATGGATGCTTGCTGGGAGGAGTTCTCTCTAAGTCCTTGGTCTTCCACTAAGGAGCCATGCGACCTTCATTTAAAGTCTGATGTTAGTGTAGCCACCCCTGCTGTCTTCTGGTTTACTATTTGCATGGAATATCTTTTTCTGTCCTTTCACTTTCAAACTATTTGTGCCTCTGGATCTGAAGAAAATCTCTTGTAGGCAGCATATAGTTGGGTCATACGTTTTTACCCCGTGTGCCAGGCTCTGTCTTTTGAGTCAAGGGTTTAATCCATTTACATTTAAAGTAATTACTGGTAAAGAGGAACTTAATTCTGTCATTTTGTTATTTATATTCTATATGCCTGATAGCCTTATTGTCCTTCATTTCCTAATTGCTGTCTTCTTTTGTGTTTTTTGGGTTTTTTGTAGTGAAACATTTTAATTCTTCTCACTTCATTTTGTGTATCTCTTATAGGTATTTTCTTTGTGGTTACCATGGGGACTACAGTTAACATCCTAAAGTTATAACACTATAATTTGAATGTGCCAGCTTAACTTCAATAACATACAAATCTCTTCTCTTTATAGCTCCATCCCCACCCCTTTCAGTTATTGATGTCACAAAATTACATCTTTATACATTGTGTGCCCAAAAACATAGATTAATAATTTTTATTATGAATAAAATAAATTTTGTTATGAAGTTGTCTGTTAAATCATGTACAAAACACAAAGTAGGCTTACAAACCAAAGTTACAATAATATTCTCATAGTGTGTATGCTGGTTCACTTGATGGTATCCCACAGGTTCCTTAGGGTCTGTTCATTTTTAAAAAATCCTTTTTCCTTTTGTTGCTCAGTCCCAATAATTTTCACTGTCCTGTCTTCAGATTCACTGATTCTTTCTTCTGCCTGCTCAAATTAGCTTTTGAATCCCTCCAGTGAATTTTTCATTTCAATTGTACTTTTCAGCTCCAGAATTTTTTAATTTCTTTTTATGTTTTCTACTTCTTTGTTGATGTTTCCGTTTTATTTATACCTCGTTTTCTTGAACTTCTCCACATCTGCCTTTAGTTCTTTGACCGTCTTTAAGATAGTTGAAAGTGTTTGTCTAGTAAACCTGCCATCTGCTCTTTCTCAAGAACAGTTTCTGTTTATTTTTTTCCTTCGAATGAGCCATACTTTTGTGTTTCTTAGTACGCTTTATGGCTTTTTTGGTTGGAAACTAGACGTTTGAGTCTTAGAGTATGGTAACTCTAGAAATCAAGTTCTTCTCCCACTTTGCCAGCATTGCTGGGGGGGTTTTGTTCGATTGATTGATTTTTGTAGGCTGTCCCTGTGCCAGGGATCAGCTTGGGCTGTAAACTTGACATGAGCAAGGGCATCATTGGCTCACCACGAGATAAAAGGGCAAGCAGGTGGTGGCAGAGAGAGAACTTTCATAAGCGATAAGCTGGAAAATCAGAAGACAGTGGACTGTCATCCTAAAAAGCCCGTCTTAAGGGGAACTGATTTGGAAATGACTTACATAAGGCAAACAGGGTTGGGCAGAGGACTTAGGAGTGTCCGGTGATGGGTGACCACAGAACGCTGGGTGCTTCTCTGTAGTGGATCTGCTGAACGCAACATTCCTGAGGAATCCAAGAAAACCTCGGTTCCTTCCTCACCTGGGACAGAAGGGACAGGTTGGACAGAGGACATAGATTTTCTGCTAACAAGTCATAAGTCATTCTTTCCTCACAGTTACTGATTGGCTTGCCTATGTGCTGTTCGAAGCATTTGTCCAAAGCACATTGTGAGAATAAGATGGGGAGGGGGAGGATGTGGCCCTGGGGGCTGAAGTTCGGAGTCCTCTGTGCAGGGGTGACTGCTCAAGGCTCCTGCAAGACGCTCCGTCAGGAAGAGGGCTGTCAGCAAGTTGCTCTCTTGTCGGCGGACCTCCTGCTGTTCTGCAGGGCGAGCTCAGAGACTTTGGTCACTTTGTTTCCCACGTTTATCTTGTGGGTACAGGCACAGCTTCATCCTCATCCACGGAAGCTTTAATTTCTTATTTAAGGTTTCAAATTTAAGGTCTTCTCAGACCTCGTCTGAGCCTGTGAAACTGGGGGCCCCCTTGCTTTAACTTTACTCAGCGGTCTGTTTGCAGAAGCAGTTGGATGATGCATTACTCAGGCCCACCCTAGAGGTAGCATCTCTGGCACCTGGGTCATCATGATAACGGTGCTTCTGTTTTTCAGGAACTGAGAGTGGACTCCTTGTCCACTTCAGGCCAGTTAAGACCACGAACCCATCATTGGGCCAGCACGAATGCCTGAAAGGTGACCTTTTGATGTCAGAGGGCCGAAAACTCCACCCTCAGATCCTGGTAACGCTGCCGTTTTGTGAACATGTGTCCTCTGAGGAGATGAAGAGCCGTGGAGCTTCACTGTTCCTGTGCACATTATCAGTTGCCTCCCTTCTCACCTCCAGGCATCTATGCTCGTGCTTCAGACCACTCTGCCCATAAATAGCCCATAAACATCCCTCATCCCCATTTTCGGGGAGGTGGATTTGAGACTTGTTCTGCCACCTCCTCACTTGTCTGCCTTGTGAACAAACCCTTTCTCTCGGCCGCAACCTCGTCGTCTCAGTGATTGGCATACTGTGTAGCAGGCAAAACGAGCCTCGTCCCGTAACACCTGCACCTTCCTCTGGGCATGTGCAGTGACTTTCTAAATTCCCCTGTATGTGCATTGCTTTTGAATGTCCTCCTCCTTAAACAGCTGGGTCCTAAAAGAGAAAAAAGAGAAATTAAGGGGGAAAAAATGCACCAGCCCTTTAAGTCCCCTGGAAGTCACTTCAGCTGGAGGGGAAGGGGTTTGCAACAAGGGCTGCTCACCTCTGCGTCCGCACCTCCCCAGTCAGAAGAAGCGATCAGTGATCAGAACACAGATCCCGATATTTGGAGGACAGAGGCCTGTTGCCCACAGCTGTGTACAAGCTGCTCCAGGAACGCTTGCACTGCCCCCTGACACGGGGTCAGGGAGTGGGGGATGGGTAGCTGCTACTAAGCTAAGAGCTGAAATTAACCACAATTTACTGGCCAAGACTTCCCCTGGGAGAAGTTGCCAGCCTTTAAAAGACTCCAGACTTCCAAAGTAGTCACATCGGACAGACCCTGCCAGTACTGTTGTTATCTGGCTGAGCAGGAGGATTCCTGGTGCTTCCTACGCCACCATCTTCCCCTGAGCTGTGCGACCTCGAGACAGTCACTTAAGCCCTCTTGGTCTCTGTTGCCTTGCCTGTGAAAATGAGGGGGTTGGACCAAGGGGTTTGAAGATCCTTCTAATCCTAAAAGCCTGGGATTCTATACCGAGGACAATAGGAGCTCCAGTATCATTGGACTATTGGGAAAAGGAGATGAGATGAGCCATAATACATAACTATTTGTGTTTTTTCCCTCTATTTTGTTTCTATTAATATGTTTTACTGCCCCCCCCCCCCAAATTCATTAAAGAACATCTGTGGGTTTTTATGGCGGAGTTCCCCTTCATTCTTTTACTAGGGAAGCTGTACCCCTCCCTACTCTCAGCCTCTGTGGCTCAGGTAGGGTTAACCTCTCTCATGGGTTGGACCCTGATTGGCCTGAGCCGGTCTGCACATCCTAACTCTCTGTGTTTTCTGATGGTACGGGGGTGGGGTGTGTCTCTTAGAGCCAGTGGC
Organism: Equus przewalskii; assembly: GCF_037783145.1. Classification (NCBI taxonomy): domain Eukaryota; kingdom Metazoa; phylum Chordata; class Mammalia; order Perissodactyla; family Equidae; genus Equus; species Equus przewalskii. The sequence continues at coordinate 26,023,204 of NC_091832.1, read as the reverse complement.
CTGGGACTTTTGATCAACTATGAAAAAGAGAACTTTTTTCTTCTCCACTGGACTGCAATCTGAATGGAACACATCCAGCCACCAGGAAGGGGGGCCCGAGAGTGGTCTTGCATAGAGGAGAGTCGCTGAAAGATGAAGAAAGAAGAAGCAGGTCCTGGGTGGCCTCGTTTGAGCCCCTGGGTCAAGCTGCTCCTGGAGGCTGCCCTGTCTCTGAGCTTCTCTGTATAACCCAATAAATCCCTCTGAGCTCAAGCCAGGGTGTACTGAGGTCCCTGTTGCAGGATGTGGAAGAGCCTGATGGCTGCCCCCCCAGCATCTAGGGCTCCTGGTACCACCCCCACCCAGCTCAGCAAGTTGCCTGGGAACCCAACTCAAGTGGACAGCCACTTATCTGAGCAGCTACTGTGTGCCAGGCACGGTGCTGAGAGCTTCCCACAGCCCCTCCCCTGTGACCCTCACAACTTCCTGTGAAGGAGGTTCGTCAGCCTCCCCCCGGAGCCCCTCCTCCACCCTCATTCTGCAGGTCACATCCCCCCCAACCCGCTAGCCTTCTCCTCTGAAAACCAGCACAGTCACACCCATTTACCCTGGAGTGAGATTTGGTTTAAGTGGGATCGTGGATCTGTTACCCAGCCCACCGACCCCATAAGACATTAACCACAGCCCCGCTCGGAACAAGCCTAACCACTCCAGGAGCTGAGAAGTTGACTTGTGAATGTAGTTCTCGCTTCTCCATTCTTTGGCCACTGAATAAAGCTTGTGCTGTTGAATGCTCAGCTTTGTTTGGATCAAATCTGTGACATGGAACAGGAAAGAATCCTCCAAGGAAGGGACAGACTGTGGGTGCGAGGCCCACCCATAGGCCCCTCCTCAGAGCTCCTCCGAGTGAGGGTGAGAGTCCCACCGGAGTGAGTGAAATCGGTAACAGAGCCAGTGCACCAACTCCTGCAAGAAGCTCCATAAATGGGGCTCTGTCTTCTCTCTCTGCTCCAGGCTCAGGCCTCTGTGTCAGCTCCATTCAGAGCAGGAGGTACGTGAGCAGCTCGCTTCCTGCCACTGGCAGGCTCTGCTTTCACTGCGCAGCCCACTGTCAGCGGGGAGCCCTGGGCCCTGGTTACCAGCTGAAACCATCTGGATCCCCTCCTCACTATACTGCCTGGTGTGTCATTCTGGCACTGCAGCCTCTCAGAGCCCCTGCCTGCCTCCCTCTGGCCATCCCCCTCCCTGTGATGAAGCCTCCCCCCCGTTTTGCTCCGTGTCTCCAGGGGCTCGTTCCTCAGGTGGTGGGGCCTGGGAGAGAAAAGGCAGAGGATAGGCTGGGGGGTGAGGTTGAGGAAAGAGTGAGACCCCTCCCCCTCTCTTCTTTGAGACAAAGCCATCAGCCCCCCAGAGAGGGTAGGAGAATGACTCAGACACCCCCTCTCCCTGTGGGGGCAGAATTGGGGTGAGGAATGGAGCAGGGACGTGCTGTCTCACCCAGGAGAGAAAATGACTCAAGATGCAGAGTTCAGTTGCACACACGGGGTCCCTCTCGTCCCATCCCAGGCTTTATTTCCTTTGTAGCTCATGCTTCAAACAGATTGTTATTCTTCTGATAAGACTAGTTCATTGAAGGGTCTTTGATGGTTATTTTACTTCTCCCAGGTATATTCCAGACAAGAAGGTCAACTCCAAGAAAGGAGATCCATTAACCGGTGCTAAGCTGCCAGTCGTTAGAGGAGGGAGCTCTAGACGGAGACGAGAAGAGGATGAAAACTCCCAGTGGGCTGCTCGTAAGGAACCCTAGGGAGAACTCGCACCCAGGCTTTGGGAGTCTTCAAAAAGGGGTAGGGGTCGGGTAGGGTTACTCCCCAGAGGCTGTGGGGATATGTTGGTGAACCGGTCTGCTTGTTCCACGGCCCCTTCAAGAGGAACATCCCCACGTGCTTGGGCGACAGGGAGGGAAGAAGCCAAATGCCATCTCAGCTTCCACTCCGCCGTGGCCCAGGGGGCGGGGCAGGAGATTCGGGTCCAGGAGAGACTGCTCTGAAGGCAGATGGGGCACTGGGAGGGAGGACAGGAAGGGGAGGAGCGATTCCCTGTGTCCCCCCTAGGAGAGCAAGGCTACAAGAGGGCAAAGGGGTCAGGTGACCACCAATGAGATTCCAAACAGTGTCTTCCAGAGAGGCCACTGAAGCCCGGTATACCCCCTGTGGTGGCCTCAGTGAGGACGGAAGGGTTAGCTGCTCCTGATGCTCAGATAGAACCCCCAGGGATGCTCCCCCCGCCCACACTGATTAATTCAGTTGGGTAAAGTGGTATTTACGCTGGAAATGTAATCATCATTTCCGATGATAATGGAATTGAAAAATAAATTGAAAGTGTCCAACACTGCATTAGGAGGGGTGATCAAGTGAGGCTGGAGGCTGAGGACCAGCCTCTTCAGTGAGCGGTTTGATAGGCTCGGGAAGCTAGGCAAGTTTCTATTTCCCTAATTGCAGGATCAAGAACCAGGAGTAATGGGACAGGAGGAGCTGGGCCAGCGGCGTGCTGGGGCCGGTTCAGACCAGCTCACAGAGCGGATGGTTATATTTTAAGGAATTGTGTCAGCCAGTTGTTAAACACGGCCACAATTAAAAATTAAATTATATAATCTTACGGCTAAATAAGTTACGTTAAAAACACGGGCAATAAACACTCAAAGCGCCTCAATTTTTAATTACTTTATAATATTTTACTATTGTGCATGCTTTTGAGATTATTTACTCGTATCGTGTCAGTATGATGGAAATCCTATATAATGGAGTGTTAATCTGCATCTCTTCCAAACTTTGTGTTTAATGACATGCCATTGGTAGTTTGAAATTGACCACGGTGGGAGGATTTACACCACGGAGATTGGCAAAGACCATAAAGTGGGGTCAGTTCCGGAGACAGGAATCATAAAAGTACTTGGACAGGGAAAATTTACTATAAAGAATTACTAACTAGTAAAAGATGCTTAACTACTAAAAGAAGTAGAGTAGAAGTTAAAGAAAAGACAAATACGAAATGAAGGCGTAGCTGCTTCCGCCTTGAAAGCTGAGGAAGCGTGCGTGAGGAAGCAGCTATTTTGGAAGAGGGCCCCTGTCCAAGGCCAAGATTCAGGCATTGTTGGACATGGTATGCCTGGGGTCAGGTGGGTAAAGGAGAAGTTCGCTGAGGCACCATGGGCTGACAATGGCCCACAATCTGTGCGCCAAAGCTAGTAAGCAAGAAGCTCCCCTCTGGGTGATCACAAACTCACCATAAGGGGAGAGGCACTGGGCCACTTTGATGCCACCGGAAGTCATGCCATAGAAGCAAGAAGAAAAGAAAAACAGATCCTGCAGGAGAAACCGTATCCTCTTAGTTTTTTTTTTGCAATTTTTTTTTGTTGCAGTGAAATATGCATAACATAAAATTTACCGTCTTAACCATTTTTAAGTATACAATGCAGTGATATTAAATGCATTCATAGTGTTGTGCAATTATTACCACCATCCATCTCTTTAGCTCTTTTCATCTTGTAAAACTGAAACTCTATGCCTATTAATAGCTCTCCATTTTCCCCTGGCCCAGCCCCTAGAGACCCCCATTCTATTTTGTCTCATATAAATGTAAGCACACAGTATTTACCTTTTTGTGACCGGCTTACCTCGCTTACATTAGGTCCTCAAGGTTCATCCATGTTGTATCATATGTCAGAATTTCCTCACTTCTTAAGGCTGAATAATGTCCCCTTTATGTCTGTACCACATTTTGCTTGTCCTTTCATCTGTTGATGGGTACGTGGGTCGCCTCCATGTTTTAGGTACTGTGAATAACGCTGCTGTGAACGTGAGTGTACAGATATCCCTTCGAGACCCTGCGTTCAATTCTTTGGGGTCTATTCCCAGAAGTAGAATTGCTGGATCCTGTGGTAATCCTATTTTTAACTTTCTGAGGATCCTCCAAACTGTTTTCTGTAGCATCTGCACCATTTTACATTTCTACTAACAGTGCACAAAGGTTTCGGTTTCTCCTCATCCTCACCAATACTTATTTTCTGTTTTTTTAATAGCAGCCACCCTAGTGGGTGTGAAGTGATAGCTCACTTTAGTTTTGATTTGCATTTCCCTAATGGTCCGTGATGTGAGCATCTTTTCATGTGCTTATTGGCCATTTGTGTATCTTCTTTGGAGAAATGTCTGTTCAAGTCCTTTGCCCATTTTCGAATAGGATTGTTTGGGTTTTTGCTGTTGAATTTTAGGAGTCCTCCATATATTCTGGGTATTAACCCCTTATCAGATGCATGAGTTGCAAATATTTTCTTCCATTCTGTGGGTTGTCTTTTTACTCTACTGATCTTATCTTTTGATGCACAAATTTTTTTAATTTTCACAAAATCCAGTTTATCTATTTTTGCTTTCATTGACTGTGCCTTTGGTGTCACATCCAAGAAATCTTTGCCAAAGCAAATGTCATGAAGCATTTGCCCTTTGTGTGCTTCTAAGTTTTATAGTTTCAGCTTTTACATTTAAGTCTTTGATCCATTTTGAGTTAATTTTTGTATATGATGTCAGGTAAAGGCCCAACTTCATTCTTTTGCATGTAGATATCCAGTTTTTCCAGCACCATTCGTTGAAAAGAGCGTTTTCCGCCATTGAGTGGTCTTGGCACCTTTGTCAAAAATCAGTTGACCATATATGTGAGGGTTTATTTCTGGGCTCTCTATTCCTTTGGTCTACATGTCTGTCTTCTTCATGCCACGTTATTCTGATTACTGTAGCTTTGTCATAAGTTTTGAAATCAGGAAGTGTGAGTCCTCCAGTTTAGTCCTTTTTTTCAAGATTATTTTGGCTATTTGGGATCCCTTGAGATTCCATATGAATCTCAGGTTGGATTTTTCTATTTCTGAAAAAACCTTCATTGGGATTTTGAATGTGTACATCACTTTGGGTTGTATTGATATCTTAAGTCTTCCAATTCATGACTGTGGACTGTGTTTTCATTTACTTGTGTCTTCTTTCATCTCTTTCAGCAATGTTTTGTAGTTTTTATTGTACAAGTCTTTCACCTCCTTGGTTAAGTTCATTTGTAAGTATTTATTCTTTTAGATGCTATTGTAAATGGAATTGTTTCTGTAATTTCTTTTTTTCAGATTGTTCATTGCTAGTATATAAAAATACACCTGATTTTTGTGTGTTGACTTCAGATCCTGCTACTTTACTGTATTTATTTATTACCTCTAACAGTTTTTTTGTGGAATCTTTAAAATTTTCTACATATAAGATCATATCTGCAGGATGCCTCATTTCTTTTTCTTGCCTAATTGCTCTGGCTCTAACTTCCAGTGCCACATTCAATAGAAGTGGCACAAGTGGGCATCCTTGCCTTGTTCCTGACCTTAGAGGAAAAGCTTTCAGTGTTTTACCATTGAGTATGATGTTTGCTCTGGGTTGTTTCATCTATGGCTCTTTTTATGTTGAGGTAGTTTCCTTCTGTTTCTGCCTTGTTGACTGTTTTTAACATGAAAGGGTATTGAATCTTGTCAAATGATTTTTCTGCAACAATTGAAGTGATCATGGTTTTTCCCCTTCATTCTGTTAACACAGCGTGTCACATTGGTCAATTTTCATAAGCTGAACCATCCTCACATTCCAGGAATAAATCCCACTTGGTCATGGTGTATAATCCATTAATATTTACTGCTGAACTTGGTTTGCAGGTATTTTGTTGAGGATTTTTATGTCAATCTTCATAAGGGATATTGGTCTGTACTTCTGTCGTAGTGTCTTTACCTGGCCTTTGGTTCCAAGATAATGCTGGCCTCAAAAATGAGTTAAAAAGTGTTCCCTCCTCTTCAGTTTTTTGGAAAAGTTTGAAGAGAATTGGTATTCGTTTCTTTAAGTGTTTGGTAGAATTCACCAGTGAAGCCATCAGGTCTGGGGCTTTTCTTTTCTGGGAGATTTTTGGTTACTGATTCAGTCTCCTTACTAGTTATTGGTTAATTCAGATTTTCTATTTCTTCATCATTTGGACTTGGTAGGTTTTGTGTTTCTAGGGATCTGTCAATTTCATCTAGGTTATCCAATTTTTGCATACAATTGTTTTAGCACTCTCTTATAATCCTCTTTATTTCTATAGAGTTTTAGTAATGGAACCATTTTTGTTTCTGATTTCAGTAATCAGAATCTTCTTTCTTTTTTGTTAGTCCATCTAGCTAAAAGTTTATCAATTTTGCTGATCTTTTCAAAGAAGCAACTTTTGGTTTCATTGATTTCCTCTATTGTTTTTCTATTCTCTATGTCGTTTATCTCTGCTCTAATCTATTATTTCCTTCCTTCTGCTAGTTGTAGCTTTAGTTTGTTCTCTTTTTATAGTTCTTTAAGTTGTAAAGTTAGGTTTTTTTATTTGAGATCTTTCTTAGTTTTTGCACATTTATAGCTATAACTTTCCCCCTTAGCACTGCTTTTGCTGTATCCGATATGTTTTGGTATGTTGTGTTTTCATTTTCATTTGTCTCTAAGTATTTCCTAATTTCCCTTGTGATTTCTTCATTGATCCATTGGTCATTTCAGGGTGTGTTGTTTAATTTCCACAGATTTGTATTTTCCTGTTTTACTTCAATTATTGATTTCTAACTTCATCTAGTTATGGCCAGAGAAGATACTTTGTATGATATCTATCTTTTAAATCTATTGAGATCTAATTTGTGGCCCAACATATGGTCTGTCCTGGAAAGTGTCACATGTGCACTTGAGAAGAATGTGTCTGCTGCTGTTGTTGGATAGACTGTTCTGTATGTGTCTGTTAGATCTGATTGGTCTATTGTGTTAAGTTCTTTGTTTCTTTACTAATCTTCTGTCTGGTTGTTCCCTCTCCATTATTGAGGGTGGGTATTGAAGTCCCCAACTGTTGTTTGTAGAACTATCTATTTCTCCCTTCAATTCTGTCAGTTTGTGCTTCATATATTTTCAGTGGTCTGTCATTAGATGTGTAAATGTTTGTAATTGTCATAACATCTTGCCATATTGAAACTTTTATTAATATATAATGTCCTTCTTTGTCTCTTGTAAGCTTTTTTAATTCAGAGTCTATTTTGTCTGATATAAGTATAGCCCCGCGGCTCTCTTTTGGTTACTATTTGCATGGAATATCTCTTGCTGTCCTTTCACTTTCAGTCCATTCTCTTTTACAGCCTTGCAGGATCTCCCCAGCACCCGCAACTGACAAGGTCTAACACTGCAGCATGTGGCACAGGAGACGTGTGCAGGGTCCAGCTTCAGTACCACAATGCAGGACAAAGAGGAGTGAAATCTGAACCGAGAGGCAATAAATTGATAATGAGCACAGTCCCCTAATTTTCAGAGCATTAATAGAGAGGTCTTTTCTAAAGATGCTGAGTGTTGGAAGTGGGAAAAAGTCCAGGGCCTTATCTGATGCCAGAATCCTTTCAATAAAAATAAAATGTTGATAGTAAAAGCAACATCAACTCTCAGGCTGGTATTGTGTATATGTAACACAAATATTAGTTCATTTAATCTCCACAATAACCCAGTGAGGTAGATAGTGTTATTTCCCCCATTTTACAAATGAGAAAACGGTGAGTGAGGGAGGTGAAATAGTTTGTTCTGAAAGAACACAGCAGCTGTCATTCAAACCCATGCTGCCCTGATATTGCGCCTTCTAGGAAATAGTGCCTAATTACTACGTGCACACCTGTAAGGAGAGGGAGCCGATCATCGCCTGAGGTCTCCCATACCATCTCTGAACATCTTTGACTGCTGAGACTCTCTTTCTTCAGCCCACGTTGAGGGTGTGTACTCTTCCACGCGTCAGCCCTTTTGGATATGCAGATACTTGTTTGATCTCTTTAGGGTTTTTCCTTCTCCCGGTTCAGCAGCTCTCCTTCCTTCTGCATTTCCCATCATGCTCTTCTGACCAAGCTCAAGTTTTCTCTCTGCCTTTTGTTGACGAAAATAATCCATAACCAATCTATAAATGAAAATTTGGGAGAGTTTATTCTGAGCTGAAATCTGAGGACCACGGTCCGGGGCCTTTCTTCCCAAAGGAGGAAAGGGCACCGAAGAAGTGGGGTGCACAGAGTGGTCATATACCCACATACAGGACATTTCACATGTGATTGAAATGTCCCTTTTACGATAGTCGCGAGACTGCTCTGTCGGCACAGCAATTGATGGAAACAGGAGGTAGGTCTGCTGTCTTGGTGAACAGAGCAGGGTGGCAGGTCTGCTGTCTCAAGCTGGGTGGTCACAGGTGAGAGCAGCAATCAGTTCCTAGCCTAAGGAAAGATGCTTAATCCTTAAGGAAATGACAATGTTGGGAGGGGGAGGAAAGTTGCACCTTTATCTCAAGGGCCTTTGTTCTGGCCATAGGAAATGTTTTAAAGCAGATATACAAGGTGTGCTCAACAGCCACAGTCAGGCCCTTTTGGAAAAAACAAAGTCAGGCCGAATTAGGTTTATACCAAATGGCTTCCTCATATACTGCAATATATACTATTGCTTGCCATTTTTATTTGTCACTTTTATATTGTCATGCAAGGTGGGTGCAGCTCTCCAACCATGGTCTTCCCAGGGCAGGGCCCCACTGCCCGCCTCTGCCTATCCCAAGGATCTAACAAAGCAGGTCAGATAATTTCTCTGAGCCTTGGTTTTCCTTTTCTGTACTTCTGGGTCAAAAATGTCTGTCTAACTGAGTTTCTGGGGGGCGGGGTGCTGGTTCTAGAAAATAACGTATAGGAAAGTGCCTAGCACAGTGTTTGACTCAATAAAGATTGGAAGAAACTAGATCTAGTCCACTGATACATGGAGAAAACCTGGGAATTATTCTCAGTGCAACCGTGTGCCAGAGCACGAGCTAGACTCCAGGTTTCCTGATAACCAAGCATGACGTCTCCTCACATTTCAGAGGCAAAAACCAGCTTCTCTCCTCTTGGAATCAACAGTGAGCCACATCCCATGAAGGTGGCCGTGTGCCCTTTCTCAAGCATCAGAGGTACCAGAATTAGTCAGGGGCACCGTTCACAGAGCCGGCCGTGGTGCCAGGATCAGCCCTTTTCCTTCTGCCTCCTTTTCTCCTCTCCCTCCCTCCCTCTGTGATGATTGCACATCCTACAAGAGTTAAGCACATTTGCAGAGAGTTCCCAATGGCTGGCGGGTCCCTCTGAGGACCATTGTGCATTCCCTGTAATGGCGCTCATTAGTCTGTCTGACATCAACACTATTCTCAGGTTAATATGTTTAATTTAATGAGGCATTTATTTTCAGTTAGAAAACTCCTGAAGAAGCATGTTTTCTCCTGATGAGTTCAGCTGATGAATAGATTAATGCTGGCCTTGAAATAGTTGATTAAGAAAATGAATCCAGCCGGCTTCTTCTTCCCTAGAGAGGCTGTGCTTAAATTGAGTTGTGTTGAGCTGTCCATTTCTTAGGGGAGGAAACAGGAAGGAAACCTTCGCTCGGCTCTTAGATCTGTCCTTCATTTACTCGTTTGTTTCCCGCCCCACTTCTCCTACCCGCACTCCAAAATCCAAGGATGTAAAAAGGCCAAGGACGAGGGTGTGACGAGGGGAGAAAGAACGCTCACAATTGCGCAGCCCGAGAACACGACAGAGAAGCTCTTGCGTGGTGGCAGAGGACAGAGATGTGTGCACACAAGCTGGCCTGCCCCGTTTGCTCCTATAGCACCAGTATCCTGCACCTAGTGGGCACCTGATAGATATTAGTTGAATGAGTAACGGAGATGCTGAATGGATGGTGGCGCTTACTGTTACTCACAGAATCACATGATCGCAAGATGCCTGCTATCCCAGACACATCTAGCTGGTAACCTGTGTTCGTGACTCCTGGCCCCAGAGTGGAAGATAACCCAAAGGCCAATTTTCTTTAATGATTTGACCAGTAGCTACCCACGTGTCACTCTCTCCGTGGGCACTTAAGCCTCTGCCACCCGTGAGAGACGACAGCTGGACTGGGCATTCCTTCTTCCCAGAAAGGAGGTGCAGGCCACCCCAGGCCAATGCCTGCCTCTGCCTGAAAGTCAGAGAAAACAGAGGGCTTTCCGTTCCCACCCTGGCTGCTCAGTCATCAGAATTCCCTCTGCGGGCAAGCCTGGGCCTGAATGGACATGAGGGCAGTGTGGGGTGGACGGCGGGGGTGCCTGCAGTAGAGTATGGGCTGTACAGGAGGGGGGCCGAGGTTAACGGGCAGTTCTCCCACTCGACGACTCTGTCCATTTTCTGTGCCACGTAACAAACCGCCACAAACCCAGTGCCTTAAAACCACAGCTGCTTATTACCTCAGGGCTTCTCAGCTCAGAAGTCAGGCACAGCTGGCCAGGTTTTCTGCTCAGGGTCTCACAAGCTGAAATCAGGGTGGCCTGCAGGCTCTGTTCTCCTCCGCAGGCTCGGCCAGGGAGGGGTCTGCTTCCAAGTTCCTTCAGGTGGTTGGCAGAATTTACTTCGTGTGGCTGTAAAGTGCACGGCAGCCTGCTTCTTCAACCAGCAAGGAAGAGTCTCTGCTGCTTCCGCATCTGACCCCTGATCTTCTTTAAAGGGCTCACCTGGTTAGACCTGGCCCACCCAGTATAACCTCCCCTCCAAGTAACTTAAAGTCAACTGATTGTGGACCTTAACTAAATCTGCAAAATCCCTTCACCTTTGTCACATTCTATTGGTAAAGCAAGTTACACATCCTGTCCACACTCAAGGAGAACGAAGTATACAAGAGTCATCTTAGAATTGGATGGCATCTTAGAATTCTGCCTACCTTACCACCTGAAAGACTGCAGGCAACTCTCTTTACGCTGAAGTTACTTTTCCTTAGTTGTAAGTGGCAATAACATTGCTTTATTTAGGATTTGTAAAACAATGAAATGGAATAGCGTACATAAGTGGAGAGCAGAGAGGGCACTCAGGAACTGTGTGTTAAATTGGACTGAAAGATGGAAAAAGTGATGTCAGTAGGATCATCTGGAATTTTACCTTCTACCCTCCTCAAAACTATCTTCTTCAATTGGTGCTAGTCCGTTATCTGACTCTATGAGATTCCAAACTGGGTCTTCATTCTGGAACTCTCCTGCCTTCCCGTCCCAGATCACCCACATTTCTGGTGGTCCATCCTACTGGCTGTATCTGCTCCATCAGGGACCTGACAGCCAGCTTATTTGATATCTTGTATAATAACCTCATCATGGCTCCTGAATGCTCCCTTTTACCGAATTTACCCAGCACCTATTAAGTGAATGCCTCTGCTAGGTCTCTCCACCACACTGGAAAGCCAGCCTGATCATTTATCCCCCATTCGTCAAACGGAGATGTCACAGCTGAAGGGAGGCAGCTGAGCATTGGTACCTTTGACGCTGCACCACCTCTGACCTGAAGTGGATGTGGCTTCAGGCCTTCGGCAGGAAGGACCAAGTCCATCAGGCCACCCATTACCACCTGGAGAGTCCTGAAGATCTTTGTGCTACTGTCCTGTCTCCCAAAGTGCCTGCCATCTGCAGTTTCCAAGACTCTGGGGGAACAGCAGGGCAGGAAAGAAGATTGATTCTAGCAGGAAGGGTGGGATTTTCCAAAGCCAGTTGTGTCCTCGTCCCCTTGGCGTCAAGTATACAGGCTTGGGCCCTCCCCTGGGTCGTCCTCAGCACCTCGGACAGTAACCACACAGCCTGGTTCTTCACTCAGTTTGTGTGTCTTGGCTTCCATGACTTTTAAGACTAGTAGACGTGTACGGGGGAGAGAAACCTCAAAGATCGCTTGGTTCAGCAGTGCCACTCCTCCTTGTCTAGGTTAAGAAGTCCCAGGAGAGTTAAAGTGAGAAGTGACTAGAAGTGAATCTGCTCTGTGACCTTGAATCACTTCCCTTCCCTGGGCTGCGCGCTAAATCTGATGATTCTAGGATGCTTGGTTTGAGGGGAAGATGTGGCAACATCTGTGAGCTCCACAGCCAAAACCGTGACCCTAATTGGGGGAAGGGCCATAGAGGCCATGAATCTGATGACCTCCAATTATATTCCTGCCTTCTCTGCATTTCACTCTCTCGTTCTCCTATGTAGCAGCAATTTTATAAAAGACTCATCCATGTATGGCTATGTTGATCAACACCAAACTAATTAAAGAGATTTTGATAAGAGTTTCTATATCAAGAGCCTCACAAAACACTGGAAAGTCTTCCAAGTCACGGAAGCAGCTCCCAGATTTAGAGAATATTCCAGATGGAAAGCTTTTCACAATTGTTCCATCCGACTTTTTCTATTCAACAGATGAGTGTTATATTTGTTCAGTCTGTTGTTTCTTCTTTCCTCTTTCTCTGATGCCTCTTGAGTCAATTGATCATTTATTATCATTCCATTTTATCTTGCCCATTAACTTATTATTTATACTTTTTATTATATTTTAGTGGTTTTCTTAGGGCTTGCAATATACATCCTTAAAGAGAGTCTACCTTCAAATAATATTATACCTCTCGAGTGTAGTGTAAATCACTTAAACATCATTGTCCCAATTCCTCCCTCCCAACTTTCATGTTATTATTGTCAGATGTTATATTTTTACACATTCTATAAATATATTTTTGCTTTAACAGTCAGTTATATTTTGGGGCTATTAAAATAAGAAAAAAGTACATTTTATTTTACATTTACTTATTACATTTCAAGCACTCTTTATTTCTTTGTAGATACAAGATTATGTTTGATACCATATTCCTTCTGTTTGGAGGACTTCCTTTAACATTTCTTGCAGAATAGAACTGCTGACAATGAATTTCCTCAATTTTTGTTTGTCTGAGGAAGTTTTTGAAACATCTTCATTTTTGGAACATATTTTTTGTGGTATAGAATTCTGGGTTGACAGTTTGGTCTCTTCCTTTCAACACCTCAGAAACGTCACTGCGTTATCTTCTGGTTTGCACGAGTTCTGACAAGAAGTCTGCTGTGACTCTTTTCTCTCTTTCTCTCTGTACAGTGCCCTCTCTTTTCTGTCTGACTTCAAGATGCTCTCTTTGCCTTTCGTTCCATAGCACTTTGAATATGATGCACCGAGGGTGTGTGGGGGGAGGTGGTATTTATTCTGCTTCCAGGTCTCTGAGCTTCTTGGATATGTGGGTTTTTGTCTATCGTTAGTTTAGAGAAACTCTTGGGAATTATTTCTTCAAATGCTCTTTCTGCTTCATTCTCTCTCTTCTTCTTCTGCAATTCCAATCACACATCTTTTAGGCTGTTTGATATTGTCCCACTGCTCGTGGATGTTCCATTCTGGGTTTTTTGTTTGTTTGTTTTTTCACTCCTTTTTTTTTTTTTTTTTTTTTTTTTTGCTGAGGCGGACTCACCCTGAGCTAACATCTGTTGCCAGTCTTCCTCTTTTTTTGCTTGAGGAAGATTAACCCTGAGCTAACACCTGTGCCAGTCTTCCTTGATTTTGTACGCAGGTCACCACCACAGCATGGCCATCAATGAGTAGTGTAGGTCTGTGCTTGGGATCCAAACCCACGACCCCCGGCCACCAAAGCAGAGCACACCAAACTTAACCACTATGCACGGGGCCAGCCCCCTCTTTTTCTCTCTCTGTGTTTCATTTTGGGTAATTTCTGTTGGCCTGTCTTTATGTTCCCAGTCCTTTTCTTAGCTGTTCCAAGTCAGCTGGGCAGCCTGTGGGAGGCATTCTTCATCTCTGTTACCATATTTTTCATTTCTAGCACTTTGATTTGATTTTTTCTTATAGTTTCCACCTCTCTGCTGAAATTACCCACCTGATCTTGCATATTGTCCTTTAACATATCAATCACAGCTGTTTGAAATTCCCTGTCCCTTATCCGGGTCATGTCTGAGTCTGGTTCTGATGATTGCTTCGTTTCTTGTGTGCCTCATAATTTTTTGGTTGAAATCTGGACTTCTTGGCTCAGTAGAGAACAAGGAAAATTGTTTTTATGCCTGGAATTGGACACGCCTTTCCTTCTGCTCGGCCCTTAGTGATGGATTTGAGTTGATCCAGTCAGGAGCTTGACTGGGTTTGAGGTTTGCTGTTGCTATGGTTCCCCTCAGCGCATCACAGGCTTCAGACTCCTTCTGTGAGGGCTTGTTTTCAGGGTGGAGGATGGTTCCCCACAGCCAAGTCTGTTTGAGGCTGCGCCTCAGGCCTTCCCTCTACATGGTCCTCAGAGAGGGTCTCCTGTTCCTCTCCCAGCACCATTCTGGTCTGGCTACTTATGCAAACTTCTTAGCTTGGTGGTGGAGGTTCTGGGGGTATTTCCTGTTTGGTTAAGCCTCAGTCTTGGGCCCTGTTTCCGTGAGGCCTTCCTAGCTCTCCTCCCCTCCCCCATGCAGGCCCTCCCCCAGCAAGAGGGATACTCTCCCCTTGCCTCCCCCACCCGGAGTGGCTTTTCACCAGTGCCTTCAAATTCTTGAGCTAATTCCCACCTAGACTGAGGCTTCTGCTTCACAGGAGACACAGGGGAGAAAGGACTGGGCAGGGCCTTTGCATCTCCCCCATCTGAGCCTCAGTGAACACTTGCTTGGGACTCTTCCTGATCTTTCCTGGGAGCATCCCCTGGGCTTCCAGAGAGCCAGCAAGTTGGTGCAGACACCCCAGTGTCTGTGGGCCTCACTGTCCAGCCCCACTCACCCTTCGCCCTCGTCCTCATTCCTCTGGCTCAGCTCTTCTTACCTGCATCCGCTGCACCTGCCCCGGGTGAGGGGGCCCCTCCGTCTCCTTTCTCCCCACAAGCGTCTTTCTCTTCACAGATTTGGGGCCAGTTGTTTGCTCCTTGATCTCAGCTATTCGATGGGTTTTTTAAAAAAGTCATGAATTGGAAGTTACTCTTAGACTCTTTTTCATTTTGAGAGTGTGCCTGCGTCTTTTCAGGTTGAGGGAATTTGTAGCTGCAAACACAGAGCCTCATTTTTATATCATTTGCAACCATTGGTTGCAAGGGCCACCTCTCTGTGTCACCTGGAGTCCTGTGGGAGCGACCAGCGTTCCCAGGCCTCCTCCTCGGCAGGGAGTCTCTTGGGAGGGACCCATAGCAGGAGGCCTGGGTTCAAGTCCCAACTCACCAAGTGACCTTGGACAACTCCCTGCTTACTCTGAGCCTCACTTTCCTCTGTTTAAAAACAAAGAATTCAGTTATTTCCAGGACCTCTTACAGCTGGCCTTTCCTCTGTGTTTACAGCTGCAGCGTGCCTTCACCTGCCTGGAAATAAACACGCTTGATTCATTCAAAGAACTTGTGCAGAGGCCCCAGTGCACCATGCCCCATGACTGGTCCTGAGGATGCAAGGATGAGGCCCTGCAGTTCCCACTGAGTGGGAGCAGCCCCAGGGAGATAGAAAACGCAGGGAATAACAACCACAACACAATGAGTAAACAACCGGGGCAAGGCCAGCACAGGGCACTGCAGGACCCAGACTCTGTCCACTTTGGGGGTTCAGGAGAGCTCCCCCAGGGCCTGCGCACACCTTTCCTAGGGCCTCCAAACCATGCCACAGCTCATCCCCAGCACGGCCTTGGGCAAGTCGTCCCCTCCCAGGCCTGTGGCCTCGTCTGTTGAATCCAGGTCTCGGCTCAAAGCCACCTCCTCCAGGAGGCTTTCCTGGACCCAAGTGAAGTCGTCCCGCAGGCCTGCTTTACTTTCTTCATCGCACCTATCACTGTTACAGATTGCGTTATTTATCCGTACGTGGGTCTTGTCTATATTCCCTTGATCTCACACACACCAAATGTGAATCGTTTGCTCATTTATACAATAAGAATTTATATGTTAATCAGTGTTCTAGGAGCTGGTATTTAGCAGTGAACAAAAAGACTAAAACCACTATCCGTATAGAGCTTACATTCTGGTGAAGGCAGCCGATGAGAAGGCGACTCGATAAGATGCATGGAAGACGTCAGGCAGCAGCACGTGATGAGGAGTAAATTAGGCGGAGAGGAGGGTGAGAAGTGTCGGGGAGTCGGGGTGCAATTGTATGTGGGTGGTCAGGCAGGGCCTCATGGGAAGGACTCATTGGAGCACAGACCGGAAGGCTGTGAGGCTGTGAGCCGTGCGTGCACCTGGGAGAGCACCTCAGGGCGTGGGAACCACAGGTGCAGGGGCGGGAGGTGGGAGAGGGCTCCAAGCACCCCAGGGTCAGCACGGAGGCCCATGGGGGGTGCAGGGAGGGGAGGTCAGAGAGGTCACAGGAGTCTTGGGGGCTGGTGAAGGACTCTGGCTCTATCCTGAGAAAGATGGGAGCCATGGAAGGTGTGAGCAAAGGGAGAAGTGCTTGCCCTGGCGTTGTTAACGGCTCTCTCGCTGCTCAGTGGAGGAGAGACCATGGGGGGCAAAGTGGAATCGAGGACGGTTGGGGGGAATAATCCCAGTGGTGGGTCGTGGCGGATGGATGCAGGGTGAGAGCATGAGGGCTCGAGATGAGGCATTTTATAGATGCTAACACAGCCCCCGCACACAGTAGGCCCTCAAGAGATGACACTGTGATGATCAGTAACAGAAGGTGCGGGGGAGCCTGGAATGGAGTCTCCCGGCCGCCTGCCGTGTGAATCCAGTCTCTCCGCGGGGACTGGGCACACAAGCCCTCCGCTACAAGGAGAAGTGGCCCTGGACGCTGCGCACGGAGGAAGTCGCTTGCTTTGGGGAAAGACAAGAGCGCAGCGATATGAAATGCAGCGATAAAGCTAACATTTCACACATTCAACACGAGCTTTTAAGTGCATTCAGGTCTTTAAGGGGAAGGTAACCTTTAGAAACGATTTTCTTTTTCTTGGTTAAAAAAAATATATACAGAAGGTTGGGAGGCAAAATATGTGTGTGGTCGGCTGCATTTTCCCAAATCAAACCCTTTCTTCCTGTGACGTCTTCATCCGACGTCTTTTAACTAGATGTAAAGCCACCTTCACACAGGGGACACACACGTTCTCTGTTGGAGTGAAGCTGACAGACACTTTCGGTTTTTAAAAATGTGCCTTTTAAGCAGTGGAGGTAATTCTAAAAAGTAAACAAACACAGAAGCCGCCAGGGCAGATCAGCCTCCGCTCGTGAAAGGTGAGTTTCCAGCCTGTTACCTCTGGTCTGGGTGAGAGGAACTGGCCGGGGGTCCAAGGCCAGCTTGGGGAGACCCGGGAGCCGAGAGGCAGAGGTGGGGCAGCGAGGACACTGGGCTGGGCCCCCTGGGCAGGAGCGGGGCTCTGCCACCCGCCTGGGTCACTTTAAGCCCCACACTATCTAACCCCTGTGCCTCAGTTTCCCCTATTGAACTAGTCATTCTCAAAGGTCCTTTCCAAGTTTAAAATTTTAAGATAGTCGTACCTGAAGGACAACAAATAAGGGGGCAGTGGAGGGAAGCGTAATCCTGGTGAGTTTGGGATTATTTAATTTAAAGAACAAAAGTGAGGAAAACGCCATCCTGTCTTTCCCACGATGAGAATGGCAATGACTAATTCCGCTGTAAATGGAAGGCCAGAGTTTGTTAAACACCTTCACACCCAGTGTCTCACTAAACCCTCCCACAATCCTGCAGGTGGATGTTGTCACCACCCATTCATAAATGTGGAACGGAGACTCAGAGAGTAACGGGACCTGCCCGGGGCCACAACTGGGTCGTAGGTGTGTGGCCTTCAGATGGCGCATCCTCCAGGTGCCTGGGTTCTGAGTCCTTGAAACAGAAGAGAAGGGCCCCAAGGCTGGTCTGCATCTCGCTGAGGTGTCCCCAGATGCTGAGGGCGGGCTGGCGGAGCGCTGGAGTCTCTCTCCTTGATGCCAATCACACAGGCCCCGCCCCCTTCCTAGGGAGGACCCAGTGAGAAATTTGCGTCGTCTGGTGGGATCCCCCTCTGGGCTTTGCACGTGGTGAAACTTGGCTGGAAGAGCTGCCGGGGCTGAGGTGGTGGCAGTGAGGCTTGGCGCTCTCCCTTCAAGGTCTCTGCAGGGGACCCCCTGGGACAGGGTTTCAGAACCGACAGCTGGGCAGTGGGCTGCCCAGAGAGTCACTGCCACATCCCTCCAGCCCTGGGAGCAGGGCCCCCGAGAGAGGGGCTGCACCTGCCTTGAGAAGGAGGACCCTGGTCCACATATCGGGAAGGAACGCGGACACACACCCCCTCAAGGTCAACTTGTTTGTCTCTTCCAGGCCCCTCTTCCCTCTTGACCTGTTTCAGCCCATCGTCCACACAGCAGGTGCTCCGTGGGCCCTGAAGCAGCTTAGCGAGGCAGGGAAGTTCAACCTGGGCGTTGTAGGAGCCCCAAGACAATTTCAAAATAAAACACATCATTGATGATCGGTGCAGGGTCAGGAGGTGCAGTGAGAGACGGAGAAGGGCAGGAAAAGTGGACTCTGCCGACTACGCTCCCAGAGAGGGCTGCAGAGGTGACACTGCCCCGGCTCTGCCTCCCCCCAAGCCCAGCCCCTTCCCATCTGTTCTCCGTATTTCTATGGGACATCTCCTACATATGGTAGTCTCTCCTTATCTGCGGCTTCAGTTACACACAGTCAACTGCGGACCGAAAGTACTAAATGGAAAATTTCAGAAATTAACAATTCATAATTTTTAAATCATGTGCCATTCTGAGAAGCACAGTGAAATCTCAGGCCGTCCAGCTCCATCCTGCCTGGGACGTGATTCATCCCTTTGTCCAAAGGATCCACACAGTATACGCTAGCTGCCAGTTAGTGACTCGGTAGCTGTCTCCGTTATCAGATCGACTGTCGAGGTATCGCAGTGCTTGTGTTCAAGTCACCCTTATTTCACTGAATAATGGCCCCAAAGCGCAAGAGAAGTGATGCTGACAGTTTGGGTGTGCCAAAGAGAAGCCGTAAAGGGCTTCCTTTAAGTAAGAAGGTTAACATTCTCTACTTAATAAGGAAAGAAAAAAATCGTATGCTGAGCTTGCTGAGATCTACAGTAAGAAGGAACCTTCTATCCAGGAAATTGTAAAGAAAGAAAAAGAAATTTATGAGAGTTTTGCTGTCACAGCTCAAATGTGCACATATAGGACAAAACACAGGCAATGGAGGGCTCGGCACTGTCCATGGGTCAGGCATCCCCGGGCGGTCCTGGAGCGTGTCTCGTGCGATAAGCAGGGCTGCTGTATACTGTTGTCATTTTAAACTCAGTGTGTTCAAACTCAATGTGTCCAGAATGTTAAGTTTAACTCACTGTCTTCTCACCCCAGACTGCCCCTCTCCTGTGTCCCCATTCACCAAGATTCATTCTGCAAGCTTCCAGTCACCCAGGCTTAGAAGGTCGGCATCACCATAAAACTCAACCCCATTTTAAGTCGCTCACTAGGTGCCTTATTCGTTTAAAAATACGCCGCCTTACCCTCACTTCCTGGCTACAGCAGACACTATCGATGTCACAGCCCCTGGCCCTACCCCTTCAGTGCAGGCCGCGCTTCCAAGGCCAAGCTCCTGTATTCCGTTGTCTGAAGACTTTCTCGGGGCTCTAAGCTGAATCTGACTTCCATGGGGCAGGCCAGAAGGGATGGGAATTAACTCCCCTGGAACAGCCGTCGACCAGTGACTAGCGGGAAGTGGTGGGATCACTCTGAGGCATGCCTTCTGGGTCCCAGAGTTTCCCCAGCAGAATAAAGCCCCATCCGGGCCAGCCCCGTGGCCTAGTGGTTAAGTTTGGCCCGCTCCACTTTGGTAACCCAGGTTTGGTTCCCAGGCATGCACCTACACCACTCATCAGTGGACATACTGTGGTGGTGGCCCACATACAAAATAGAGGAAGATTGGCACAGATGTTAGCTCAGGGCGAATCTTCCTCAGCAAAAAAAAAAAGGAAGAAGAATTAAGCCCCATCCACCCACAAGGTGGGAAAGGTGGCCAGACTAGACTAGGCCCAGGGGACGTCACCCAGAGTGGCCTGAGGATGTATCTTCAGAACAGAAACACAGGACTGAGGCTGGAAGAAGCCAGCAACAGGACCAGGGGGAGGAAGTCCTGCTGCTGAGGAGGAGCCAAGACCCAGAGGGAGCACCGAGCGGCTGGGCCAGGGGGACCTGAGACAGACCAAGGGCGAGGTGAGGTCATGAGGAGGGCGAGTGGCTCAGGGGCAAGTCTGTGGGCAAAGGTGAGCCCCCCGCATGAAATGGTCACCTTGGGAAACTGTCCGTATCACTAAGGCTGACCTTGTGCATCCCTTCTACGCTGCATCTCCACTGCTGGGGCAGTGCCCCAAAGGAGGCACTCATGTGGTCTCCAGAAGAACTATCCAGAACAGCTAAAAACGGGAGAGTGCCCACATCCCATCTGCAGTTGATGGACAAAGAGGCGGTTGCACGTCCGTGCAGGAGAACACCTGCCACCAGATAAGAATAAACGTGTTCAACTTCACACGGCGAGGTGGGTAAATCTCAGGGACACGGTGGTCCACAGAGGACGCACAGACAGCGTGAGTCCACTCCTCGAAGTTCTAGAACAGCGTGGGTAATCTATGCTCTTAGAAGTCGGGACGGTGGTTCCCCTCAGAGGGTAGTGACGGAGAGGGCACAGAGGGGCTCCTGGGCCGGTGCGGCAGTTTGCAGAAATTCTTCATCTAGACAATTGTGATTTGCCTGCTTCTTCATAGTCTGTTCATATATGTGTGAGAAAATGAATGCAGGAGACGATAGATGAATGAACAGAAACAGTTGGAGAGGTGAATGGACACATGGACAGACAGCGCATCCGTTACCAAGGGAGTGGGCATTTGGACGCACATTTGGGGGCGGGAGGGGGAAGATAAGCCGAATGGCTGCAGACCCCAAAGTCCAAGGGAAGCATGTCCACCCAGACTCGAGGCCACAGCCTCACAAATCAGCCACAGACGTTCCAGAGGTGCCGCTGTTTGGGATGTAATAAGAATATTACTCAACAGATAGCAGCTGAAGCCGCAGAGTGCGCTGTTCAGCAGGACTGACTGCAGACTCAGTGAAAAGAGCTGAGTGCAACTGACTGCATTGTTTTCACGATTAGCTCACAGATAATTACCTATTATGTAGCAAACCCCCAGCATATTTTCAGATTCGCTATTTAAATAACACATTTTCCTATCTCCTTACAAATTAGCCTCCGGGAAGTGTAATTAATGTCAGCTGGGAAGGTTGGCTGTGTGGCCTGGGAATGAGGAAAGGGGTTGGCGCTGTCGCTGTGATTGTCCTGTGAGACCCCGAGGCTGGGTGGTGCTGTGCACAGAGCTCAGGTTTGGGAAAACCTCGGTCCAGGACGTCAGGCAGGTCAGTCCCCATCTGGGCCTTGCTCACCTTCCCCGTGAAGTGAAGCTGGCTCTCCAAATTCCCCAACTCCTGGGGTTATCCGGGCACTCAGTGTAGACCCAGGTCAGGGTCAGGGTCAGGGTCAGGGTCAGTCAACCCCCGTTGTGCCCCGCAGTGCAGGCACATCCCTCGTCCCGGGGTAAGCAGGTCTTCTCTTGATGCATATTTCTCCCCCACAGACTGAGGGCCAGGACCAATCTTGTCCTCAGCGCGTGCTCAGCACCCAGCTCAGTGTCTGCACACAGTAGGCGCTCAGTGAATGCTGGTGGAGGGAGTGAAGGGATCTCGCGTAGTGTGGGTTTTAGAAGCTGCCTTGAGTCCCTTTACGAACAACGAGGTTTGATAGGCAGATGGCCACTTACCAGGGTCCTCATGGAGCTTGTCAGGGTTGCCCCACCTCTGATGCTCTTCCAGCTGTCACTTGTTCCCTTAAGTCCATCGGTGTCTGCCTGTCTCGGCCCCTCCCCCTTCCTGTGCCCCACCCCCAATATCTGGGGGCCTGAAAAGAATGCAGACAAGCTGGTCTGATTGTGCGTGAAGGAAGCATCCACGGGCTCTGATGAGGGGCCCAGGGGCTCTGCTCTGAGTGACAGTGCCCGCAGGAATGACGCGTCCCCAGGTCTCCACACGGACCTGACCTGGCTCAGCCTTGATGAGAGGTCAGCACATCGGTCTGACGCCCACAGGGACAAGAGGGGCAGAGACCTGCCCAGACCCCTGAGTGCCTGGAGTCGGGGGTGGGGGAGAAGCCAGGTCCCTGACAAAGGACTCGATGCTGCCCCTGCCATCTGTCGTGTAGATTGAATACCTGTGATTCTGGAATTTCTTCCTCTTCCAGGAGTCTGCTTTCCTAAATAGTCCAGCTTCACTCAAACTGTCTTCCCTTCTCTGAGGCACTGGGAACCGCACCTAACGAGGTCCCACCTTTGAGTGTGAAGGACAGTCCGTGGTCCCCTTGTCTGTGTCTGACCCTCCTGACTGTCTGGGAGATGGCCAACCCCCTCCCCCAGTCAACCCCGAGAGGATTGGCCGTGGTGAGGGTGGGAGACAGGAGAGGACCATCCTAAGGGGCCTGCAGTGCAGGGAGAGGAGTGCAGAATCCGGCCGTGAGGAGCCAGGAGCAGGTGGAGGGAGCACAGCGGCTGGGTCTGCACAGCCCAGCTCAGCACGCCCTCATGCAGGGGTCAGGAGCCCCGAGGGGACCCCCAGTGGGCCCAGGGAATCACGTGGCCACCAGTTACCTTGAGCTCTATCACATACAGGACCCTCCACCGGTTCAGGACCTGCCTGTCCCCATCTCAGCCGATGGTGCTGGGCAAAGACCAGGCGACTGTCCCAGCCAGTCACCTACACAGGCTCTGCCCAGCGGCCATTCCAGCTCGGGCTCCACGCCCTCTGCACCCCCCACAGCCGGCCCGGTCTCACAGGGCAGCCTGGCAGGTACCCTGGGAACCAGATCCAGGATCCCTGCTCACCTTCCCAAGACAGCCAAGGCCATCTCCAGGCCACCTGTGGTGGGGACACCATGGGCAGCTGGGCCCCTCTTATATTTGCTACGTCCTTCAAGTGTCCTTGATCATCACACATTGCCCTTAGAGACAGAAGAAGAAATTATAAAAATTAAAGAAGAAATAGGCAGCAGTGGCTCCTAGGAAATGAAATCGTCTCCTTCTACACAGTGAAACACGAGCGTTTGAAATGTCCTTGTCACACCACGCACTGGCTTTGTCAGGTGGAGTATTGGATTCTGAAGGGACTGGAGGCTTCTGGCTGTCTTACTCTGCTGTCGCTGCAATGACAAAACAGCACAGGCTGGGTGGCCCTTGAACAGCAGAATTCATTTCTCACAGTTCTGGAGGCTGAAGTCCAAGATCAAGGGGTCAGCACAGTCGCTTTGGGTGACAGCTATCCTCCCAGCTTGCAGATGGCCACAGACCCCCTGTGTCTCCACGTGGCCTTCCCTCTGTGCTCAGCTCTCCAGGAGAGGGAGAGGTCTCTGGTGTCTCTTCTCATAAGGACACTCATCCTGGTGGATCAGGGCCCCACCCTCATGACTTCTCTAACCTTAGTTGCCTGCTTAGAGGCCCCATCTCCAAATACATCCACATTGGGGGGTTAGGATTTCAACATATGGATTTGGGGTACACAAACATCCAGTCCTTAACGCTGGCCATTTAAGGAGCAAGGGACCGAGGGCTTCAGAGTGAGACAGACCTAGACTGAGTCTCGGCTCAGCCACGTCCTCGCGCGGGTGTCACTTCAGCTTCCAGACGCTCGTCTTCTCGTTTCTATGGTGGGGATGACCCTCCCTCACAAGGCTGCTGGGCAGGTTTAGATCAGAATCTCTCATCCTCAGCACTTTCAACATTTGGGGCCAGACGACTCCTTTTCTGGGGCCTGTCCTGTGCGTCGGAGGATGTTCAGAAGCACCTCACACACACAGACTAAATTGCCACAACCAAAATGTCTTAAAACATTGCCAAATGTCCCCCGAGGGGCAAAAATCAACCCTGGTTGAGAACTACTGCTTTAAATGAAGGAACGTGAGTAAAAATCGCAGTTTCCGGGAAATTTCAAGCATCAAAAAGTGGTAGTAGTTGTTATTGAGCAGGTGAAGGATAAAGCAGAGGGTGTCTCAGGAGACACTTCCTGTCTCCTTGATCTTTGGAAATTTCCTTGCTGGGCCGCTTGAGCCTCTTTGATCATCTCATGTTCTTCTGATAAAATAAAGCTTGACTGCAGAGAGCTTTGTCATCAAAGCTTCGTCGTCACTGTCATGTCCACAGACTCCACCTCTTACACAAGCTCCCCGGGAGCAAAGAGGCGAAGGGCAGCCACTTGCCCTGCCCGTGTTGCCCTGCACTGAGGGCGGGACGGGGAGAGTCTCACCAAGTCCCCACGTCAGCTGCAGGGGTCGCCATCCTCCCACTGTGCAGGTGAGAAACCTGAGGCTCAGAGCAGTGACGTCACATCCACAACACGACAACAGGTGTTACTGCACCTGCCGTGAGACCCAGCCGGGAACAAGTCCCCGCGCCCGTGGGGCTGGCACAGAGGATAAGGGATGAAGACGTGACACGTGCGCAGGAGAAAAACAGAGCTGGCAGTCAGGTGGCCCCTTTGTCCCCACGGAAGGCTTGCCTGTGTCCTGCCGCCACAAGGCTTCTCAGAGCTGCTTTCTGCTGGGGAGGCCCTGGGCGTGGGAAGGGTGCCAGGGTTCACGTGCTTCGTCTCTGCCCAGCCTCACGACTGCTCTGTGCACCCACAATGCACAGACAAAGAAACTGAGGCTCAGAGAGGTGACGTCAGCTGCTCAGAGTCATGGAGTCAGCAAGTGGCTTCAGGGTCAGAAGACTCGAGTTGGTGTCCAGGCTCGGCTATTCACGAGCTGTGTGACCTCAGCAAGCCTCTCACCACTGAGCCTATTTCCTCTTCAGCAACGTGACGATGACAGCAGGACCTGCGTCATGGGGCTGTTGTGACGGGAAGTGAGCTGGTGCTCGGGATGCAGAGGACGGTGCCTGGCACAGAGCGACGGTGATGATGATGATGATAGCGACGCCCTCTCGGATGGTGCTGGCTCCGTTTACCCTTCAGGGCGGCCCTCAAATGGAACGTGGTGTGACCTTTAACGAAGCCAGCTGGTGTCTCCAGTGGGCAGTTGGGGAAATCGAGGTCAGAGAGGGGATGTCATTAAGTCATTCGTCCAAAGTCACACACAGATGAGAAAGGGGGAATCGAGATTCAACCTTCATGCTTCGTACTTTTAACGGCAAGGATTTTTCTGTTTCCTTTTGCTTCTTCATTCTCTCCCTATTTCTGTTTGGCTCAACTCCTGCCACCCATTCATATCGATCAGCTTTTGTGTATTCCCTCTTTCCCCTCTACTGGTTTGGAAATTCCATATTCTGTTCTCTTTTTAACTGTTCAGCCTTAAAATATCATCACGAGCACACTTGACCTAAGACAGCCTGAAGTGAATCGGCGTCCCCCCCAGCCGTGAACAGCAGAGAGGCCTAGGTGAGCTTCCTCTGCTCTCCCCTCCCACCTGACGCCCTGCGTTTGCGACGTGTGGGTCGGCTTCCTTTACGGCCGGTCGCTGTGTGACTAACACGCTGGCGTGCTGGGCTTATTTGCCACCGCCCGCCCAAATTTACCCATTCCTTTGCTCCCAATCGCTGATTTCATCTCTGCTTCTTTCCGGGTTCAGTGGCCTTCTTCCTGAGTGTTTTTTTTTATTATTAGTTCTATTAAAAAGAGCCTGCAAGTGTGTCTTTGTCTGAAAATGTATTGCTTTCTCCTTCACTTTTCAATGATAATTTAGCTGGGTCTACAATTCTACTTTGTTTATTTCATTTGGCACAAAAAAACAGTACCCTGGCTCTCCGTCCTCTCGTGCTGCTGCGGAGAATCTGCTGCCTGTTTGTCATCCCCTGGCAAGCCATCTGTCCTCTCTCTGGCTACTTGGGAGAGATCTTCTCTTTTCTTGGTGTGCTGCATTTTTACTACAGTGTTTGCTGAACTGTGGTTTTAATTTTGTGCATCCTGCTCGGGATGGTTAAAGGGCCAGAGCCACTGGTCTGTGGGTTGGAGGAGAGAAGTTTGCCTGATATTATCAGCACGTTGTTGATATTATTATTGTCTTAGTCCTTTTGGGCTCCTATAACAAAATACCATAGACCTGGTGGCTTATAAACAACAGAAAATTATTTCTCGTAGTTCTGGAGGCTGGAAAGTCTAAGATGAAGGTGCGGACAGATCTGGTGTCTGATGAGAGCCGACGTCCTGGTTCATAGACGTCCGTCTTCTCCCTCTGTCCTCACGTGGTAGAAGGGATGAGCGAGTTCTCCGGTGTCCCTTTTATAAGGACACTAATCCCTATCACACCTTCCTGACCTAATCACCTCCCAAAGGCCCCACCTCCTAATACCATCACATTGGGAATGTGATCAGGTTTCAAAATATGAACTTTGGGGAAACACAAACATTCAATCTATAGCTAATACTAATATTGATAATGTTTAATAAGCATTATAGCTAAAGTGCTGAGGGCTCACTGTGTGCCGGGCACTATGCTAAGCGCTGTATGTGTAGAAACATATCTCTCAGTCTATTTCATCCTCAGACGACCTCAGAAGGCGAGTCCTGGTGTTTCCCGGTTTTACAGATGAGGAAACTGAAGCCCAGAACAGACGAGCTCCCTGCAGAAAGGGACGTGGGCTGGGCTGGGGGGCGTGAACCTCAGAGTCAGGCAGGTCAGAGTTCGCATCTCTGCCTCACCCCTCACCAGCTGTGCTGCCTTGAGCAAGTGACCCCACCTTTCTGAGCCTCAGTTTCCCCCTCTGTCAAATGAGGCCCGGGCTGGACCCCCGCATGGCAGGGGCTACAGAGACGAGAGCGTCCCTCCCTCCGTGAAGCTGCCAGGGGTGCCAAGTCCCTGCTCGGGTTCCAGGCACGTTGGGGCTGGGGACGCCCGGAGAGGCTGGTCCTTTAGTGAAAGCAGAGCTTCTGGGAATTGCCCCAGAGTCTGTGGGGCCCAGAAAGCCCAGGGATATGAAATACCAGTGTCACTTCTGGGGTCCAGATCGCTCCTGGCAGGGAGCAGCAGACCCTCAGCGCCAGCTCTGAAGCCTTTGCAGAGGGGCTGAGCTCCGCCGGGGGGGCCGGACTCCCCAGCGCAGGGATGGCCTCGATTGCTTCTTAATGAAAAACTTGCCGAAATTATATTGTCAGCAGTTAATTAGCACTTGTCAGACCAGTGTGTGCTCAGATTTCGGGTTTAATTTCCACATGGGTTTGCAAAAGCCTCATTCTTCTCATTTGATGTGGCCTCTCTGAGAGAGAGAGACATTCATTGTTGGAAAGAGTGCTTTTTTGAATCAGTTTTTTAAATAAACAGGTTTCCTTGGTATCTGAGTCAGGCCCTTTGCAAGTAACAGAGAAACACTGTGTCGCTCTGGCAAAGAGAAATAAGTTGGGGCGGGGGGCCCACGTCCGGGAATGCGTCGTGGGACTCGGGGCTCCTGGCCTGATCCGGATCTCCCGACCCTGGGAAACCAGAAAGTACTTTGATCCGCTTGGGGGTGAAGGGGCGGAAGGCGTCCGGGCGCTCACCCCGAGTGGGCAGAACTGCCGAGGGAGGGGAGGCGACTCCGGTGGGAAGGAAACCTGGGGAGGGGTGCATTGCGGGAGGCGATCTGTGCAGGTTTGAGTGCACTGATTTGCAGGGGGGTCTGAGGTATCAGGGAGCAGCTGGATGGCCCCATGTGGAGCTGGACACGGGGTGGGTCTTAAAGACAAATTGTTACACATTCAGCCCATGCCCCACCCACCTCGGCCGAGAGAAAGGGCTCGTCCTTTCAGCGCTGGGCCGCCAGGGGGCGCCTCTCCCGGCTCGCACAGAGGCTCCGCGCGCTCCCCGCACCTGCCTGAGCTTCTTTGGGTTCCCCGGGGCTACGGTGCCTGGGTCCTGGGGTAAGGAGACAAAGGTCTGAGGGTCCCCGATGGGTGGTGATGAGGACGCCATGGGAGTGGATGAGCCCACCCGGGGAAGGGAGGACGGGGGCAGTGTCCTGGTCTTCATGTCCGCGCAACCACAACGTGGACCAGCTCAGACTCAAAAGGAGGGTGCAGATGGATTTCACGGAGACCCCGTTTCTCCCGTCAGATTAGCGCGACTCTCGGTGCTGGCTGTGGAGTGGGGAGGAGGTCTCCTCGGCACTACTCGACACTCGTGCCCTTTCCGGACACTCGGAGCAGCTCATTGCGTGACAGCCGTGTGGGCAGCGTCGGAGCCCAGCCCTGGACCTGACAGCCCGTCCCGCGGTGGCCGTGTGAAGCCGGCGAGGTCCTGTCCAGGCGGCGCCTGCCTCCTCCTGTGAGAAGTAGGAATGACCAGAAGCCGCTTCCAGGGCTGCCGTGAGAAGTGACCGACGCCGTCTGACTCGGGATGCGGCCAGCGCTCAGGCAGGTGCTTGGTCAGCTGATGTCCACCGAGAGCCCCAGTGGGAGGGCACTGTCCCCGGCACCAGGGAGAACCCTGCTTCTGGAAAGAGGAGACACACCCAGCATCAGTGGAGACTGCAGGGCCCCTGGGGCCACTGTCTGTCAGTGTGGACTGTGCCCACATGAGGCAGCGGCCACAGGGCGTGGACAGAGTAGGGACGGCCCCACCCTGAGTCTCACCCTGAGTCTCCCTGGCTGCTGCAGGGAGAGTGACGGGAGCAGGGCCAGGGCAGAGGCAGGGGCCAGGCAGGCGGCCGCTGCACCAGTCCAGGCATGACGGTGGTGGGACCAGGGTGGGAGCCTGGAGAGCAGGAGAAGGTCCCAGATCTGGGGTCACATGAAGGGCAGCAAAGAGGACATGAGGATTATTCACTCCGCAAATATGCAGCATTATCAGTTCTTAAAGTTTCATACTATTTCACCCAATATCTGCTAACAGGAGGCTATTCTAAACTTTGTCATTTTGAGAGGTTGTTTTTATATCATATCTTAACATATTCTGACAGTCACACCAAGGTGAAATCAGTGATGAAAATGTGCTTACATATGAGAGGAAAGAGAGTACAAACGGCTCTGCTTGGGAGGTGAGACATTAGTGATTTAGGTTCTCTTTTCTATTAATGTCTGCACTTTGCAAACGCTTCACCGTTCAGGATGCATTACTTATATTAACGGGAAAAAGATCCATGTCTTTAACAAGAACCCCGCCCCGGGTCGCGGCTCCTCCCTCGGCTCCGCCCCGGAGCGCTGGCGGCTGCCCCGCCCCATTAGCTCTCATCACAGATCGTTTTGTTCTTGAATTGTGCGCCCTGCAGAATTCAGCGCCGTCATACACTGTCGTGTTCTGAAACACTTAATTTAGTGTCTCTTGGACTCGGTTTCTTCATCTCTAAGTGCAGTGGAGGCAGAAAGGGAGATTTTTAGCGGCTCCTTAGTGCCAGCACCCCGTCGGGGCCTGGGATAATAAAAGCCAGTACTGTGGGCCAGGCAGCATTTTGAGTACTTTATATGCATTAATTCATCCGGTTACTTCCACAGTCCTACAAGGAAGCACTGTTGCTATCCTCTCCATTTAACAGATGAGGATACTGATGTTCAGAGAGGTTTAGAAACTCCTCCGAGGTCTCACAGCTCAGCAGTGAAGAAGCTGGGCCTTGAACCCAGGCAGCCTGCTCCCGGGTCCCTGCTTTTCCTGCTCTGTTGAGTGTCGCCCGTTGCTGTGCCCTGGACCCTGTGCTGGGGGCTTGATGCCCAGACACAAGACGGGGCGTTTGCCTGCAGACTGAACAATGCCGACAGTAATAATGGTGGAAACGATGCTGGTTAACGTGCATTGAGGGCTCGCCGTGTGGGGAGTGGAGTCCCTCCAACGTTCCGCACCCCAGAGATTGTCGCAGTCGCCACGTTACAGACACGTGCCACGTTACAGAGGATCTGAGACCCAGAGAGGCCCCCCCGGGGCTGCTGCAAGTGTCCTGTGAGCCCAGGAGCCCGCGTCTGCTGAGGAAGCCGCATCACGTCCTCGCTGAGCCCGGTGCCCGGAGCGCGCGGAGGGCAGGCCCCTCGCCAAGGCGCACAGAGAGTGAGCGCTGGAGGCTGAGTCAGAACTGGGGCCTGTGGGATCCGAAGCCGTTCTTCTCTCACTGCGCCCGTGGGAGAGGTCCAGGCAGCCCCAGTGCCCTCCAGGCGCAGGAGGATGGGCCACCTGGGTGGGCTTGGGGCCAAAGAGACCACCAGCCCTGACACAACTTACAAGTGGTAATAACAGAATCCTTCACTGAGCATGTCACATGTGCCAGGTAAGTCTGGTAGAGCCCTATAAGGCAGATGCTTTTATCATCTTCAACTCATGTGAGAGCACTGAGCTCAGAGAGGTAAAGTAACTTGCCAGAGGTTTCACAGCAGGGAAGTGGCAGAATCCAGACTGGAAACCAGGGTGGGCCAAAGCCTGTGGTCTAACCACTGGACCACACTACCTCCCTCCACCAAGCCTGAGGCTCAGGACCATTAACAGGGACTGAGCCTCCTCCGTCAGGGTTTGGAACCAGAATATAACACCCTCCTGGAGAGGCCCCCAGGGATCTGCATTCAGATGCTGCCCTGAGAGCAGGGAGGGGAGGGAGCAGGAGGATGCCAAAGCAAAGTCAACTAATAAATGTTACAAAGTATGGAGATTAGAAACGCTCTCTCCCCCCGCTGGCTCTACGCCTCTTTACAGCGCCCATCACCCGCTGGCTTGTCGTCCGTCTTCCTCTGCAAAACACCAGCTGAGTCCCTGTGCCTGGAGCAGAGCCTGGCACAGAGCAGGTACTCAGTCAGCTGCTGGGGGAGAGTGAATGGGTGAATGGGCCTCAGTTTCCCCATCTGTAAAAGGGGGAAGTCAACTCCAGGATGTCTCCCAGGTCCGCCCCCCACAAGCTCTGTCTCTCTGGGCAGCCAGGAGGACCTGGAAACCTGGAAGAGCGGCGATGGGCACAGGTCTGAGTGGGGACCAGAAGGGTGACAGCTGAGGGCCCCCCAGCAGGGCTGGGCTGCCCATTTCGTTTCACACTTGGCGCCCCAGCTACTGCGGTGCTGGCCAGGAGCCTCGCGTGCAGTTATTAATGTGATGTGTGTGTAATTGTCAGACATCGTTTCACATATCTGATATATCTATAAATATGTAACATATTGTCCATCTTTATGATATGCTTACGTTCTGTGTTAAGGATATATAGTGTATATTATTTCCGCAAAGAATGGAAGTTGCCAATTCATTGTCAAGAGACAAGGACATCATTAATTACCATTGTTTAGTCATCAACTTGGAGAAAGAGAGGCAACCGGGACGATGGCAAATCTCCCCACACCGCAGGCAGGTTCTGGAGCCCAGAGAGCAGGGTCAGGAACGGGGTCAGCCCAGTCACCATCAGGGACCCCAGTGACAGCAGTAGGGCGGGGAGGGGTCACCTGATCACCTGCCCATGCTGACTGCACCCAGCCCTGCAGTGGGTCAGAGGACGGTGGCCAGAACCTGACGTCCTGGAGCCCATCCGCCCTCACTGACTCGGGGTTGCCTCCCTGAGCCTCGGTGTCCTCAGCTGGAAATGGGGTGAGCACGAACCCCCCTCCCGGGCAGTTGTGGGTGCAGTGAGCGAGCGCAGGGAAGGCGCCCACACGCAGGGGGTGTCCCTGCGAGGGAGCTGGTCTTCCTGCCACTGTCACCCCAGGACTGCTCAGAGCAGGCGCCGTGGGCCCTTGACACACGGGCTCATCGCTACAACAGCCAGCGGCCGTCCACGCGCCCTGGCACCCGGCGCCCACACGCTTGACCCCGTGTCACCTTCACGGCAGGTGCTGTGACAGTCCCCACTCCACAGGGAGGAGGCTGTGCCGAGGGCGGTCAAGCACCTCCCGGATCACACGGCCCATGGGGCAGAGGCTCAGAGCAGGGCTTCCTCCCCAGGGCCTGGGCTCGGCCACCACCCCAGACACCACACGCCTGGACTCTCAGTCACAAGCGCTGATGAGAAGGTGGCGGACACTCCTGGCTGCCTGCCCGGCAACCGCTCCTCCTCCCTCCAGTCGCAGAACCCTGGGCTTGTTCTGCAGCAACGGGCTTTGGCCTGGGGGCCTCCCCAGCCCCGGGGAAGCCAAGCCTGGCATCCCAGCCTCTTCTCCAGGGACTGTTTTAGGGGTGGGTGTGTGACCTGAATCTGGCCGTTGAGATGTGAGAGAAAATCTGCCCGTGGAGGGTGTGCTTCTGGGAAATATTTTCTCTGCCTTACCTCACTCCCTTCTTCTCAACATGAATGCTGTAGTGTGAGACATGATGTTTGGAGCTGCAGCAGCCTTCCTGCAAGCATGAGGCAACTAACTAATGACAAATAGCCAACACAGCCAAGGATGGTAAAGAGGAGAAAGGAGAGAGCTTGGGTCTTTGTTAACACTGTGAGCATCTGACCAAGCTGCAGCTCCCTCTCTCTAGACACCTGGTTATGTGAGAACATTTCACACTGCAATTACTTGAGCCACTGCTTTTGTTTTCTCTTATATGCTGCCCAAGGCATCTTAACCGCCAGAAGTGCCTACTGTGTGCCCAACTCACATCTGCCGTGACCTCACCACACAGTGTCATGACCATTTGTCCACACCTGTCTCCCCCTTCAGACCCTAGAATCCTGGAGGTGAGGGCTGTGTCTTGTAGATCCTTGTAGCTCCCAAGTGTCACACAGTCATGACTCATGGTGATTCCCAGTGACCGGGGCATAGATAACATGAAGGAAGGAACGAACAAATAGAAGAACAATTAACAAATAAGTGATCATAGTGAGTGTGGAATTGCTTTGTAAACTGTGAAGTGCTGGGCCCAAGTGCAGGATTAGGTTCTGGCAGGTGGATGCAGGTGGGGCATGGAAAGGGGTACAGGATGGAGAGCAGAGATTACAGAAAAAGATACTTCAGGGGCCATGAGACACCGCCCTCCTCCCAGATGGCCCTGCCTCTCCATCCTGCTGGCGCAGACTCAGCTCTGTAAATGCGCCTCCCGCGGGCTCCCTCTCCCATTAGCACAGTCTTCCCCCCAGACTGCTGGAGCCTCAGACAGCGAGAGCCTCTCTCCCCAAACAGACACGGAGACAAGGCTTTGTCCTTGGCCATTTTCCCCTAAAAATTGCTGTGAGAAACCAAACGATTATCATGACGCCAGTTGCAATTCTTTGCGGGATCGTTATTATTATTTTATTGAGGTTACAGTAGTTTATAACTGTGAAATTTCAGTTGTACGTTGTCGTCTGTCACCATGTATATGTGCCCCTTCACCCCTTATGCCTGCCCCCCAACCCCCTTCCCCTCTGGTAGCCACTAATCTGTTGTCTTTATCCACACATTTGTTTATCTTCCACATATGAGTAAAATTGTGTGGTGTTTGTCTTTCTCTGTCTGGCTTATTTCGCTTAACATAATACTCTCAAGATCTATCCATGTTGCTGCAAATGGGACGATTTTGTCTTTTTTATGGCCAAGTAGTATTCCATTGTGTATATACACCACATCTTCTTTATCCGCTCATCAGTCAGTGGGCACTTGGGTTGCTCCCACATCTTGGCTATGGAGAACAATGCTGCAATGAACACAGGGGTGCGTAAGTCTCTTTGGATTGTTGATTTCAAGTTCTTTGGATAGATACCCAGTAGTGGGATGGCTGGATCACATGATATTTCTATTTTTAATTTTTTGAGAAGTCTCCATACTGTTTTCCATAGTGGCTGCACCAGTTTGCATTCCCACCAGCAGTGTATGAGGGTTCCCTTTTCTCCACACCCTCTACAACATTTGTTATTTTTAAGCTCAGTGATTATAGCCATTTTAAAAGGCGTAAGGTGGCATCTTAGTGTAGTTTTGATTTGCATTTCCCTGATGATTAGCGATGTTGAACATCTTTTCATGTGCCTGTTGGCCATCTGTATGTCTTCTTCTTTGGAAAAATGCCTGTTCATATCCTCTGCCCATTTTTTGATCGGGCTGTTTGGTTTTTTGTTGTTGAGTTGTTTGAGTTCTTTATGTATTTTGGAGATTAACCCCTTGTTGGATATATGATTTGCAAATATTTTCTCCCAATTGTCAGGTTGTCTTTTTGTTTTGTTCCTGGTTCCCTTTGCCTTCCAGAAGCTCTTTAGTCTGATGTAGTCCCATTTGTTTATTTTTTCTTTTGTTTACCTCCCCAAGTAGACAAGGTATTTGAAAAGATGTTTCTAGGACCAATGTCAAAGATTGTACTACCTATAT
Source organism: Equus przewalskii (assembly GCF_037783145.1). NCBI lineage: Eukaryota > Metazoa > Chordata > Mammalia > Perissodactyla > Equidae > Equus > Equus przewalskii. The sequence continues at coordinate 25,989,179 of NC_091832.1, read as the reverse complement.
TTTCTTCTAGGAGTTTTGTGATTTCACGTCTTACCTTCAAGTCTTTAATCCATTTTGAGTTTATTTTTGTGTGTGGTGAAAGAAAATGGTCTACTTTCAGTCTTTTGCATGTGGCTTCCAGTTTTCCCAACACCGTTCATTGAAGAGACTTTCCTCTCTCCATTGTATGTTCTTGGCTCCTTTGTTGAAGATTAACTATCCATAGATGTGTGGGTTTATTTCTGGGCTTTCAATTCTTTTCCGTTGATCCGTGTGTCTGTTTTTGTGCCAGTGCCATGCTGTTTTGATCACTATAGCTTTATAATATATTTTGAAGTCAGGGATTGTGATACCTCCAGCTTTGTTCTTTTTTCTCAGGATTTGCTTTAGCTATTCAGAGTCCTAAATTTTAGGATTCTTTGTTCTATTTCCATGAAGAATGTCATTGGGATTCTGATTGGGATTGCATTGAATCTGTAGATTGCTTTAGGTAGTATGGACATTTTAACTATGTTTAATCTTCCAATCCATGTGCACAGAATATCATTCCATTTATTTATGTCATCATCGATTTCTTTGAATAATGTATTACAGTTTTCATTGTATAGGTCTTTCACCTCCTTGGTTAAATTTATTCCTAGATATTTTATTCTTTTTGATGAGATTGTAAATGGGATTGTATTCTTGAGTTCTCTTTCTGTTTGTTCATTATTAGAGAAATGCAACTGATTTTTGTTCATTTATTTTATACCCTGAAATTTTGCTTTAGTTATTGATTATTTCTAGTAGTTTTCCCATGGATTCTTTAGGGTTTTCTGTATACAGAATCATGTCATCTGCAAACAGCAAGCGTTTCACTTCTTCATTGCTTATTTGGGTTCCTTTTATTTCTTTTTCTTGCTTAATTGCTCTGGCCAAAACCTCCAGTACTGTGTTGAATAAGAGTGGTGAGAGTGGGCACTCTTGTCTTGTTCCTGTTCTCAGAGGGATTGCTTTCAGTTTTTCCCCATTGAGTATGATGTTGGCTGTGGGTTTCTCATATATGGCCTTTTTTATGTTGAGGTAATTCCCTTCCTTCTGTACCCATTTTATTGAGAGTTTTTATCATAAGTGGATGCTGGATCTTGTCAAACGCTTTCTCTGCATCTATTGATATGATCATGTGGTTTTTATTCCTCATTTTGTTAATGTGGTGTCTCACATTGATTGATTTGTGGGTGTTGAACCATCCCTGTGTCCCTGGTATAAATCCCACTTGATCATAATGTATGAGCCTTTTAATGCATTGCTATATTTGGTTTGCCAATATTCTCTTGAGGATTTTTCCATTTATGCTCATCAGCGAAATTGGCCTATAATTTTCCTTCTTTGTGTTGTCCTTGTCTGGCTTTGGGATCAGGTTGATGTTGGCATCATAGAATGAGTTAGGAAGTCTTCCATCTTCTTCAATTTTGGGGAATATTTTGAGAAGGTTGGGCATTAAATCTTCTTTGAATGTTTGGTAGAATTCTCCAGAGAAGCCATCTGGTCCTAGACTTTTATTTTGGGGGAGGTTTTGGATTACTATTTCAATCTATTTACTTGTGATTGGTCTATTCAGATTCTCTATTTCTTCTTGATTCACTTCTGGAAAGTTGTATGAGTCTAAGAATTTATCCATTTATCCTAGATTGTCTAATTTGTTGGCATAGAGTTTTTCATAATATTTACTTATAATCCTTTGTATTTCTGTGGTGTCCATTGTAATTTCTCTTCTTTCATTTCTAGTTATATTTATTTGAGACTTCTCTCTTTTTTTCTTGGTGAGTCTGGCTAAGAGTTTCTCAATTTTGTTTAACTTCTCAAAGAACCAGCTCTTCATTTCATTGATCCTTTCCACTGGTTTTTCTTAGTTTCTGTTTCATTTATTTCTGCTCTAATTTTTATTATTTCCTTTCCTTTGCTGACTTTGGTCTGTGTTTGTTCTTCTTTTTCTAGTTCTATTAGGTGCAGTTTAAGGTTAATTATTTGAGATTTTTCTTGTTTGTTAAGGTGGGCTGTATTGCTATGCATTTCCCTTAGGACAGTTTTTGCTGCATCCTGTATGAGTTGGTATGGTGTACTTTCATTTTCATTTGTCTCTAGCCACTTTTTTATTTCTTATTTAATTTCTTCATTGATTCGTTGGTTGTTCAGGAGCATGTTGTTTAGTCTCCACGTGTTTGTCACTTTCCCAGCTTTTTTCTGGTAGTTGACTTCCAGTTTCATAGCACTGTGATTGGAAAAGATGCTTGATATGATTTCAGTCTTCTTAAATTTATTGAGACTTGCCTCGTTCCCCAACATATGGTCTATCTGTGAGAATGTTCCACGTGCACTTGAGAAGAATGTGCATTCTGGTGATTTTGGATGGAGTGTTCTATATATATCTATTAAGTCCATCTGGTCTAGTTTTTTGCTTAATTCCACTATTTCGTTGTTGACTTTCTGTCTGGATGATCTAGCCATTGGTGTAAGTGGAGTGTTGAGTTCCCCTACTATTACTGTGTTGCTGTTAATTTCTCCGTTTGGGTCTGTTAATAATTGCCTTATGTACTTTGGTGCTCCTGTTGGGTGCATATATATTTATAGGTGGTATTTCTTCTTGGTGGAGTTTCCCTTTTATCACTATATAGTGCCCCTCTTTGTCTCTCATTGCCTTTTTTTATCTTGAAGTCTACTTTGTCTAAGTATGGCAACACCTGCTTTCTTTTGTTTGCCATTAGCTTGGAGTATCTTCTTCTAGCACTTCACTCCTAGCCTGTTTGTCTTTCAAGCTGAGATATGTTTCCTGGAGGCAGCATATTGTCGGGTCTTGTTTTTTAATCTATCCAGCCACTCTGTGTCTTTTGATTGGAGAATTCAATACATTTGCATTTAGAGTGATTATTGATATATGAAGGCTTAATATTGCCATTTTATCTCTTGTTTTCAGTTTTTCTGTATTTCCTTTGTTTCTAATGGCATGTATTTCCAACTGCCAGTTCAGTGTGGTGTTTCTCTATGATGGTTTTCTCTTTATTTATCATTTGTGTCTCTGTTTATTGGTTACCATGAGGTTTATACAAAAGTTCTCATAGAGGACGTAGTCCATTTTCAGATAGCCTCTTATTCCCTTAGTCTAAGTGGTTCCATCTCTTTCCTTTTCCCCATCGAAGTTATTGTTTTCACAACCTATTCCATTTTGTGTTGTGAGTTTGTGATTAAAATGAAGTGATTATCGTTATTTTTGATGCTTTCCTTCCCTTTATATTTAATGTTATAATTAAGTGTTTGCTAACCTGTTCTGACAGAGAGCTGCAATGTTCTGATTTTGTGTATCTATTTATCTCCTTGCTAGAGGCTTTGTAAATCCTTTCTCTTTTTTTCAGCTATGAGGGCCATCTTCATAATTTCTTCGGGGAGTGGGGGCAGGTGGCCTTCTGGTGATAAATTCCCTCAGCTTTTGTTTATCTAGAGAAGTTTTTATTTCTCCATCATATCTGAAGAATAGTTTCACTGGATAGAGTATTTTTGGCTGAAAGTTTTTATCTTTCAGAATTTTGAATATATCATTCCTCTCTCTCCTACCCTGTAAGGTTTCTGCTGAGAAATTCACTGAAAGCCTGATAGGGGTTGCTTTGTAGGTTATTTTCTTCTGCCTTGCTACCCTTCATATTTTTTCTTTGTCATTGACTTTTGCCAGCTTTAGTAATATATGCCTTGAAGGAGGTCTTTCCACATTGATGTAACTAGGAGTTCTATTAGCTTCATTTACATGTAATTCCAGCTCCTTCTCCAGGTTTGGGAAGTTCTCAGCTATTATTTCTTTAAATAAGCTCGCTGCTCCTTTCTCCCTCCCTTCTCCCTCTGGAATACCTATAATCCTTATGTTGCGTTTCCTAAATGAGTCAGATATTTCTTGGAAAATTTCTTCATTTATTTTTAGTCTTAGTTCTCTCTCCTCTTCCATCTGCAGTGTTTCTATATTCCTGTCTTCTAAATTACTGATTCTGTCCTCCATAACATCAGCTCTGTTTTTTAAGGACTCCAGATTTTTCTTTATCTCATTCATTGTGTTTTTCATCTCCAACATTTCTGATTTTTTTTATCGTTTCAATCTCTTTCATGAAGAATTCCCTCTGTTCATTAATTTTATCCCTGAAATCATTAAACTGCCTTTCTCAGTTTTCTTGTAACTCATTGAGTTTCTTTATAATAACTATTTTGAATTCTCTGGCATTTAGCTTGTGACTTTCTGTGCCTTCAGGACTGATTTCCAGGTGCTTGTCCTTTTCCTTCTGCTCTGGAGTGTTAACATACCTCTTCATGCTATTTGATGGCGTGGACTTTTGCCATCACATAGTGGTAGTATTGGCTTGCAGATTCCACCTGCTGCCACTGGTGGGGGGACAAGAGCTGGGTTTTCTGAGCCCTCTGTAACCCCTGTCCATCAGTAGCTGTGCTGACAGGGCCCATCTGCATTTGCCTGCTGGCTGCTGCTGCTTTACACACACATGTGCAGGAGCTCTGGTGGGGATCCCCTGCTCTGGCCGATGGGTTGAGCTGGTGTGCCGGGCAGGAGGGAGGAGGCGCATTTTCTTTTGTATGCATGGTCCCATGTGCCCCTACTCTGCACTCACTGTCTGCCCTCCTGGGCTGCTCAGCTTGGTGTGGCCGCCCCTCAGGGTGGCTTATCCGCCTCAGTGTGGAGCATTCCTGTGCACTGGGAGGCAACTCTGGAGCACGAACGTTCCTGTGGAGGGCTGCCCTTCCCCCTTCTCTTCTCAGAGTCACAGGCCAGCCACCATGTGAGGTCCCACACCCTAGATCACTGCCACTCAGGAGGGAAAGGAGACCCCCTACCTCCTTCCACTGCCTCTCAGGGGGTCCAGCACCGCCACCTTCAGACCTATGGCTGTGTGGGTCTCTCAGACATCTGTTGTGTTGTGTGACTGTCCTCTGTTGGTTAATGAGCGCCCTTTTCATTGTATCTTGGGAGGAGAGACTAAGGGAACAGCTCGCTCCTCCATGATGCTGACATCATTCTGTTGTATTATTTTTCAAAGGTGGAAGAAGAGAGGACACCAGGAGAGGAGGCAGCGGGAGGAGTGGAAAGAAACTGCTCAGGGCAAAGGGCTTTACAATTTCAGCTCCAGGGTCCGCAGGGAGACTGGATTAAAGGATCAAATCAAATGAATTTTGCCATCAGAGTAAGAGATCGGTCTCCCTCAAAATGCTTTACTTTGACAGATGGCTTCAGGAGATTTGACAGAACTCATTTTTCTAGCAGACAAGAGATCAAGGTATTAAACAAAACACATTCCACTGTGAGAACTCTGTTAACTGCTTAACTCAATAGACGTGAGTTTTTGGAAAAACTAGGAAGTCACTTTTTTCCCCTGAAAAATTGCCTGTGACTGAGAGGGGAGCTGGTGGGCAGGCAGGGGCAGGGGTGGAGGCAGCCGGGCCCTGCCCAGGCCCTCCCGAGTCTACCCTCCTGCCCTCAGGGACACCCCGGAGAAGCTGGCTGTGGAAAACCCTGATCTCTCGGGCTTGAGGCTCAAGGCCAGCCATTCCTCTGCTCCAGGCCTCGGTTTCCCTTCCATCACATGGAATGGTGCCCTTTCCTTTAAAAGCTGCCATTTCTCAAGCAGACACATTTCCTGCTTTATCTGATTTTGTCCCCACAACAACGCTCAAGGACTTAGCCACATATGGGATTGGCATTAATCATTTATCCTCTCTGAACTTCAGGTTCCTCATCTGTAAAAACAACAGACCTAATGGGATTTACCTCTGGGGGGAGCTACAGATTCAATGAGCTCACAGATGTGAGAGCGCACAGTAGGACTTCAGCTGGCAACTGTGAGGGGGTGGGAGGAGAGCAGGGGCTTTGGAGACAATCCTGGGGGGACATGTCCGTGGCACACGGAGGCTTCCAATGAACGACTGTTCTCACGTTGTCATTAGTTGGGTTGAAAACACTGGTGCTCAGTCAGGCAGCCCAGGTGCAAACCCAAGCTCCACCACTGACTTGCTCTGTGCCATTGGATCCTTTCCCCCCCTGTGCCTCAGCTTCCCCACCTGTAACCCAGGGATGATAATCACACCAACCTCACAGCCTGGGCCAAGGTGATGGTGACACCTATGATGATGATGATGGTAAAGATGGTAACAATGATAGTGACTGTGATAATGATGACAACAATGGTGCTGATGACAATGATGATGACCATGACAACTATGACAATGATGATGGCAACAATAACAATTATGACAACAACAATGATGATGGTGATGTGATGAGTAAAATGATCAAAACTGTGACAATGACAACTGAGACGATGATTATGACAACAATGATGATGACAATAATGGTGTTGATGATGAATGAAGATTCTTCCCCTAGGACTAATGATAATAACAGTAATAACACCACTGGTGGCAGCCAGCCTTGATCTGGTCTTACTGTGCCTTGTCTCAGTCTCTCAGAGAACAGGTGTCATCATGACGCCACTTTGCTCTCCTACCTCCCCTGGTCACCCCCACACCCTGAACTCCTCCAGCCCTTCCTCTGCACCCTACCTGTGGCCCAAAGCACATCGCGTCCCGCGTTCATATCCAGCTGTGGAGCGGGCAGAATGGGGCCTCGCAGTCCAAGCCCAGTGGTCCTGAGCTCAGGCCCTGGCCTCAGGGAGAGCAGGCCCCAACCAGCCATGCTCTCCCAGCTGGTAGGCCCCGCACCCCTCTGGCCCTCTAAGCCTCCTTTCTTCAATGGAGATGGAATGAGAGTTCTGCCTGCCACCGGGGGCACTGTGAGGGTGAACCCGGTAGGGCCTCCAGAAGCAGCCGCTCCTTCCCCACCTGCTCCAGCCTGCAGGCCCCTGGAGCAGAGCCCAGGACCCACCTGGGACCCACGGTTTACAGAAATGCCTCTGGGATATTCTCCTGGGTCAGCTTCACTCCCCAACCCAAACGGGCAGAGCCTTCCTGTCTTTGGAAAGGGTGAGAGTGACACGTGGTGGCTTCATCTCTGGAGGCGTCACACCTGCAAATGTCAACTCAGGCAAGCCCCTGCCTCCTCGCCAAGGGGTGAGGGGGTGTGCATGTGTGTGTGCACATGCGTGTGTGTGTGCACATGTGTATGCAGGGCCCCACACTCTGCAAGCTCTCAAATGTGGCTTTCTGACACTGTCTCTAAAAGAGGCCCCCACAGTCACAGGGACAGCGAAAGGATGACAGGTGCTCCACTAACAGCCTCCAACGTGCGTCCCGGTGCCCGTCGACTCTGCCTCACGTGTGAAAGGAATGGACTTTTCCAAAGCAAACATGGTGATTACCTGGTGAATCGCACATCCCACATTTGCTGATGAAGGTGTCAATTTGTACCATGTAAGCATTTAAGTTATATTCCAGCGTTTGTGACTCTGTTTTAGCATTTCTTCATTTTCAATTCTCTGGGAGCCTCAGAGCAGGGAAGGCCCTGGGCTGCCCTGGGCTCCAAGAGGCTGGCACTGGGTGGACATGGGCACAGGTGACAGCACGTCACACCACAGGTGAGCCCCTTCCCACAGCTGTGGGGCCCTTATGAGTGTGCCTGTGGACACACCAGACACGTGTCTGTGGGGTTTGGTCTTGTGACCTTCCTGCCCCACGGAAGGAGGAGGGGGGAGGCAGTTGGATGAGCGAGGGGGTGGCTGCCCTCCCCAGCAGTGCACGAGCAGACACTGTGCCCACACCATGCCCCTGGAACCCAGCCCTGAGCCCAGCTCGCAGTGGTCCAGGAGACGTGTTTGTTCAATGGATCGTTGAGGTCCCCAAGGGGCCCCCAGAGGTGGTTAGCAATAGGAGGTGGACGGCTAGAAGCAGGAATCAGAAGCCGTGGTCAGGGTGCAGGGAGCCCTGAGCCGCGGGGTGGTCCTGAGTCCCCTGGGGTCAGCCTGGCTGTCTGCACTGCCTTGTCTCTGTTCTCTGGAGGCCTAGCCCGGGAGGATGAGCTGCTCTCAGAAAGGCCCCATGGGCGGACCTCCTGCTTTGTCCCCAGTCTGTCTGTCCTCACCTGGAGCCCACTCCCTCCCCTGCAGGCTCTGTCCCCGTGTCTGATGCAGCACAGTGGCCTGTCCACACCCTGCTCTGAGCCCTGGCAACGACTCTCTTCTTGACCAGATCCTCTGGGGCCTGCCTCACCCACCCCGCCCCGGGGCTCTCTCGGCTGCCTGGCCCACCTCCCACTAAAGTGTGCCCACCACCTGGCTCCTGCGGTCTCAGTGCCGGGCCGTACGTATGGGAGCCGCGTGGAATGCAGCTCTGTGTTCCTCGTCCCGCAGGATGAATTAGGCCAGCGCTGCAGCCAGACCAGCAGCCACCAATGAGCTGATGGCACATGGCCTGGGTGCACCCCGCCGTGGTTGGGTGAGGCTTCGGGGCCTCTGAAGGAGGCTACAGCGTGGCCCCCTCCCTGCACCTCCCCCACACCCACAGCTTGACTCAAGCCTGGTAAGTCCTACAGGCCTCTTGCTGGGGTCTCCAAGTTTGCCGTCAGCTTCCAATGGGGGGATGACGGAGACAGCGGAATGTCTCATTGGGCAGGCAGGGTTTGCCCGTTCAAGGAAATGATATTTACTGGCCTCTAGCGAGGGCCCCGTGGGACATGATGCTGAGTGGCTCACTCACATTATCCCATGTGAAGTCACAACACCGTGAAGGTCGGTGCTTATTGCCACGTTTTTTACAGAGGAACAACCCGAGGCTCACACATGGTTTCCGGTCACCAGAGGCAGAGCCAGGACTCAGGCAACTTTTAGTCCATCATCCGGTCAAACGCTACTCTCTGTGACCTTTGTCCCTGTGCTAGCTAAATGCTGTCGTGTTCACCAGGTTCTCGCACTGGAGGTGACGTTCGAAGGCCAACCAGTCCCACCCTCGTGTTTTCCAGCCTGAGAAGCAGAGGCTTGAGGGGTTCATGGTCACCCCGAGTCCTGTAGCTGTTAGAGCCAGGCCGGGGCCGGGAGGGTCTGCTCGGCCAGGCAGGCTCTGTGCTCGGCGCTCCGGTGATGGGGGCTCCTGCCTGGCACTGAGACTGCACCCGGAGCAGCTGCCATCCTGCAGCTCAGCTAGCAGGGGACGCCACCGAGGGCCTGGAGGATGAGACACCACAGTTACAGGGGCGAGAAGTAAAAGCCATAAATTATAACAGCAGCCAGTGTGTGCTGAGCAGGGACAGGGACAGCACATGCTGAGTGCCTGACCCGCATGACCTCCTCCAATCTCCCCTGCAGCCTGGGAAGTCACTGTCCAAGGTCACCTGACCAAGAGGCGTGGCCTCGAGTTGAGCCAAGGCCCCAGTCGCTGCAGAGCTTCTGCTCAGGACCGCTGTGCTGTGCAGATAAACAGACAAGCAAACCACACAGCCCGCCTCTGCCGTCAATGAAAACCAGCCCGTGCCTTCCATGGAACCCGGGCCGTGGGACGGGGGCCCCTGCAGAGCCACCGGCCTGGGCTGTCCAGTGCGGTAGCCCCGGGCCACGTCTGTTGAGCACGGGAGCGCAGCTGGCCTGAACTGACATGTGCTCTAGGTGTAAAAGATTTTAGGACTTAGGGAAAAAATGTGGAAGACCTCATTGTTAATATTTTAATATTGATTACGGGTTGAAATGATATACTGAGTTACATAAAATACGTTTCTAAATTTCACTTTTTCTTCACTTTTTTAACATGGCTACTGCAAAATTTAAAACTGGACGGGCAGCTCCTGTTTTATTTCTATTGGGTGGTGCCGATCGAGACCCCAAGTTCAGGCCAGCTAGAGGGGAAGAAGGTCTCCCTGGGCTCCCTCCATCCCTGTTTAAGCTCGGAGCTGCTTTCCAGAGCCAGGGACGACCACCGGCGTCCTGTGTGCGGGGGCTCACACACGTGACCCCACAGGACACACACGCCCTCCCTCTCCTGTCCACTGCCCACTCCTCAGTGACCCCCAGCACAGAGAACAGGCTCCTCACGAATGCTGCTGGCAGAGTCACAACCACCCCATCATCAACCCCATTACACAGATGAGGAAACTGGGACTCAGAGCATTGAAGTTCACACAACTGCCAAGTGGTGGGGCGGGATTCAAACCCACTCTGCGTCTCGGGCACCCGCGTTTTGACTGGCGCAGGTCAGCGTCAGGGTCCCCGATGCCACCTGGACTCACAGTGCTCAAGGTCGCGGAATCTCAGACTCACCAAAGTGGAGACTTTAGAAACAAGGAGGAGACTTCAGATCCGGTGACCCACTCTCTCAGGGTCCCCAAGTCACAGAAGCAGAGCACAGACTGTGGCACAGAACCAGAGTCTAACCAGGGCTCAGACTCACAAATTCCCACCGTCAGAGCATCAGGGGTCCGCAAACCACAGACGGGCATATTGAACCCCCAGTCCCTGGAGAAGAGCAGGCTCCAGGAATTGTCTATCCTGGACTCGGGGCGTGTGTTGCACCCACGGGGGCTCATGTGGGGCCTGCCTGGAGCTCAGGGCATGGCAGGGGGCAGCTAAGAGGGTGAGCGGTGGGCACTGAGCCTGCCGGGACTGGCCCAATGGGGTG